>NC_052399.1:16454362-16766294 GCF_009389715.1 Phoenix dactylifera | reverse complement strand
CTCCCCTAACACTGGGGAGGACCGGAATATCCCTTGGAGGTGGCGTTCCCCTGGAGGCAGCGGGAGCTTCGTCTGCGGCGGCTCCTTGTCTTTTTCGTGAGACGCCGATGGCACCTCCGGTTGGAAGCACCCACTTCCGGCGGGATTGCAGCCGCTTCAGATGGAGGTTTCGGGATCCCAGATCTTCAGCCCCTCGGAGTCTCCACCTCTTCTTTACTTTCTTTACACCCTAATTCCCCTCTGGGAATTCCTTGTAATCATACGAGCACGCCATTGTAACCAAAAATTATTGAAATGAAAAGTGTTGTACATTTTTGAACTGTCTTTCTGGCATTGTCGTTCTACTGGTAATACATCCGCAGGTTAGCGGAATTCAAGCTCCTTGGAATTTCTCGACCATCTAGGGCCTCCAACTGGTAGGAGCCAGGTCGGTTTACCCAGCGAACCCTATACGGGCCTTCCCAATTTGGCGCTAGCTTCCCACCTTCCGCAGGTTGAGATGCTTTAGCTCGCCTTAGCACCAGATCTCCGATTCTGAAAAGCTTCGGTCGGACCTTGGAGTCGTAATATCGGGCCACCCTCCGTTGATACATCGCCATCCGAACCTGCGCCATTTTCCTCGCTTCTTCCAAGAGATCCAGGTTCCCTCGGAGTTGCTCCGAATTGGCCTCGGGTCGGTGCGCGGCCACCCGAGGTGAGGGGAGTCCGAGCTCCACGGGGACAACGGCTTCCGTGCCATAGGTTAGGCTGAAAGGCGTCTCCCCGGTAGGGGTCCGATGCGTGGTCCGATACGCCCAAAGGACATTCTCGAGCTCTTCGACCCAAGCTTGCCCCGTCCGACCGATTCGCACTTTGATTCCTTGGAGGATTGTCCGATTCGTGACCTCGGCCTCGCCATTGGTTTGGGGATGCGACACAGATGTGAACCGATGCTCGATCCCGAACTCCTCGCAGAAGTCACGGAAATGCTTGTTGTCGAATTGTCGACCATTATCCGAGATGAGGACCCGAGGTACCCCAAATCGGACGATGATGTTCTTTTTCACGAACTTCCGGACTTGCGCCTCCGTGATAGTGGCCAGCGGCTCTGCCTCCACCCACTTGGTGAAGTAGTCGATTGCAACAATCAAAAATTTCCGCTGAGCTGAAGCGACGGGGAATGGTCCGAGGATATCCATTCCCCACTGGGCGAAGGGCCAGGGTGCAGTGATTGGTGCCAAGGGGACAGAAGGGACTCTCTGGACGTTGGCGTGGCGCTGGCAGGCGTCGCATTTCCGTACATGATCCTTTGAGTCCTCCAACAAGGTAGGCCAATAATAGCCTTGCCTCATGATCTTGTGCGCCAAGGACCTAGCCCCCAAGTGTGATCCGCAAACGCCTTCGTGGACTTCGCCGAGAACGTAGGCCGCTTCCGAGGGGCGGAGGCATCTTAAGAGGGGGGCGGTGAACGAGGTCCGATACAGCCTCCCTTCATGGAGTACGTAGTGGGCGGACTTCTTGACAAGTCGCCGAGCTTGATCTTCGTCTTCAGGGAGGATCCCTTCGGCGAGGTAGGCGACGAGCGGGTCCATCCAAGACGGCTCCGGATCCATCGCCATCACAGCTCCAGCCTCGCCGATGCTCGGGGCATCCAGGGTCTCCAGGTAGATCGCCCTCGACAAGTTGTGCGCGTCCGCGCCCACTAAGCGGGACAACCTGTCGGCCCTGGCATTTTCACTTCTTGGGACCTGCTGGATGTCGACACTGCCGAGGTCGGGAATGAGTGCTTGCACCTTCCGGACGTAATTCTGCATGGTCGGGTTCCGGGCCTCGAACTCCCCATGGACCTGCCCGACCACCAGCTGAGAGTCGGTGAAGACCTTCAGGCGCCGGATGCCGAGCTCCTTGGTGAGTTTGAGTCCCGTGACTAGGGCCTCGTACTCCGCCTCGTTGTTGGTCACCGGAAATCCGAACCTCAAGGCATACTCGGCTATCACTCCATCAGGACTGGTAAGGACCAGCCCGGCCCCTCCACCTTCTGGGTTCGACGATCCATCGATGTGAAGCGTCCAGATCGGGAGGTCGAGGCTGGGCATTTCCGGCGGTCTAGGTTCCACCTCCTGCATCGTGCACTCAGCGAGGAAGTCTGCGAGCACCTGGGCCTTGATGGCGGGTCGAGGCTGATAGCGGATGTCGAACTCACCAAGTTCTATTGCCCACTTCACCAGCCGTCCCGCATTCTCAGGATTACTGAGGATCTGTCGTAGTGGTTGATCGGTTAAGATGGTGACAGAATGGGCCTGGAAATAGGGGCGAAGCCTCCTGGTCGCGGTCAGCAGCGCGAAGGCGATCTTTTCAGCCTTCGTATACCGCGTCTCGGCATCCCGTAGGACCCGGCTGATGTAGTACACAGGCTTCTGGAGCTTTGCCTCTTCCCGAACCAGTACCGCACTGACTGCGGTTGGGGAGACCGCCAGATAGAGGTAGAGCATCTCCCCTCCTTGCGGCTTGGACAGCAGGGGAGGAGACGCCAAGTATTCTTTGAGCTGGTCGAACGCTGCTTGACATTCGGCCGTCCAGAGGAAGTCTTTCGGGCGTTTCAACACCTTGAAAAAAGGTTGGCAGCGTTCGGCCGACTTTGCCACAAATCGTCCGAGCGCGGCGACCCTCCCAGCGAGCTCCTGAACCTCCTTCACTTTGGTCGGAGGGGACATATCTTGGATGGCCTTGATTTTGTCCGGGTTGGCTTCGATCCCCCGCTGTTTGACAATGAAACCGAGGAACCTCCCGGCCGAAGCGCCAAAGGCGCACTTCGCTGGGTTCAGCTTCATGCGAAACTTCCGCAGGGTGGCGAAAGTCTCCTCCAGATCTGCGATGTGCTGGTCTGCATGGCGGCTCTTCACCAGCATATCGTCCACGTACACCTCCATGTTCCGGCCGATTTGCTCTTTGAAGATTTTGTTGACGAGGCGCTGGTAAGTGGCGCCAGCATTCTTCAGACCGAAGGGCATTACCTTGTAACAGTACAGCCCCCGGTCTGTTATAAAGGCAGTTTTCTCCTCGTCCTGTGGAGCCATCATTATCTGGTTGTAGCCGGAGAAGGCGTCCATGAAAGACAGCAGCTGATATCCGGAAGTCGCGTCGACCAGTTGGTCTATCCGCGGAAGCGGAAAGCTATCCTTGGGGCATGCCTTGTTCAGGTCGGTGTAGTCGACGCACATCCTCCACTTTCCGCTCGCCTTCCGGATAAGTACGACGTTTGCCAGCCATTCGGGGTAGCTGACCTCCCTTATGAATCCTGCCTCCAAGAGCTTGTCTACCTCCTGATCGACCACTCGGATCCGATCCGGGGCACAGTGTCTCTTCTTCTGTTTTACCGGTCGGTGGGTCGGGTCGACGTTGAGGGCGTGAGAAATGACCTCCGAGTCGATCCCAGGTACATCGGCCGCCGACCAGGCAAACACATCGACATTGGCCCGGAGGAATTCCACCAACCGGGCCCGAGCTCCCGGGTCGAGATTGGCGCCAACCCGGATCGTCTTGTCCGGGTGACCTTCCTCGAGGGGAACTTCGATCACACCCTCGGCCGGCTCCCCGTGCCGCAAGGCCACCTCGTCTCTGGCGTCGAGGGACTCGACGCTTAAGGCTTCTACGGGCTTCTTCCCTTTGAGAGTTACTAGGAAACATTGCCTTGCGGTCGGTTGGTTACCTCGGACCTCTCCAATCCCGGCCGCCGTGGAAAACCGCATGAGCAAGTGGTACGTAGAGACCACCGCGCGAAGGGCGTTCAGCCCGGGTCGTCCGAGGATAGCGTTGTAGGCCGAGGGAATACGGACGACCAAGAACCCGAGCCGCACCGTGGCTTCTGCGGGTGCAACGCCCGCAGTCACAGGCAGCTCAACGACACCTTCGGCCGAGATAGCGTCTCCAGTGAATCCTATGAGGGGGGTGGATGTTTTGTGCAACAATTGTCGAGACAAGCTCATCTTTTGGAAGGCCTCGTAAAACAAAATATCAGCTGAGCTTCCACTATCCACAAGAACGCGCCTTACATCATAGTTCGCCATAGTGAGGGAGATCACCATGGCGTCATCGTGGGGGGTCTGAACCCCCTTTACATCTTCATCACAAAAAGTGATTACATTTCCGACCCTCTGCCTCTTAGCGACGACTGTTGCTCCGGACGCCTCAGTCGAGCCCCCTGCATTCCTTTCGGGTCGGGGGCAGCCCCCAGTGATGGTGTGGATCACGCCCGCGACGGGTCGATTCTGCTCCCGAGGCTCCTGAGGGGCCGGGTCGGCCGGACGCGGGTCTGCGGGGGGACGTCGGTCGTTCACATATCGACCGAGACACCCTCGGCGGATGAGAGCCTCGATCTCGTCCCGAAGCTGGAAGCAGTCTTCGGTGTCGTGGCCGTGGTCCCGGTGGTACTCACAGTACGCCCGAGAGGGCCTCCTCCCAGGGATCTTCTTCATCTGTCTCGGGACCGGGAGGTTCTCCCGCCTCTTGATCTCCATGAGGATCTGGGCCCGGGGAGTTAGGAGAGGAGTGTACCGGTTGAAACGTCGGGGCAGAGAATGAGGGCGTGGGGCACCGTGGTTCCTCGCCGGCGACGGGCTTCTGCGCCGACGCTGGGGCGTCGGGCTCCTCCTCTGGGGTGCCTCTTTTCGCCTTTTCTTCCCGAGCTTTGGAGGGATCTCAGCGGCCTCCTTGCTCCGGTGGGCGGCCGCTTCCTCGGCGTCGGCATACTGGTTCGCCCGGGACAACAGCTCCGGGAAACTCCGCGGCAGGCGTTTGTCCAAGGAGAAGGTGAGTCTGCCCTTTCGGAAGCCACGCTTCAGGGCTGAAAGAGCCACCTCCTGGCTCAGGTTCCGGACTTCCAGGGTGGCCTTGTTGAAGCGGGTAAGATAATCCCGCAGGCTTTCTCCCTCGTTTTGCCGGACATCAAAGAGGGAGTCAGAGACCAGTCGCCGCCGGCTACTGACGGCGAAATGGGTGATGAAGAGGCGAGTAAACTGGTCGAAGGACTGGATTGAGTTAGCCTCCAGGCCGGCGAACCACGCCCTTGCCGGGCCACGGAGAGTCGCCGGGAAGGCCTTGCAGAGGAGAGGATCTGATGCTCCGTGGAGGAGCATAAGGGTCCTGAAACTCTCGACGTGATCTCGCGGGTCCGCCGCCCCGCGTAGGGCTCGATCGCCGGCATTTTGAACCCCGGCGGATTTGGGGTCCGCAGGATCCTCGAGGCAAGCGCCGGCTGGGAGGAGATCTCCAAATCGGCGAAGGGATCTTTGGAGTGGCCCTTCAGGACCTGGAGTTGCCTGTGGAGATCGTCCACCCGCCGGTCCAGGGAGCGCGACCGGTGGGTGGAAGACAAGGAGCGGCGTGAGGGGGATCGACTGGAGCGCGGGTTCCTGGAGGACTGGGGGGTCTGGGAACGCGCCCGGGCCCGCCTCTCGTACCCCGCGCAGCTCCGATGGGAAGGTCCCGGCAGGATGGACCGTGCTCGAGAATCTTCCTCGCGCCGGCGCTCTTCCCCATAGGAGAGGAAGGAGCGCGGGTTGAGGAGGACAGGTGAGCGCTCAGGGAGCAGCGGCTCCTGGGCCCGCTGCGGCGCCCGAGACATCACACCCTGCAGGTTCTGCACTGCCTCCGCGAGGGTGCGAACCTGCTGGGCTAACTGGTCGAACCGAGCGGCTTCGACCATCTGAATGGGAGGTGGAACGGTGGAGTGTTGCTGAGAATGTGTTGGAGACGCAGCGGCCTCCCGGCCGGAGGCGCGAGAGGCCCCGCGACCGGAGGCATTGGAAGCTCCACGACCACCTCGCCGTGCCATTACGATCGCTCTGAGATTCGTCCCTTCCTCTAGCGCCAACTGTTGCTGGTGGTCCAAACCGAGAACGATTGGCACAGCGGTGTGAACGGGGTTCCGTTTGAGTTGCCTTGGTTGGTGTTGATTGCGCTCCACCTTCCACCGGTAAACCTGCAAGCAAGCCTCGCACCACCACTGGGGTAGTGGGGGCCCTCCGACGATCAAGTCAGAGGAGATTGGAGGAGAAGGAGAGATAACTGTAGCAAGTAAGAGAATGCACTGGAAGTTCTTGCTTACCTCCCCCCTTCTCCCCCCAGCCGTATATATACCAGGCTGGGGGGTCCTTCTGGGGGGTTGGTCATCGTGTGGCACGATGGAGTTGCCACTGACATGGCCGTTACAGGGCGTCGTGGGGTAGCGCTGGGTACGGCCATGACAGAGCGTAGTGGAGCTCCGCTTTGTACGGCTGTTACAGGAGATCGTGGAGCAGCGCCGGATACGACCGTTGCAGGGAGTAGTGGAGCAGAGGGTCGCGGCGTGCTTCAGGGGAACAGCCTGTCGTTGTCGAGAGATTGCCGACTCGGGGTCGGATTGCTGGATCAAGGGGCAGCCGACTCGGGGTCGGGCTGCGAGGCCGAAGATATCCGACTCGGAGTCGGGCTACTGGATCAAGGGGCAGCCGACTCGGGGTCGGGCTGCGAGGCCGAAGATATCCGACTCGGGGTCGGGTTACTGGATCAAGGGGCAGCCGACTCGGGGTCGGGCTGCGAGGCCGAAGATATCTGACTCGGGGTCGGGTTACTGGATCAAGGGGCAGCCGACTCGGGGTCGGGCTGCGAGGCCGAAGATATCCGACTCGGAGTCGGGTTACTGGATCAAGGGGCAGCCGACTCGGGGTCGGGCTGCGAGGCCGAAGATATCCGACTCGGAGTCGGGTTACTGGATCAAGGGGCAGCCGACTCGGGGTCGGGCTGCGAGGCCGAAGATATCCGACTCGGGGTCGGGTTACTGGATCAAGGGGCAGCTGTAATCTTCTAGGGCGCGCGTGCCGGTCACGTGGGGCATGGTGGCTGAGTTCCCCCGTAACAGTAGCCCCCCACTTCCGAGCCTGGAACCAGAAGGGGAACGGGTGAAGGAAGTGATGCTTCGAGATTGTCGCCATCCCTCGGAGAGGCGCGCGCGCTTCGAGCTCCCCGCCTTCTTTATGGCGTATGGCGGTTGTTGCTGACCTGGCAGTCTGAGGATTTCGGCGGACATCCTTCCTTAATGGCGTCGATTCGCCTTTAGGGCGCGAGCGACCCTTCGACAGCCAGGCGTCACCGAGGTGTCACCCACCTTTCCGCCTATTTAGCCGAGAGTCCTCCTCCGTCCGCCTTTCTCTTTACAGACATCTTCGAGTTTCTTCTTTGCGCTGCCGTCGTTGCCGTCGGACTGTTCGCTTGCTCCTCCTTTGACGCTCTCGGAGCCGTTCTTCCTTCTCTCCCGGTGAGTTGCCCCATTCTTCTACTTAGGGCTCTCCATACTTTCTCCTTTTGTACTAGTGTACTCCAGTCGTTCTGGTCCTTTCCCCCTTCTTGACCCTGTCCTGACCGTAGATTCACTGGCCATTAGGTATGGGCGAAGTGAGAGCTGACCGCATTAAGTCGGAGTTGGTCGCCGAAGACCTAGATGGGTTCGTGGCTCGATACCACCTTCCCGAGGCCTGCAATGTTACGCTCCCGGGGCCTGAGGAGAGGATGTCCCATCCTCCTCCAGGGAAGGTCGCCATTAACGAGGGCATTCTTCAGGCCGGGTTCCGTTTTTCCCCCTCGGACTTAGTCGTTCAGGTGCTTCGGGGTTTAAGAGTGGCGCCGACGCAACTGGTGCCGAACTCGTGGCGCGCCCTAACAGCCTTCCAAGTTCTCTGCCGCATGCACGAGGTCCCCGCCACCCTGAATGTCTTTTGGGAATGCTATAGCCTGAGTGGCCACCCCCAGGACAAAGGGTGGTGGTGCTTTGCGGCGCGGCGAGGGTGCGGCCTCGTCAAGGAGGCTCCTTCCTCCATTCATGGCTGGAAGGAGCGTTTCTTTTTCATTGATGTGGATCCCTCTTGGGGAATCAGGGCGACCTGGGAGACGCCGATGAAGTCCCCGATCGGCCTATCGAGGCTGTCGAGGGAGGAATCCAATGGCGTCGCCGTCTTGAGGGAGTTGGTTGCCAAGGGCCGGCTCCCCCCGGTGGCCCGCCTTATTTCCGAGAATACCTTGGTGAATGTCGGTCTGAGCTCGGTCCCCGCCGACCGTGAGCCCGCCACCATTTCTTTTTTGACTCTTTCGTCTCGTTCTTCGGTGTCTCAGCCTCCGACCATCTCGTCCTTGTTGCAGAGATTGACGACGTCATGCGGTCGGACAAGAGACCGGCTGTTGGTAGGTCGTCCCTGCTGGAAGCGGTCCGGAGGAAGAAACGACCTCCTCCGAGCGGGGCCCCACCGGCGAAGAAGTCCCGCAAGGAGGAGACTCCGACGCCGACCAACGAGTCCAGGCCCACCAAAAATAGTAATATTATCAGAAGTAATAATATTAATTAAAAATAGCAATATCACGAAAATAGAAATATTACAGAAAATAGCTATATTATCAAAAAAGCAACATCACCAAAAATAGTAATATTACTAAAAGTAGTAATAATACTAAAAATAGCTATAGTATCAAAAATAACAACAGTATAAAAAATAGCAATATTGCCAAAAATAGTAATGGTGCTAAAAATAGTAATATTACAAAATAGCATTATTACGAAAATAGCAATCTTGCCAAAAATAGCAATGTTACCAATAATAGCAATGTTACCAAAACAGCAATATTACCAAAAATAGCATGATTACCAAAAATAGCATTATTACCAAAAATAGTAATGGTGGTAAAAAGTGGTAATGTTACTTAAAATAGTATTGTTACTAAAAATAGTAATGTTACAAAAATAGTAATGTTATCAGAAATAATAATATTACTAAAAATAGCAATATTACAAAAAAACAGTAATATTACCAAAAAAAATAGTAATGGTGGTAATAGTGGTAATACTACGGAATAGTAGTAATAGTACTAAATATAATAACCTTACTAAAAAACCTTACGGAGTGGTAGTAATAATAACCTTGCTACATAAAAAAAAACACAATGCTATGCTTCTTGGGTAGTTTTCTTTGCATCTTTGCTTGGTCCATTCAAACATCCAGACTGTTTTTTTCTTTCCTCCTGATTGCCTCGGTAATAACCTACAATCTGGATGTAAAGCCTGGGTGTGTGGTACCATGACCATCTCTCTCTTACCCTGTGTTTATTTATAGGCAGATTATTGATGACTGCCATTCATCAAATAATCCCCCCTTTTATGTTGTCACGTGCAATACATGTGCTGATTTTCAGTGGCTTGTTTGATGAAAATATCTAATTCTTATTTTTCTTTTGCATCGGTTAATGTATGTTTGTTTGATGCTAGTCCTCGCGCTGTATTAGAGTGTGGAATTTCCAAGGATTTGGATGCCCCATTGTCTTCATTGTGTCTGCAGTAATTAGAAAAAAGCATAACTGTGGTTTTAGATGGTTGGAAGTGATGTGCTATTTAGCAGAGAGTTTTTTTTTTTTCCTTCTTATATTCTTCGATTTTGGATTTCTTTGGCAACCTAAACTAATATGGGTACTGAATTTATTATTTCTTGAGTTATAGTGATTGAGGCCCTGTTTGGGAGAGCTTTTGGAGGGCCAAAAAGCACTTTCTGGCCCTCCAAAAGTACTTTTAGCTAAAAAAGAGTGTTTGGTAAATTTTTCGAAAAGCTGTTTCAGCTTTTGCGGGAAGCTGAAAACAGCTTTTGGGGGGAAGCTCCAATTTGGAGCTTTTCCAAAATGCTATTTTCAGCTTTTTCGGAAAGCTGTATTTTTGACCAAAATACCCCCATTTTAAAAAAAAAATTCCACCAAAAAACCTTTCTCTCACCGTCTCTTCCTCTCCCACCCAACCCCACTCCCTCTCCCCTGCCGCCGCACCCTCTCCCTCTGCCCCGCCATCGCACCCCCTCCCTCTCCCCTGCCCCCATGGTGGGGAGGTGCCGAAGAAGAGGAAGACAGGTCGTCTTCCCTTTTCCGCGGCCGCCGCCGGCGACGACCCGTCCCAGAAAGGGGCGGTGCCGAAGAACAGGAAGAAGAAGGGGCCGAAGAAGAAGGAGGTCCCACGGTGGGAGGGGCCGAAGAATAGGAAGAAGGGGGTTCCTGCGGCCGCCGGCGGTCACGACCCGCCCCCTTCCCGCATCCGCCACGGCCCGCCCGGCGCTGACGGCCTCACGGGAGGAGGGCACTTCCCACGGGGCCAGCCGCGGGCGCCCCCGGCCGCGGCCCGGTCCCCTCCCGCGGCCGCCGCCGGCCCCGACCTGGCACCCTCCCGCGGCCGCGGCGGCCTGGCCCCCTTCCGGTGCCGCCGGCCGCACGGGAGGAGAAGAAAGAAGAACAGAGGAGAGGAAGGAAGGAGAAGAAGAGAAGAAAAAAATATTATGTTATACTATAAATATTAATTTTATATCTTTATTATTATATTATACTATAAATATTATATTATATTACATTACATTATAATATATTAATATGTTATTTTTAATAATTTAATATTATGTTAGATTATGAAAAATTAATTTATACTAATAATTATAATATTTTATACCTTTATTATTGTATTATACTATAAATATAATATATATTACATTATATCATAATACATTAATATGTTATGTTAAATAATTTAATATTATGTTATATTACCAAATATTAATTTACTCTAATAATTATATTACTATTATGCTATATTATAATAATATTATTTTATATTACAATAATATTATACTATATCGTATATTTATGTACTAATATATGTTATATTTTATTATGTTCTGTTGTATAATACTATGAAATGTCCTTTATGGTAATTTTGTCATACAAAAGTACTTTCTTAGTTTGTTTACCAAACACAAAACAAAGTACCACAGCACTTTACGAATGTAGTTACCAAACAGCAAACAGTTTTTTATAATAACTCTACTTCAGACAGCTCTACTTCCAACAGCTCTACTGCCAACAGCTCCCCCAAACAGGGCCTGAGTCAGTAGTTGTTAAGTCTGAAACCAAGACAATTATTAATTCAAGATTCCCTAGTTGAGTCTCTAATTTGATCTGACTAGGTTGTCTTCCGGTGAGAACCTGATTCTGTAGGCCTCGCCACGGAACTGTTCGATTTAAACCAGTTGTACCTAGTGTTTTTTTTCCTTTTTTTTTTATTGACGTATTAGCCTATTAGGTGGTGGTTAACTAAGAGAGGCTCCAGTTACATCCTCTCCGGGTTTTATCTTTGAAGAGGCCAAAAAATAGAAAAGAACCGAGCTCATTTGGGTGAGACTCCGCCCATGCATATGATTCGCCTGGGGCCTCCCCCCGGTGACAGTCTAATCTGCCACGCAATTGGCTTCCAAAAGCATGTAACAGGGAACTTGTCCTCAATAACAATGTTAAAAATATAAAAATATATAAATAAATCTACGTCATTCTATAAATAACATAGCATCAGAGCAGAGGTCCTAAGTTCGAACTTTGTCTCCACACTTCTTAACTCCGTTATTAAAAAAATTTACATGATGGGCTTACCAATTTAAGAGGGGGAGTGTAGGAAAGTATACAAATATATAAATAAATTTGAGCTTAAGCTTTTAAAAAAAATGGTGATTTCAACAAACAGCTGAGTCTGGTGATTGGCACTGGCCATAATCAGAGTTTAGTTGTCACTCTCCAAACATACATTTGTATCAACTCTTTCTTTCTTTCTTTCTTATTTTTTTGATATGATATAAGCTCTTTCTTTAGCAACCGTCCGTGATTGCATCACATTGAGCAAAAGCTTGTCACGAAGAGCACAAGCTTCTGCTGCCACAGCCGATGTGGCGTAAACTGGGACCTCTTTAACAGCCAACGAACAAATACCGCAATCCCAGAAACCTGTTCCGTAGAAACAAAAGTATCCAAAGCAGGGACCTGCCATTTCATCGATTTATCCTCGGAAGACTAGCATGGAGAGACCTGGAATTGATAATAATCTATCATCATTACCCAAGCTTTATGAAAGAGGGGAAGAAGAAACATTCTCGAACATTACCCAAAAGCTAGATTTCTATATTTGATGTAGTTAATGTTTAAATAGATATAGGTTTGTCATTTCCTTTTATGTTATATTTTTATCTAACTTCTTGTATTATTAAGTCTTAGCAACCTTGATTCAAGTTTTGGGAAGAATGCTATATATCTTATATTTTCTTAATTTTTTACCTAATTTTGAAATATTTTTAGTGGACTTTGGAGTCCTATATTAGGTAGAGTTATTGAATCTCGGGCAAAAAATGCTATATGCTGTGAAGTTGTGTTTTTAAGTGATTTTTATGTATCTTTATATAAAATTTAAATGTATCATTATATAAAATTAATTAAAAATATGAATCTTACATTTGAATCAGGACTTGTTTCAATGGTGATGTTCTTATGCTTAGTAAAGAACTGATCTAGGTTTGAATCTTATGCAGCGCATCACTAAGTATTGAGGCCTGGATAAATATGGTGGAGATGAGTCTCCCTCCCTTTCTCTCCAAAAAAAAATAAATCTAAAAAGTATTTTTTTTGTCACAATGTTGAGTACTTTTAAAATACTAGAAGTGGGTGGCAGGCGAGTGCTTTATCTATGATGGGCAGAGTCACTCTTGTGCGGTTTGTTCTCAGTTCGATTCCGATTTATCTTCTGTCCAATATTATTGTGCCTCTTGCAGCGCTGAGGACTATAAAGCATCTGTTCAGGAGCTTCATATGGGGTTGGCAAGGGGGAGCGAGCGGCGTTCACCTGCTGGTGTTGGATGTGATCTGGCAGCCAACTCGTAACGGGAGGTTCGGTGTTCACTCTTTGATCAAGTAGCAAGAGGTTCTTGCTACCAGACATGCGGTCAGATATCTCCTACAACTAGAGAGCCTCCGGGGTACTCTGATGAGGCTTATCCAGGCCAAGTATGGAGCTTCGGCCGGTGTGCCCGTCTTTCACACTATGCGTCATAGCTCCTTCATCTGGAGAGAGATCCGCGCTCGTGCCCCATCGGTTTTTTCTGTGATCAGATGGGAGATGGGGACGGGCATGCTATTGACGTCCTGGAGGACAAATGGTTTTCTGAGCAGCCGTTAAGTGGGTGGCCCTCCTTGATTGACCCGAGGTGTCTGGATGGATGCAGAGTCTGTGATCTGATCATCCCAGGAGAGAGAAGGTGGAATGAGGGTCTCATTCGATAAGCTTTTGGAGAGTTGCTAGCTGAGAGAGTCGTGGCACTTCCGATACCCCCATGGGAGGCAGTGGACAAAAGGATTTGGAGTGGGACTGGGAAGTCGAAAGTGAACACCCGAGACTTACATGGCCTGGCTACAAGGGCTTCGATTCGACAGATTAATGGAAGCTGGATCTAAAGGTTGCGCATCCATCCCCATGTCGCCCTGTTCATCTAGAAGGTAACATGGGGGTGTCTGCCAACTAGAGGTGTGCTGGCCGATAGAGGTGTAAGAGTCTCCTTAGCTTGCGAGGTATATTCGGATGTGGAGGAGTCTATCTGTCATGTTCTTCTTAGATGCTTGCAGGTGGCCTAGATTTAGAGGTGCACTATGGTCTTCCCCGGCTCTTGACAGGATATGTCATCCATCAATTGAGGATTTTCTTGGCTTTTTGAAGAAATCCTCACAGAGGCCCAGCACCATGAAGTAGGGGATCAGATGTGCCTACCTGGTCTATCACATATGGCTAGATAGGAATTCTCGGATCTTCGAGGACAAAAGGGTGCACCCGAGGATAATGGTGGACAGGGCATTACTTTATACTGCAAAGATCATAAGTACCATTGGAGTGTTTTCTTTTGTGATAACTAGGGATATCTAGGACTTCCACTTAGTTTTTACAGTTATCAGGGTTGCTTTTGTCTCCTAGGAGTTCCCACACCCTAGTTTTCTTAAGGTGAACTTCAATGGCAGTGTTGTTGAGAGAAAAGATAGTGAGAGAGTGGGCTTTGTTATCAGATACCACAATGCCAGACTTGTGGCGACCGGAGGTGGCGGATCTTCGACACTATTGTTAGTGGAGTAAAGCTTAGAGCTGCGTGGGAGTGCATCACCTATACGAGGGTTGTTCTGGATACGGTCTGCATTCACCTTGAAGAGGATCAGCTATGGTGATCGAGTGGGTTCGAGACCGTCACAACGATGTTGGCGGGCAGTCGTTGCTTCACGACATATTAAGACTATTGAGAAGCTGTGGCTCCTTCCGAGCTACTCATGTCTACCGGGAGGCGAACAATGTTGCCGACTGGATCGCCTCCTTTGTAGCTCATCATTTTAGAGAGTTTTTTTGGGAGAACCAAGCGTCTGCTTCTTCTCTTTGCCAGCTTCTCTTTTATGATTTTGTTGGCTGCACTCATGCACGTTTTGTGTGAGGTGTCATTGTATCAAAAAAAAAATACTAGAAGTTTTTATCAATAAGTAATCTTATTTTTTTAATTAATTATTGATTCGAGTTCTTCATGCAACTTGGATGTCCATTTTTTATTAAAAATATTGCTTTATAGTTTTTAAGAATTTATGAATAGGCATCCACAAGATGTCGGGAGTTTTGTGTTAATCAATTGGTTATTTCAAAGTAGTAACTTTCTTCTTCAATGATATTTTTTTCTTCTAGTTATTCCTGGGAAAAACTAGGTTCAATCAGACCCTTGAGCTCTGGAAGTCAAAAGAGACAATCTACAGCATCTGGATTCAATCCAACTTTGAATGATCAACATGAACAAAGTAATTGCATTTATTGTTTCAACTCGAATCTTGCAAATGACATAGGTTCAGGGCTGCAAACGAAGTGCTTGGTCAGGGTGAGCTCAAGCCAGATCACTCTTAATATTTTAGCAACAATGGACAATGCAAAAGTAGGCTAGTGATGGTAGGATTTTGTATGGTTTACTACAGGCCTTAACCTACAGGATTAGACATAAATGCAATGATGACAAGGGACCGAGCATGTTCGGTGCTCCTGCATTAAAGTTGCAGAACTCTACTACAATAACCAAAGCTACTCTCTCTGTGCTTAGGAAAGTGGACATTGCACCAAGAACCGAGAAAGCCGGTTGGCAGCACAGCATGATTTGGTACCTTCCACCTGTGTTCTTTGTTATAGAATATGGATTGCAGATAGTACTCCATAAATGGATGCTAAAGTGTGCATACTTGGGACACAACTCTCATTGCTGAGTAAGAGTATCATATAAATGCCACCGCCTTGTGAAAACTAGAAGAAAGTAGGGCATACTAATCATGGCCTAGTAGTGCTAATACTTCATTTCTTGCAGTCCCACTTAGACTCTAGTCCAATATATGCATTGGAAACTATTTCATTCGGATGCTCGGTTATGTTCTCATCCTTGACAAGGGAAAAGGAAAAGAAGCCTTACACTGGTTAGCAATCATGGTGTAGGAGTAGTGCAGATACTTTATTATGTTCTCATCCCACTAATAGGACATTCCAAATCTTTTTGCAATCATGCACATTTGCATTAAAATGGTATACAAAATGCTCGAATATGCTAGAACTGATAGCCATGCATGATCATGTGATGTCTATACAAATAACGCCGACCAATGAGTGGGATTATGAGATGGCAACCTGTACGAGTATGGATTCTAGCCCTCATGCACTTGTAGGACATCCAAAAAAAAGAAGGGCCATGGCTTAGCCCCCAAGAGGTTTTGCTGTAGCCAAATGGAGCAGAAGCTTGACCGAGATGTACCTCCGAATGCAGCATAACCACAGCAACAATGAATTCGACTTTAGGTCTCTGGCACAAGCAATAAGAGCTCTCGATGTAGTTGGTTAATGAGCTAGAATGAATATCATGCCTCGATTTTGATTTTCTATCAAGCAAATAGCACACTGAGCGATTAGTTTCTACACACCTCTCTCTGTCTGTGCGTGTATGTGTTTGTGTGTATAGCTCTAAAATCCACAAGCAAATACAGCTGCAGGCCACCACCAGCTTGTGGATTGGATGCTCTAATGTGCCATCATCACAATTTCAAATTGAGGCATGGGAACAGACCTTAGGAGGCTGGAAGCACTGCTCTTGTGCTCCTCTAAATATTAGAATAGAGCATTCGTGTGCAAGACCATACAATTTGGATCTGCAGGTCCAGCAAACCAACAAATGATGGCGCACGCCGCTCAGGAAACTGGACCGAGCTCTTTAGCGGTTAAAAAAGGGTACATAAAGGGAGGGCCGGCAGACGGGCTTCAGCACCCACTCACCGCACGACCCAGCATATAATACTCCTCACTCCTCCATGCTTTCATCAGTCTCCGCTCATAAAAACCAAGTATTCGCTTCCCACACCCTCGTGCTTGTTCTCAACTTTGTGTTACAGTTTCAATCCGAGGGTGCAGATATAGGAGCATTTAAGCTGGTCGAAAGCCATGGATAGATGTGCATATCTTCGCCAGCATCTTCTCGAGTGCCCATCACAGCAGCTGGAGAACATCGAAGAGGAAGGCCCCTCCATATGCTGGCATTCGTCATCGCTGCGGGCTCCCGAGACTCCTACAGAGACCATGGAGTTCCTCGCAAGGTCATGGAGCCTATCTGCCATGGAGATCTCGAAAGCCCTTGCGATGCTCGAGAGTAAAGATCCTTCGGACTCCCCCTCATGCATGGAGAAACCAAACCATCGCTCCCCAGCTCGGCACTCAGCTGAGAACGTTCCAAGTGCACCCACGGTCACGGAAGACGAAAGTTCAGCAGAAAAACCGAATGTTACGCCACAAGCGCCGACCGAAGCAGTTGGCATCGGCCATCCCATTTCTCCACGAGATCATCATATCGATCTCAAGGTACACTAGCTAGCTAGCTAGCTTCTCGAGCTCTTCGAGCTGAAGTGAACTTCCTCATTTTTTTTCATTTTTAACTCTGTCCGAGGACATCCAGCTTCTTAGAGGATTGCCACCGCGAGGGAAAACGATGGGTGGATGGCTGAAGGATCACAAGGAGAAGAGAAGGGCAGAAGCTCGAACCCGCAATGCCGAAGTGTACGCCGCAACTTCGGTGGCAGGGGTAGCGGCTGCGGTTGCTGCTGTCGTAGCCAGCGCCGTCTTCTCGCCTGACGGGTCGAAGACCAGCTCTGGTTCAAAGATTACTGCAGCCATTGCTTCTGCTGCAGCACTGGTGGCATCGCACTGCGTGGAGATTGCTCGAGCATTTGGGGCCAGTCATGAGCAGATCTTAGCCGTCATCCACTCTGCCGTTACTGCACAAACTAGCGGAGATGTCATGGCGTTGACCGCTGGAGCTGCCACAGGTATGTTTTCTTCGAGCAAGTTTGCTCGCTCGCTCTAGGGTTTGATGCAGGATCGATCTAAACAAATAAATATAACCAGCAAGTCTTGCCCAAGCTCAAACTTAGAGATCAAAACATTAGTACTTGAGTAAGTTCGCTCGCTCGCTCAAACTTAGAAATATCATCCAATCACTTTGAAGAAGATGATATATGCTGCTTCTTTTATCTTGGCATCATCAAAAAATGATGCCAAAAACAGCTTACGCAGTTTAAACTTTCAAGTTAAGTCATTTGCATAATAACAAACAACTTAGTATTCTCTGAAATAATGTTTTAGTCCAGTATAGTGCACTAGTATGGTATGCACCCAGCAAACGAACGTTTGAAAATCCATGAATAGTTACTCATAAGCATCGCATAAGAGACCGGTAATGCAAGAACTGCAACTCTCAGGCATAATCTCTTTTAATGCAGCCTTAAGGGGAGCAGCAACACTGAGGGCAAGGCTATATAAGGAAATACAGAGTGCAGCATTAGCAGGAGAAAAGAACGAAACAGAGGGATCAGCTTTGACTTTCGTTTCCAGAGGGGGGGATCTTCTTAAACGTACAAGAAAAGGTACATATTTTCAAAGAGAGAAGCATATCCACAATTTATCTTTGCCTCAGCTCGCCGGTGCCTTCTGAAAATATTAGGACATCTATATTTTGTAGGACCTCGAACAGACACATAACCATCAGAAAACAACAAAAGGATTAAATTTACCTGAAAATGTGCCTATGTACTCTATCCAGACACTGGAGCAAGCTGCAAGAATTAAATACATACACAACTCATACAGTCTCCAAAAAAAAAAAAAATCATAAAACAATTTCGTATTAAATTAGTGCCAGGCTTAGTAGCAGAGACTAAATGGACTCTTTGGCAGGTATTCTTCATTGGAAGCAAGTGTCAGCATACATAAACTCTAGTTGGCAGGTAAAACAGGATATACCAAAAGGTTGATAATTATATCATTGGTATTGCTTTAGACCTATCTATATTATTTTTTTATTAAACAAATTACAGGTGATTGTTAAGATGAAAAGCACACATATGGCTGGAACCTTCGTGAAGAAGAAAAAGAGTAAGATCAGTAGGATGGTTATACCTAGTGCTTCGGATAGTCCAGTACGTGAAACTAAGTGTTGTTGTTCTTTCAGGTGTTGTTCTTGATGTCTGCTCAAATATCCCAGCATGGCCCGGCAGAGAATTAGAAGATAGCAGCCATCAAAGAGCTTACTTCGGAGTCAAAACACCCGAAAGGATAATTGAATTTGAATGCAAAAACAAACATGACCAACAGATCTGGATTGAAGGCATACGCCTAATGTTAAATTGTCATGCCAACATGAATGTAACCGTGTCAATTTAATAAGCAGCACCAGTACAATAAACATGAGTTGGAGCCAAACTAGATTGATATGATGAATAAATTAAAATTGCATCAAAAGGAATCTCACATCTACACCGCGCTATATTAGGTGACACATGTTACTTGCTATCACTAACAGGGTAGGTTGAATGGCTTATCTACAAACTGAACCGGGCAAAGGCCACATTAAGTGATAGGAGGTCAGATATTCCTTGACAAACTCCGCACTAGAAATTTAGGCATGATGATCGGTTCACTCCAGTTCCTTGGCAAAATCTATGTTGTCGACAAAGACCTGCAGAAGAAAAACAATTTGAATCCATGTCTCACTAGACATTATTCAAGCAGTGATTACTGCATGATTCTACTAATACATTCACAGCAGATAAACAACATGATGCCAAGATGTTAAATTGGAACAGAAAAAATGATAAAAAGCAGAAGAATTGGGGGATTTTAAAGAAATCAACAAATGAAATTATTTGGTTTCTGTTAGACAGTGGCTTATCATCACATAGAAATGTTTAGAGCAACTTCATGGTTCCTGTGAAACATCATGTGCTATGTACATCTCATACACTTGATACAAAATAATATAATTGGCCCCGTGATGCAAGATACTCTAGGAGTTGACCTAGTGAACAAAATAAAATATTAGCAAAAGCAATCAATAGCCTACCAAGAGAAAAAAAAGTTGAATGAAAAAGCCAAGTCAACATGGTTTGGCTGGGCTCTAGTACTTAGCTTGGAATTATCTTTTGGCATTTTCCTTAGTCAAGGTAGCCAGTTACCTATAGACAAATGCTGCCATAAGAGTGCAGCATTGTTAAAATTAATTATTCACATAAACAAAGACTGAAATGCAGTTTCAATATTCTTGCTAAAAGAGTTATTACCATGGTTCTAATTCACAACATTTATAAACAACGGCCATCATATTTGTTTCACAACCATTAATTAACATGGTCACAGCAGCAGTTCTTACATTGTCATTGTTTCAAAATTTTGATACAAATTTTTGAAATCTAGTTCAACATTATTCTAAACAAAAAATAAATATTCAAATCATGGTCTGTCGTACCGGTACGTACCGGTCCGGCCTGGGACCGGTACCGGATCAACGTGGAATCCGATATCGGTAGTTTATTGTTGGAGAACCGGTACGGAACTGGTACGGAACCGGTCCGGGCCGCCACCGGTACGCCGACCGGTACCGGTACGACGGACCTTGATTCAAATAATACTTATTGCATTGTTATGTCATTGCTATAGGCTGTTATATGCAGTTAGAGTGGCTACAAATTACTGTTCTAACTGAAGTAATTACTTTGGGAGACCCTGAAAGTTATCTCAGTGGTCATACCTCCCCGCTCACTGGCCGGAGGTGCTGGGTTCAAACCCTGAGTACTGTATTCTCAAGAATCCAGCCCAAGTAATTTTCATATATGGGTGGGATTTCCACCGAGTAAAAATCCTGGGTTCAATTTCAGACCAGACCAGGTACTTAAACTACAGGTGGGGCTTCCCAGATGGGACTCTCTCCTAATTGGACAGGGAGGGGGAGGTGGGGCTGGGGGTTGGCTACACTATGATCCATTATATCAGTTCGAAACAGCACTGGGAGCCTATGACAAGGCCATCATACCAACAGAGAAGAGAAGAAATATGGTTGGAACTTGGAACTCTAGGCCTTCCTTATAGGTGCACCTTGATCAGACTACCGAACAGCCAACTCATCTACAATATTCCCTTCCATGATTAGAGAAGGGAAGAGGGCAGAGATCTAGCCAAGCTGCCTCATAGAGAACGTGACTAATAATTGAAAACATTGGATTGAGGAATTAGTAATGTGTGTGCTCACGTCACCAATGTTCTTTTGTTGTCCAATAACATCCAGGCCAGGTGAAAATGCAATGGCATGGAGAAATTTTTTTGAACTGTGTGATATAAGACATAAGACAAAGTGTAGGTAAAAACCAACTTATCACATAAATAGGACTTTTCTGGAGAACTGTAGCCAGTAAAATCCTTTTAAAGCCAAATGCATCAAAAACAAAGTAAAAAGCTGATACCATACCGTTTTCCAACCATCAGGATCCAAGCAGGCAGTGATCTTTGTGTTAATGCCAGGTAAAGGGCCTGGTTCACGAGTAATTTTTCCCCCATACAATTTTATTGCTTCTGCAGTTTTATAAACATCATCTGTACCTATTGCAATCTGACAGGATACCAAAAGTTATTCTCCATCGAGTGTAATTAGGTAAAAATGCACAATGAATTAATATACAAAGACAACTGTAACCATACAGAGAAAATTTGTGATCAAAGTCACAAAAACAGTATCACTGAGCTATCAATGGTAACACGTCACAACTGGAAAATAAACATTACCTGTGCATAGGCATTTCCTTTGTCATATTCTTTAACCCCGTAGTTGTACATCAACTCCAGCACTGCATTTTTATCTTCAGGACCATATCCCATCATTGCTATAGTATACTGAAAATAGGTACAAGCAAATATCAATCACAAAGGTTGACATGATCCATAACTAATGGGTCAGAAAAAGAAGTATATGCTAATAAATAAATATACCGAGGATCACAGAGACAAAGTATTATTTTAAGATAAATTAAAAAACATAAAAGAGAAGATTAAAAGGATGATATTGATACAAAATAGATAGCGAGAGTATCTGCATCACATAAAATAACCTAGACAACAGTTTAGGCTAGGAAGTTATCAGGATATCAATAAATTCAAAGTTACAGATTAATAGTGGATATAGTTTCAGCCAATGATAGTTAGATCAATGAAAGAAAGTATGTTATCAACGCTGTTGAACAAGACTCCAAGCAAGTTGGAAAAGAATGTACAGAATGCTGAAGATTAAGAAACAAAAAGAAGCATTGAGGACTACATAAATAAAAAGGATGATACTGACATAAAATAGATTGTAAGAGTGTGTACTTGACATAAAACAACTTATATAAATGAAATGGCATGATGCATACCCAATATGGCATTGGAAGACGAAGAATCCATGAATACACACACTAATCCACCAATGCACCCATGCCCCAAAGAAGAGGAAGCAAAAAAAAAAAGCATACATCTGAAAGGAAAATCAAATCCACAACTTCCATTATGAGCAACTAGATTGATCAATAATTGATATCGCTGACAAATAATATGTCAGTCCTGACAGAATTTTATATAGATGACATGCGCAAACTAGATCATATATAGCTGGTGCACAAATTAAGAAGATATGCGGTGAATAAAGAGAGTTACCTTGTCCTCAGGATTGTCTTGTTTGTGTAGAAGCTCCATACCAAATGCCTGTTTAAAAGTGATCATGGATTTACAACTTGACAAAGTTGAATCAACAAAACTTGATGACAATTGCAAATATGTCTATACAAAATAACCTGAATTCCTCATGGACCAACCAACCTTCTCATAGAAGTTTATAGCACGATCAAGGTCTCCTACACGAAGCATTAATTGACAAAAGGGTTCTGGTGTAGGGCCCCTTTCCAAAAGCTCAAACTTATAACCATCAGGATCTTCAATAGAGGCAACCAGAGTTTTGCCCCCTTTTAAAGAGCTAGGTTCCCTGGTCACCTTTCCTCCCTTGGCTTTTATAAGATCCACCGTCTTGGCAACCTATTATAAAAGATCAACCAAATATGATGACATGTTCTTGTAAATATTATTCTATCTACATATAAACAAACAGATACTTGAAATCCTACTGATATGATATTATTTGTATTCATATTGAAAGACTTGTTGTAACCTATTGATCCAATAAAAAAGAAAATCTTTAAGAGTGCCTCAACATTATGAACAGGGATTAAAATATTCAATATTCATGCATTTCAGCAAGGCACATCAAGAAGGCAGATGAACTTGAACACTTTAATCAGTGTATTTTCATTTTGCATATAGTAATTGCATGGATAAAGCTTAGAGTTTATAAGCTAAAACTATTGATATGATATAATAAGCAAGGCATAGCTAAGATCTATTGGTGTATAGACTCTAGATGAATAAAAGATAGATTTTGATGTTAAAACCTGCCAACTTTTAGTTATGAAATCTATATCAGAATTTCATCATTTTTTCTCTTGTATAATTTGTTCTCTTCATAGATTTGCATATCACTTTTCTCCAAGTTTTCAGCACAGCAAAACATGATATTGGATGAACATTTAGACACTGAAAAAAAAAACAAGCATAAAGCATGATAACACATTAATTTTAATTGAATATAGATTTTAATGGGCATGGACTAACAGAAAATCTAAATCAAGGAAAGAGGTAAAATTTATGGTGGAAATCTGTTCATCAAAGTTTGCCATTTCATTTGATGCCACATCCAATGGAATTGAAACAACTCAAGTGTCCTGATCAACATAACTACGAAGACTTTGTCTAACCAGCAAAGAATAAAATGTAAAATAAAATTTTATTTGGCATCACTGATCTAACATCTACTAAGCCCATATGAGTTTGAAGTTATCTATTTCATATTAAGGCTCCTCCATGATTTATAACACAATGTTCTCATTAAATGATCATATTTTAAATTAATTGGTCTATGGACTTCTAATTTCAGTTCTAAAGAACTCCATTACATGAACATCCATATCAGTGTCAACGCAAAACACAAGTAGAAGGATTCATATTTTCTAGACCTCAAAATGAAAAGGAGGATTCAGGGATTTGGCTGCATATATACATGTCCATACAAAGAAGTGTTTCTAATTTGCAAAATTGCAAGTGCAATAGTTAAAAAAGTGCAAGTTCATAACATGGTAAAACCCATATATAAAACGTGATAAACTACTTGTAGTATCTCTAGATCATATTTCTATCGAGTATGTAAGTCAAACTCTTTTACAAGTTGAAGTGGCCAGAGCAACCTAGCAGAATGTCACAATGCAACTTATGGATGAGGCATTAGCAATACTGACTTCAAGAGTATTTAAGAAGTAGTCCATGAAACAAAAGTGACACTGGATAATACACATAGCCATGAAACGTCTGCTAGCTAGAAAATACGAACTCCAAATTGGACTACATTCTGATCAATGAAATATCAATCCTTATGGGAGTAAAACAATAGGTTGATCAAGGTTGTAAGCAGGAAGAATTGTCAACTCAAGATGTGTCTTTATTTGATATCCAATCTTAAGCTTAAAAGCAAGTATATACTCCTACAAGAACATAAACCACTTGGCATGGTGCTTCAACCTGTATTTGGAATTTAGATAAAGCAAAACTTCTGAGTCAAAATTGAATAAGAACTATCTTTGTAGCAACTCATGCCTCTAGTGTTTTAAATCTTAAGCTGAGTTTGGGCATATGAAGGCAATTCTAGGCTTGAAGCAATATCGAGGCCAGTGTGTGTATTCCTAAGCGGCGGTTAAGCATAACCTAGCTTGAACCAAGCATGGTCAGTTGGTTTAGTATTAACCAATCCACTCATCTTTCCCTAGAGTTACAAAATGCTCCACAAGAACCGTTGATTATAGCATATAATGATTTCTTAGTATTTACATACAACTCCATGCTGTCGAGAACATTCAAGACTTCAGCATATAGATCTTTACACTGGTAATTCATCGAGCCATCTGAAAATATGACCTTCAATCACCCTTATGTGAAAGGTTTCTCTCTTGCATTTTGCTGTCTTTTACTTTTCCTTTTTTGATGAACATGTGTGTTCTGGTTCTGGCACCTCAAGTTATTTGGTTTCATAGCCATTAATGCTCTAGTATCAAATATTAGAATACAACACAACAGAATGATCATTTTACCTCTCATTTTCCATTATAATTTTCAGATCTGATGGTATTTAGGTCACAGGCTCTCATATTAATGCTCAAATGGCTAACATAAAAGCTGAAAGAAGGAGCCACATGATAATTTTTGTTTATCTAATTTATGCATGTCAACAGTAAAAGGTAGTATATATAGGTCACCAGTTTTACATGGACATGGATACGAGAAAAGGATTCGGACACATTTCCAAGTGCCTGACTCAGAAAGAGGGAAAAAGAGAAATATGGGGACACAAAGGATAACATATACATTTAATTAAATTATATATTTATACCTTTATCTATTTATATATTAAAAAAAGTTAAAAAGATATTGTTTATTGAGTTCTTTCAATATATATGTTTCTCATTCAAAGTTTCCAATTAACTTAAGGATATTAGCAAAACAATATTTTACAAAGTTATGTCAAAACCTTCATAACAAATCTTGAAAAAGTACAAGTACTCACTCCTAATATCAAATCAGAGCATCAAACTCATTGTTGGAAGAGTTCAGCTCACTCATTGTTAGAGGAGTTCAACGAGATCTTCCAATCTTTAAAGTGGCAACCAACGAACTTCATAAATATCCACGTATTCCATATGTATCTGACTTGAATACATATCCAACACAAATTTTTGGTGTTAGACGTGAGCGTCCAGTTAATGTTGCAGGCAGCTATAGATATTTTGGGGGGATTTAGTGAATAACCCTTTGCAAAGAGCCAATTAATCATCTTCAGGGTTTCACAATTATACTCTATATAATTAAATGTCTGTGAGTTAGCATGTATATAACGACAAATAAGCAAGCTCATTTAGCAGCATATTTTTGGTAGGTGTATGTGAAGCTTCAAGTAACAGGCAGAGATTTACATTAGGCATCGTAAGTATGCCAAAGTTTCACTATGGCCCCTCATCAACAACCACATATGATAACATATATTTTAATATCTAAGAAGTAATAGCCAAATTGAACTCAAGCATCCCTAGTAGATGTCACACAAATAAGCCCGAGTTGAGAAAAGTCAAGAGATGATAGGTGATGGCTTGAAAAGGTGCACATGTTGTTTCGCCTTTCATGAGCTTAAAAAGAAGACTAGAGTGGTACTTTCTCTTGCTTTTATGCCAAAACATATGTTAACCAGAATTATTCAATCTTCATTGATACTACTACATGTTTGGTTGTAATATATAATCAATAATCTCATACATCTTACAAATATTTCTATTTTATGAATTATTATAGTGGTTAGTAGATGCAAAATGTTGTATTTGCATTGTTTTAGATGTGTTGTACTCATATACTACATGAGAGGGCTAAAGCTAACTGCGATAGTCGGCGGCAGGGCTGCTGTTCCTGCTTCTAATATCCCATTGCTTTTTGCAAGCCATCTAATTCTAGTTCTAGAAGATTTTGGTGTCAAAACATGGAAACATCATTATATGGGCCACCACAAAAAGTTTAAATTCATAAAGTGAACAGATGATGTACCCTCTAGTATTGCATGGACATGGACAAAGGATTCAGACATTTGAACATGTATATAAGCATCTGATTAGGCAACAGGGAAAGATAAAGGGAGACGTGGTGGGAAAAAATATATGTTTAATTTATTTTTAATTTGATAATATTGCATGTTAGGAAGGGTTGGGTCATTCAAAATTGTTGGCTACTGGACTGGATCCAAGTCATTCTTGTCTATTTAGCTGGGCCCAGGTTTGTTTTCATTTTACTATAGCTTAAGGATTTCTATAGATGTATGACTGAGGACTAAGTAAAAGATTACCAAGATTTTGATGCCTTCTGATTTATTTCACTTCCCTTCCTCTTTGAATCCTTTCAAGTTTCAACAGCAGTGGACTGCACTGACTATAATGAGAGAGCAAGAGCAGCTAGCCAATTGTCGTGTCACAGCGATGGCAGACTTCACAGCTTGGTGAAGTTCCCAAAGTAAGTACCTAGCCTTCTCACTCCCTCGTGGCATCATGATGCAGTGGGCTTCACAGCAAGGTGGCATTCTTGTGGTAAGTACCTCAGCTCTTCACCCCCCTCCCTCTGCTATCTATCCATCTTTCCTTTCTCTCTCACCTTACTCTTCACCTTATCACACCCACCAACCCATTGCCCCTCTTTCTCACTACTCTCACCCGAATTGACTAGTGTTGACTTGTCTTTTTGGATCCATACTCACAAATCTTAGTTAAAATTGCCTGCAGATCACATTAAATGAACAGAGAGGTACTTTCATTATATGCATCCATCAAACTATTGTTGTAGCCATTGATTGTCAATCAACCACCGCATATGTCTCCAATCCCCAGAATAAGAGTCAGAATCGCATAGTAGGCTTAAAGTCAATATCAAATCTACCAATAATTATCAGACTTAAGTGAGTTACACAATAACCCTCAACTGGTGAAATTTTGTTCTTTTTTTTGCTAAAAGTGAAATCTTGTTCTTGCCTGCCTTTTTTACTGTTCTTCATGTCCGATTAAGCGCATCCAACACCTGAGACCAGTATCTAGTGATCCTTTTGCACCTGTTTCATCATCTCCTCGGGCCTGCCTTTTTTACTGTTCTTCATGTCCGATTAAGGGCATCCAACACCTGAGACCAGTATCTAGTGATCCTTTTGCACCTGTTTCATCATCTCCTCGGACGTTAAAAGCTACCAAGGCTTCAGTTTTGCATAGTCTCACTCTTCACAATCATGAACTGGGTTTACCTCCGAATCCAAACCAATTGTGTTATGTTGTGCCCAATCAGGAGCTAGGTTTTCTTATCCTTCCTCCCTCTCTAGTTGTGCAAGTTTTCCTCTTTCCTTCATATTTCTCTTCATGTTCCCTAAAATTATTTCCCCCCCCCCCACCCTTGACTTATAACATAAATATAATTAACCTTGATAATTTTGACTAATCTTTTTATTTTTCCATCTCCGAACTTTTGGGTGTTTGAAACTTGATTCTTGGACATATCGGTGTGCAAGTTTTCCTCTTTCCTTCATATTTCTCTTCATGTTCCCTAAAATTATTTTCCCCCACCACCCTTGATTTATAACATGAGTATTATTAACCTTAGTATTATGACTAATCTTTTCATTTTTCTTATTTTTCCATCTACAAACTTTTGAGTGTTTGAACGTTGCTTCTTGGACATATCCCCTAATTGCGTCTCCTTAATTACCATCATCCACTTCCTCATTGTCTTCCAACATTCTCTTTTAAAGTCACATTTTCCTTTAAAGTCTCTAGAGTTCTCTTATTTTGTCTCTCAACTACAAGTCTATCAAGCATATCACACTTCAAGTATCTACCAGATAGTTATCAATGATTAACGATCTAGGTTTAAGGGATGCATCAGACATTTCATTCTATCATATCATAAGGGTGTTATCAAGTTCATAGCATACATTATTTGTACAAGTATTGGATTCATACTATATGACAAGACCATGGCCTGTTGTAGTTGTAT
This sequence comes from Phoenix dactylifera, assembly GCF_009389715.1. Lineage (NCBI taxonomy): Eukaryota > Viridiplantae > Streptophyta > Magnoliopsida > Arecales > Arecaceae > Phoenix > Phoenix dactylifera. The sequence continues at coordinate 16,738,384 of NC_052399.1, read as the reverse complement.
GTATAGGATTATTACCAACATTAGAGTTCTTTTAAGCCATTCAAGTCAATTCCACATACATCACAATAACACCAATTAGTTACAAAAATATAAATTAGTTACTAAAATATATATATGTACATATACATAAGTTAGTCAGACATGCTATTATCTAAACTTGCAGTAAGAGTGATTATAAACTATAAAGTTATCCGGATGCACCATATTCGTTAATCAATATTTCACAAATAATTTCGATATACACAGAGTTATTTGCAATTGAGATTTTTTTTTCTTAAAAGAAGACCTATAGTTAACAAGCACAAGGACATATAATATGAAGGCATCAATAGTAACATAATCGGTGAGGCACAAAGTACAAATACTGAAAAAAACAAAACCCGATAGTGTATAATGATTTTTATGTGGATCTCAATTCAATCATTCAAAGAGAAATGGATATAACAGAAGTTCAGGATTGCATGCAAACATACATGCATGCCCAAAATCCACTAACAGGATTACAGTGTATAAATTTATGGGAACAGAATCTTACATCCTCCACTGCAATACCGAAGTGACCAAAACCAGTTCCAATATCATACTTGTCAACCCCATAATCTACCAATATTGTAACAAGCAGAATTTTAATCAGATAACGCATAGATATACAGTTGTGCAGAATCAAATAAACAGAAAGGTGATAGGCAATGAACTATTAGAGTACAAAAAAAGAAAGAAGAAAAAGAGGAGGAAGAAGAAGAAGACAAAGAAAGAAAGGATTCCTATATAAGAAAAAAATGTCTAAAGGCATCATTAACACTTTAAAGTAGCATGACATCATGAAGATATAACAGAGGTAGCTTACTGTAAGTGAGTTCAACGACAAAATGTGAGTCTTCAGGCCCATATCCAAGAAAAGCATTTGTGTATCTTTCCTCAGGAATGTCACGTTTTCGCAGCAACTTCATTCCCAAGCACTCTGTATAGAACCTGCACCAATCAGGCAGACAAATTTAGCAGAAGCCATCTGCCTGTACATTAAATACATGATCTTCATGGTACAGAGGTATAATTCAGAAAAGGGAAGGATACTTTATGGTCTTGTCCAAGTCCCCAACACGATAAACAACATGAAGAAGCCTCCTCTTGTCCTTTTTCACCCACTCTAAGGCCTCTTCTTGACTAACAGTGGTGCTTGCTTGTGTCGTCATATTTCCAGCAGCACTGGCCTCTATGCCACTCGCTTTTCTTATCAACTTAGAAGGTTTTATTCCAAATAACTGCCCGTGATGCATAGCTGTGCAATCACGGCCAGAAGAGTCAATGGATCAGGGACCAGTAAAGAAGGTAATATAAAAGACTAAGAGCTCCTTCTCTTCAACTTGCCATATAGTTGTTCAAAAAAAATTCAAGAAAGTAATAAAAACCAATGAAATAAATAAATAAATAAACAGAGTAGATATATAGATACACAGAGCACATGACTTCCAAGTGTGTGTATATATATACATATATATATAATAAGCTAATACTGGATTCAGACAATAAAGAAAAGTTAGGGGCCTGTCTGGTACTGTTCTTGTTTTTGTGTTCTGGCTTCTCTACAAATTAGAGAAATATCTCGTTGAGGTTGATGTTGAAGATGGCATTTGCACAGAACTTCTGCTATTACTTGCTTCTATTTTGATTCCTTTGGTAAACAACAAAAGTTTGCTGCCAATAGCTCTAAAGATTTTACAAACAATTTGAAAAAACGAATGGGTTACATCACATGTCTTTTGGTCTAGTTTATTTTTCTTCTTGTGGTTTGAAAACAAAAACAGAAAACAAAAGCAATACCCAACAGGCGCTAGAAGATCTGTTCTTGTGTTTCGGATGAACTTTTAGATTCACCCCAACTTCAAATTTAGTCAAAGATTATCAACAAGCACCTATTCAGTTCATTCAGTTCAGTTAACAGATCCACTGGAACCAATTAGACTTGCAAAAGCTGCATTACTTTCTGTATAATATACCTCCCTGCTCTAAAGAAATTGCACATTAAATTCAGTAACCAGTAAATAAAAAATAAACCACGGGTCGAGCTATATCTAACTGTCACTGACGATTCATGTAAAACCCATATATATAATACTAAAAGATGTAACTTTCGCAAGAAAAAGGACAGGATGGATGATCGGATCAGTAGTTCTTGTTTACTAATCAGTCACAGAGAGCAAATTTACATCTTACAAATTCCAAAACAAATCGAAACGCCTCAAAACCCTAGAAAAACCATAGCATCGAGCGAATGGAGTCTCATTACATCCTGACCAAGTCGCAAGACCCAAACGATCGCTCACGGATCAGTTGAGGATTTTTAAAGAAAAAGGATCGAAATCGTTCAAGAATCCGCCGGGAAGATTAAGAGGCGATGAGAAAAGCGAATAAGGTGAAGAGTTCTGCAAAAGAATTCCGGTGGGATGGAGGCTTCACCGCTTCCGAGATGGGACAGAGCAAGGCGGCGGAAGGGAGCGGAGTGGAGGCCGAGGCGGGCGTTGGAGGCGAGCCGGACGGCGGCGGAGAAGGGGGAGGGGGGCCGTAGGCCGGCGAGCTGGAGGGAGTAGGAGGCGGCCATCGGGAGGATCCTTGCCATTGGCCGGGGCTACCGGCTTTTTGATTCTCGCTGGGCTGCGTTTGCTTCGCGTTTGCGTCTCTTGCTGCCGCTCGCGGCGATCGAATCCCTCGCCCACTCTATCCGAGCTCCCGGAGCTGTCACGTGTGTGGAGGCCCGCCTCGGCCCGGTCCATTTGACCGGGCCCAGCCTAGCCAGCTGTGGGCGTATCAGCCGTGGAAGCGTATCAGCCGATGAAGACTTCTGATCGCGGGGATGAGTCTTCCTCCTTTCCACTCAGCTATCTCGGCCACGATGAGGAGTTCTAAAGTTGCGGGGACCCTATGGACTCCTCTAAGAGAGTGAGCCTCTCACCACCGAGTGCCATAGCCCTTTCTCCTCTTTTTCTCTCTTCAAACTCAAGGCATTCCATCATTGGGATTGTCGGAAATCAGGGCTGCCACACATCATTGGAGCTAAGGTAATGCCTTAGCCTTTTTTTCTCTTTCTTTCTTTTTCTTCCGATGATTAGGATTCATGGCCGCTGACCAAAAAATCGGGTGGAAACTGCTTGGAGAAAAGAATCTTCTGTTTTGCTCTGTTTCACCTCCTTCTCCCTTTTTCCAACCATCATCGCCGTTGGCGTTCGTCGCCGAGAGCCTCGGCCCCAAGCCGGAGCCAAAACCCCAGCCGCCGGCAAGTGGGCTAGGATCTGAGAACAACCGAGCCAATAAATTTCCTTCTCAACCTTATTTTTAGTTTAATTTTTAGACGGTCGACCATCGTCGGTGGTCGCCCGCTACTTTATGTCTCCATCGCCTGCTGCCACCTGTCAAAACTAACCACGCACTTGCTTCCAAGAATGAAGAAAGAAAGAAGAAGAAGAGAAGAGAGAGAAAGAGCCATCCCTCTCTTCCTTCTCTCTCATCTCTCTATTTCTCTCTCTAAAAAGATCCATGGACCTATGAACTGAATTCTATCTCCCGGTTTTATGGACCCAAGTGGAACCCTACAAAGAGGCCCTAAATTGCCCTACTGCCTCGACTGTCTACTAGACCAATCACCTCAATTTTGCTGAGTATTCCTAAAATTCATTGATGATGAATCCTATCAAATGATCTTGGCCTTAATGTAGTCCATGCCCCATGATTTATTGATCGAGTTGCTTAGACCTAACTGCCTGGAGCCGTCGAACAATGTCACTCGACCAACCGCCTCCTTTTCTTATTGTTTTAATTCGATTAAAATCATCTAACAGAAATTAATTTCACTTTTAATGTTTTTAAATAGGTGTAGCAGATTTGCCTAGTGAAGTTTGACGGTCTAAGACAGTAGAAGTAGGTAAATCTTATACTCATTATTTTTCAAATGATTATGTTTTTAGTGCATAAATTTTGCTTGTGGATATATTATGCTTTTCTTAAAATTATGGATTGGCATAGGTGCTATGAAAATCATGCTTTCTTATAAAAAAAAGGTTTTATGGATGTTTTAATGAAAATAGCTTTATTATGAAATATGAATTTGATCATTTAATATATGTATTTTTCATCTATTTATATATATGTTTTAAGAAAAAAAATATAAATTTTCTAAAGAAACCGAGATAGCTATATATGATTCTTAGAATTGAAAAAATCGACATTCCCTCATGGAATTATTAATCATCCCCTTATTTCGATGTTGGTGGGTAGTGAGCTATTGGTTGAGTGCTTCCTATCCAAATGGATAAATTCCCCTTGCTGGTCTCGCTCAACGAAGAAAGAGAGGTGCAGCTCTCGCCAAGAGTTCGAGCAAGCAAAGTGATGGAAGATTCTATCCCGGACAAATGGTTCTCTTCCCCTCCTACCCAATATGAGGAGAAGTGTAGTTTCGATCCGACAAGTCCACCCGCATCTATGCATAGTCATTCCAGGTCCACGCATGTTGGAGATAGTTGTTATAAAATTGATGGAACCTAAAATGGATGAAACACCTGATAGATGAGGACTAGAAATTGCTGAATCAACTGCTCCTCCAGAATGGCTGGTAATACCACTTAAGGGCGGATAGACCGTCCACCCAGTGCCGGTACCCACTTCTACTAAGGATGTGCTCTTTCCCTTTTCTGATTAGGAACTCTCACCGACTCTCTCTTTTGCTCACGAGAGATACTTGACTTTAGATTGGATGTCGTACTTTCCTTTATAAAGGATGTCCTACTTCTATTTAATATTTCACCGAACCCTACTTCACTCAATCAATCTCCTAATCTTAATCCTACCGCCCTTACTACAACTAAACCACCCCGGAGCTAGCATTTATACGAACACAGGCCCCACCAACAGGTATAAAGTTGGCAACAAACGTGGGCCTATCACGGGTATATATTGACCGTAGCACGAATATCTATGAGCAATATTTTGAACTATGATATGGCTATATAGCAGAATGATGATTTATGAATTTATTCGCAAAATGAATTTAGAACCATGTTTACGAAATATGAATGATTTACGTATGCAAGATTGCCTCTATGACTTTTTTAATATACTATAATATGAAATACTTTATTTTGTATTATTTATTATTTTTCTTAAAAGGTGCGTTGATATGAAAAAATTTATGCTTAATTCGGTAAGGTAGAGCAAGCTTTATCTCACTGTGTCTCTCATTTATCTTTATTTTTATTTTTCTCTCTCCATACGAATAGGGTGATATGAACAACGAATTGCTCAGGCTTAGAGTTTGCGCTAGCAATCTTGGCGATTTTGTAGAAGAATTTTAGTATTTTAATTGACTATGAAATTTATAGTTAATGATTTTCTAAATATTGAGGATTATGAGTTTGATCTTTATGTTTGGATTTAGACGTTCTGAACCAGTATTGGTTGCATTTAATAGATAACAAAAGTAGATTTTTATTTATTATATTTTATTTGAGATGAATTTGGAAGTTAATTAAGAAGTTTGGCTTCATGTTATCATGGGTGTACCTCTTGGTAGCACGGCCAAGTCATGTTCTAGATTTAGGTTGTGACAATATGGCATCAGAGCAATAGGTTTGATCATGGGTAGAAAATTAAGCTTGGGGTTATGATTCATTGGGATAGGTATAGGACGAGTATACAAAAGAGTTGGTTTAGATTAGAGTTGTGCAGCAAAAGTATGATGGAATGTTAGATGAAAAAAGTAAAGAACATTAAATCTTGAGAACGAAATTCTTTTAAGGGAGAAAGAATGCGAAGGCACGCCTAAGTTCGGCTTATTTGACTGGCTCAAGCTTGGCCGGAGGGCGTACCGCAGACTTCTGAGCCGTGACAACGTGAAGGGTCCAAAGACAGTCCCCCAAAGGAAGGAATCGCCCCTGCATTCTAGAAAGAGCATAATTATTATGTAACGAAAGGTTCCCCCCAAGACAATGGGTTCCATTTCTTGTTCAATTGATTGTTACGTGGTCACGTCAAGACATAACCATAGCACGGCAATTTTTACTTGGCCCGACTAAAATTTATGTAAACTGGATAATTCCTTAACCTTGTCCTTTTCGAGCCCCATCAAGGCAAGTACCGAAAAAAGCCCTACAATAAAGAAGGTCTTAATCATCAAGCCCTTTTTTTTTTTGGTGCACATCATCAAGCCCTTTTTGGTTTTTTTATTGGTGCACATCATCAAGCCCTTAGCCCATACTCATGGGGCTCGTTTGGTTCGCGGGAAGCATTTTCCTTCCTAGGAATATGATTCCTGGGAAACAAATTCCTAGGAAGAGGATGCCTAGGAAAGTATTTTTGGCATGTTTGGTTGACCATGGGAAAGTGACAAATTTCCAAGGTGCTTATGTTTGGTTGGCCATCCACTTTCCTAGGAAAGTTATATATAATTCCTATTATGCCCTTAATAAAAATTAGATTTTTAATGCCTCTTTAATGCTTCTTTAATGCTGAAGGGACTTTTTGGGAAAAAGTAAAAATAGAGTGATTCCCGCCTCATGGGAAAGTAACTTTCCCATGTTTCTCATGGGAAAGACTTTCCCATGAAATGTGGGAATCACATTCCCATGGGAATATAACTTTCCCTTCTCTCTCCTTTGAAAACTCCAACCAAACAAGAGGCATCTCATTACTTTCCCGTTGACCACACTTTCCCCCCTTCTTTTCCCGCGAACCAAACGAGCCCATGATGTCTCTCGGGGTTCATTGGGGCACGGTCCTCGCGAAATGATTTTGTGCATGCATACCTTTGCATTAGGGGCTCGTTTGGTTCGCAGAAAAAAATAAGGGAGAAAAGTATGATCAATCGAAAAGTAATAAGATGCCTCTTATTTGATTGGAGTTTTTCAAAAAGAGAGATGAGAAAGTTGTATTCCCATAGAAATATGATTCCCACATTTCAGGCTTGTTTGGTTCGCGGAAAAAAAAAGAGAGAAAAGTGTGGTCAACGGGAAAGTAATAAGATGCCTCTTGTTTGGTTGGAGTTTTCAAAGGAGAGAGACGGAAAAGTTGTATTCTTATGAGAATATGATTCCCATATTTCATGGAAAAGTCTTCCCATGAGAAATATGGAAAAGTTACTTTCCCTCATACGGAAATCACTCTATTTTTATTCTTTCCCAAAAAGGCCCTTCAGCATTAAAGAAGTATTAAAGAGGCATTAAAAATTTATTTTTTATTAAGGGTATAATAGAAATTATACATAACTTTTTCAAAAAAGTGAATGGTCAACCAAACATAAGCACTTTGAAAATTTGTCATTTTCCCATGATCAACCAAACATGCTAAAAATACTTTTTTAGACATCCTCTTCTTAGGAATCTGCTTCCCAAAAATCATATTTTTAGAAGGAAAAATACTTCCTGGGAACCAAACGAGCCCTTCATGGAAAAGTCTTTCCCATGAGAAACATGGAAAAGTTACTTTTCCATGAGGCGGAAATCGCTCCATCTTTATTTTTTCTCAAAAAAATCCTTTAGCATTAAAGAGATATTAAAGACCTAATTTTTATTAAGGATATAATATGAATTATACATAACTTTCTTAGGAAAGTGGATAGTCAACCAAATACAAGCACTCTGGAAATCTATCATTTTTCCATGTTTAACCAAACATGCCAAAAGTACATTTCCATACATTCTCTTTCTAGAAATTTTCTTCCCAAAAATTATATTCTTAGGAGAAAAAATGCTACCCGTGAACCAAACGAGCCCTAGATCTTTTTAGTTTTAAGTTGAGAAGTAGGAGTTGCACTCACTTTGGAATTTCCTAGTAAACGCATGGTTGCCTTGGTAACTTCCCACGTTATCAAGTATGATGACCTAGGACCAAAGGAGTGAGCAAGGGAGTGGGAGAGTACAGGATCCAAGACCCAATTCTAGTAGAGTTTTAAAAAAGATATTTTTTTTTTTAGATCCTGTTTGAATATCTTTAAGAGATTGTATTGAAAATTCTGTAGAAAAAAAAGCTTTGGATCCCACCCAGATTCGGTTCAAATTCAGTTTCGACTCAGATCCAACCCGATCTGACTCGACATAAATGATCTGAGTTCAAAATTATAGTTGTAGGCCCGATCCGATCCGATCCGATTTTCAATTGGGTCGGATCTAAGTTTAAAATTACGGCAAACCGAATTGGGTCGGGTCACTCAAGATCCGACTCGATCCATTTGGCCGGATATTGGACACCTATTTAAACAGTCCTACTATGCGCACGTCATCCCGGCCGCGCGCTGCTCTTTCTTGGGGTCGCACGTGCCCACCACTCGGTGTCACGGCGAGAAAGAAGAGCAGGGGCAGCCGTTCGTTTAGCGGGCTGTCGCCTCCGGATACAGATGATCGCTCGCAGCTCCTTCTCAAGGTAATGCCTCTCAAGACGAAACCCTAGTTCTTCGACCTTTCTATCTCCTCCTCGCTCTCCCCCCCCCCCCCCCCCCCCCCCCCCCCCCCCCCCCCCCCAACTCTCTCTAAAATTTATCTTTGTCGTTATTTGGCCTTTTGCTTCGAATCACAGGAAGGTTTCCTCGGTTGGTTTTCTTGATTTTTCATTACTACTACATTCTTTCTAAAATTTCCACAGAGTCGATTGTCTGTTGAAGCTTGTATGCGCCCCAACTGTTCTTTCTAATCCTTTGTGCCGTCTTCAAGTCCCTACCTTTCAGGTTTCGAGCTCTGATTTCTTCTTCTTTTTCTTTGGTTCGATTCTTTTCTTTTTCTGTCTCGGTTTAGTTCTTTTATCAAAGTTGGTTATATTTGCTCATTTTATTGATTATTCTTTTAGTTTGTTAAACCACGGCGGACAAATTTGCTGCTTAAGTGGAAATTTCCGTAAATTTACTTGTAAACATGTTTTTTCAATTCTCGAATTATCTGTAAATAAAGGAAGAAAACGAGACCCTAGAACTAGCTGTTCGAGAAGAAAAAAAAAACTATGACTTATAATTATTCCCTTAGAATTGGTTTCTTTGCTGTAAAGGTCAGAATGACTGTTTTCGGTTTCTTGAATTATGTATAAAGAAAGAAACAAACAAAAAAAAAACTAGAATGAGGTGTTCAATAATAAAAAGAAACTATGAGTTCTACCTGTTACCATAAACGGGTTTCTTTAATGTAATGGTTTCTTTAACTGTGTTCTCTTTCTTGAATTATCTATAAAGAAAGAAAAAGAATCCATAGAATGAACTGTTCAAGAAGAAAAAGAAACTTTGAATTATAACTGTTACCCTAAAATTGGATTCTTTTCCATAAACATTTGAGTTTGCTATTCACCAGTGGACTATCTATTATATAGTTGTTTGTTACTCATTGTTGGAGAGTAGTTCACTGAAGGAAACTCCTGTGGAGAAATTTTGATTCTGTACCTAATAGGGGTGGATATGCGGTGAAGATTCTACCGTTCATTATTACTATAAGTATCTATATAAAATCTTTATGTAATTGTCTTAATATCAGGACTTCATGATCTTTTGATTGGTACAAACCTAAGGGTATCAATTTACCGGTAAGATAATTACGTTTGGCTCCTGTTGTGCTTGATGTAGAGATACATATAAATTGATGGGTTGATGATCAATTCTGATACCAAAAAAAAAGTTAAATCTACTAGCACTAGATATATTTATCTTTATTTATAAGGCTAGATACTCTTAAGTTCTTGTGTTATCACAACTATAAGACGAGGCTGAGTCTCCTATGCTTGCTTCTTTGTATAGACTTCATGCTGCGAAGGTTCTGTGGTTTGATTTGTCAAAGTCATTTGCATATTTATTCATGAGGAACATGACTCTTGCAAATCTTTATTAAATGTGTATGTTTAATAAGCAGTTTTTGACGGAGCTCCTTGCTAGAATATAGTCTTTATAATAATTTCAAGACCTTTGCAAGGTATGCATGACTAAAATGATGATCGACAAGGAGAAACATGAGTTCTCATAGGTGCTTCTGTGAACTAATTTGACGGTTTAACTTGTGCTATTCATTTTACACGCAACATAAATCATTATGACATGCCTAACTTTATCTTGATGTGATAAGCTATTGCCAAATTTCAAATGGTGAGAAAATCCTAAATCTTTTTCTAGTAATCAGACTCTCGATGGCAAAGGCTCAGATTGACAAGCACAGTGGCACAAGTTCAAATCCTAGGGAAGCCACTTTGTGTAGAAAAATATCAAAGGTTAGGTCTAGCCTTAGTCTACCCCTCCAAGGAATTCAGATCGCTAAGGTCATAATTGGGCTATAGGAATCAGATGCTTGACAAATGGAACTATACTTTTGCCATACTGATGCTTGAAATTGCTTAATTCCTGTCTCAGAGACTGACACCACATTCAAATTTATGGACTATTGTCTGTTTGTTATATCCATGTTATCTATAATATTATATCCAAAACCCTTGTCCATCAGCCTCACAGTCTCTGTAGATGATCTCTATAAGGTAAATTATTCTGGTTTCAGGTTGATATTAGTGATTACACTATACAGTGAACCTTGTAAATTTTTACTATAGTCTTTACTCTGTACACTAAATATCCCCAAACACATCTATCTCAATATTTTTGTTCTGCCATGTCATTTTTGTTTATCGATACCTTCTTAACCCCTATAGTTCGGTGCATACAACATTGTTGGCCTTATCGTGACTTTATTAAAGTGGCTTTAGAAAATGTTTTTGGAATTTTTCAGCATGAACATAAGTTCTCTTGATTGTGTATGTTAATTCTATTTGATATAATACATATTTGATTCATGGATGAGAAACCATGAGTCTTACATGAAACAATCTAAGACTAGACTAATTTCACCCGATCGAAGATATCCATTGTAGCCTTTTGGGTTGGTTCAGCCAGCAGATGGACTGAAATTGTTCAGGAGAAATGACAAAATTCCAGAGCCTTTTCTTTTCAAACTTTTTGATTATTGACTTAGTCTAGAACTCTAGTTGCTATATTCTAGTGCAATTGAGGTTTCATCTAAAATGTTTTTTGATGACAGTTCCTAAGTTAACTATTTCAGGGTTTTCACCATGATCACAGTTTAAATTGTGTTATGAAAGTGGGTGGGGCCAAGGATAGGTCAAATATGATGGGACAACACAAGAAGCAGAAAGCAACTATGCCTGTATGGAGGCCAATCTCCACGCAGTCAGGTTTCTTTTACATTTTGAATTCATTTTCATTATCCTTATTTAGGGTCTATATTTACATGGACAGTCTGTAGTCCTTTCCTAATAAACTACCTTGTTCTTCACTTATTATATATTGACCAGTTGTTACTTTTGCTGTTGTTTATGGCCTGGATATTGAGCTTCCTACCTTGACCTAGCAAGGCCAAATCAACTAGATAACTGAGAATGGTTGCAATTATTGTTATAATATTTGTGATATAGGTATATATTTCTACTTGTTCAACAACTTCACTGTTTCTGCAGAAAAAAATTGCTATTACCAAAACTACCTAGCCAGTCGAGCTGACAAATTCTATTGTATTTTTGGAATTTCTTTGTTTAAAAGGATGTGGTTGTATCAGGTTTTTATTTCTGGACCATTTTAAGACAGGATGCATTTACTACGTAATTCATTTTTTAAATATTTAAAGAACCATTTCATACCTGTAATTCATTTCCTTGATAAATCATGCTCTGTAAGAATCCTATACATTCCTTTCTGGTCAGAGATGTAATATCATAAACTATCTCTTTTACCTTGTGGCTTACTGTTGTTTTTAGCTCGTGAAGTTTTGTTCAACAAGTGCTCTGGTAATAACATATAGAACTCAGAAATAGCACATATGCTCATACCCACTGCTGAAATGACATTAGAGGCTTAGACATCTTACTGGTTCAGCTGAAGTGATCTGTATGATGCTTCAAAATGTTAGGTCCTTGTGTGTAAAGGGTTCTTCTGGAGGCCTCTGCTAATTATTGTTCTCCGTCATCAATTTTTCAAAAAAAAAGTCCATTCATTAAGTTCACAAAAAATGTTTTAGGATTGCAAATCTTTTTTCATTAACCAGCATATTGAGTTCAAAAAGCTAAATTTTATGGGTTTTGGGTTTGCGTATATCTGTTCCACATAATACATGATCAGATAAACAAGGCGTCCAGTTTACTTAACTGTAAAAGGCTACTAGTGCATTTGCTTATTTTCGTGTACATTTACTCTGTCATTTTTATGACAAATTTCATTTAATATAATATACAGGACACTCCCTGTATCCAATTGCAATTTTGGATATTTGTTTTTGTTTTTTGTCATTTCAGTTTTAATGTAGAAACTGTAAGTATGAGTAGTCGAAAAGTAAACTCAGGAAGAATCTATATGATGCGGTTGATTGTAGTGAAAGGTCTGATGTTCGATGCGAAGTCCATGAAATGTATAATAATGTGTCCTCCTGTATGGCTGATATTCAAAATGTTAGTGAGGTTGAACCAATTTCTGGCATGCCAACATCTCTAACTCAAAGTGCTTGTGTGGTAAATAAGTCAATCTGAATTTATAGGAGGAAAATAATCTATTTTACTTTCATGTAAGGTAGAGAATGCACCAGGGAGTTGTGGCTGTGAAACTGACTCCAAGTCTAATGAGGTGAGATGCCAGAAAGAAGTTATGGAGGAAACTTTACAGGAATCAAGCTCCAACAAGTATGCAGAGTTCGCTTGTGGAGTTGAGAAATATTCTATCTCTGTTGAGGTTTGTTTGTGCAAATATCATTCACAAGCTTTGCAGGAAAGCTTAAGTTTCGTTTTTGGTATCTTGTGCATAATTATACCGGCATATTTTGCCTGGGATATGTCTGCAAGGTTTTATTTATCCAGGATCAAATTATCTTTGAATGATGATTTACTTATGCATCCAATCGGCGGAACATAACTGTCTATATGGATTAGCAATGAGGCCTGATTCCAGTAATCGTAAAAAAGAGCTAGTAATGGATTATGAACTTCAAACTAGGCTAAGTTCCAAGAGCATTTGATGCTACTTTTTTATGAGCTTTGTGATCTCGAATGAAAAAGCCAAATTTACCTGTAAAGCATAGTGCGTTACAGATCCTGCATAGCATCTATTGGTGTTTTAGTCCTTTTTAGTGACATGCCTTTGTTGCATCTATTTTGTGGTGATTTCTGTGAAATCCCTCACTCTTGGTTCTGGTGATGATCTAATTCTCTATCTATGCAACCTTTTTGGGAAGCCATTATTACAACTATGATACAGATTCTCTAGGCTCTTGGCCAATTCTTGTTTGAACTTCCCATACAATTTGAATTATTTGCCCACAATGCCCTTCCTTGCCTTTTGTTGAACATCTTTGGCTGTCTGCAATGCATTGTCTAATTATACACTCCATATTGATGCCAAAAATAGTATTCTTTTTTATCTGTAGTCATATATGCATCAATCTCAATTATTGCCTAATAATTTTTGATTATGCAACATAACTGAAATATTATTAGGTTCCCCTTAACTTTCATTTGCATTCTGTGATCACAATGCTAAATCACATTGCAAATTTGTTGGCCTTTTTTATCTTCATATCATGTCTTCATCTATCTCTGCATTTTTCATATAATAGATTCTAGGTGAAGAAATTAATCAATGGAGTATATTCATATCTATCTGTTTGAGTAGGGTTCATCTGTTTTATCCCATTAAAATTTGATTCCATGTGACATTTCTTCAATATATCTTTGGACACTTATTCTCCAAATTTATCAAGCTTAAGCATCCACCAGAGTTCTTGTATTAGAAATTAACATCGTGCCATGACTAATACTCCCTTAAATGCCTATGTTAGAACATAATACCAAACATTGTAATCAATTTGATTTTGATTTTACTTATATAATACTAATATTTGCATGATTACTTGGTATAAAACTAATAGTCCCTTAGTACTTGCTGGTCTTAACTTAATCTCCAATGTCAATATAATACTAATATAGGTTATACATATGCTGACTATCAGATGCTTATTCTCCAAACTTATCAACCTTTGCATTCACCAGTTTTCTTGTATTAGAAACTAACACAACATAACAAATAGTCCCTTATATGCCAATGTTAGAATCTGATTCTTGTATTAACACTATCACCAATTTGATTTTGAAATAAGTCATATATTGGTAGTATCACTTGTATAGCTTATTGTAAAACTGGTAAACACTACTATTATGATTAAGCATAAAGGACAAGTATTTCTCATATATTTGGGTTCGCTTTGCAGGTCATGCTTCGGAATTTATTCAGTTCTTGCATACGAGTGTTCTACTGTCACCCCTTCATCTTTTGTTATCCCTAAACCTTTAGTATCTTATTTATGGTCTTCCTCGTCACATCGTTTTTGTTCCTATACTGTGTTTAACCTATCTCAGTCCAACTGTCTTGCATTTCCTAAATTCGCTACTCCAAAATCTGTAATCTTCGATATTCTTTAATCTTTAAAATATGCCAGTAATATTAATTAATGATTAATAACCATATAGAAGGCTTATCTATAGGCTTAGACTAGTCATAGGAAAACTTCCAGGACCTGTTGGATTGTACTATATTCAATTAGTGGGAACCCATGTAAATAGGGTTACTTTTATATGTTGAAGTTAACAATATAACTTCACAGACTTTTTTCTTGAACATTTTAACAAATAAGTTCTACTTGTTTCTGTTAAAATGTTCAGTGAAAAGGATTTCTCTCTCTCTCTCTCTTTTTTTTACTTTACCAATTGTCACTTCAAGAATTCTGACTACAATTGGGTTCATTTGATTTGCTTCATTCAGATTGCTTTGATCTGTCCGATTATCGTATCGTGTTATGAAGTTTCATGTTTGCCTATGTGGCAGTTGTATCCCAAATTAAGCACCGGCATTTTGCTATTGCTTTTGCTATGATATGTGACTTACTAGCTTATATAGGATTTACTTTGATATTTTCCATGATATAAACTCATTGCTTATCTTTGGATTTTTATCCGCAGGTAGATTCTTCTTTGATTCATTTCATAAAAGGAAAAGGGTATAGCTCAACAATGTTATTTTCTTTTTTCAAGAAAATTATTGTTTTTGAGAATGCTTTCGCTCCAAATCTGTACATTTGAAAATATATGATTGTTATAGAACATGAACTCTCAAAGTATTCTGCTTTCAGGGGCTCTGTGCAAACACAAATTGAGGGAGAGTTGGCAGTGAAAATTATATTCCCATCATCAAAGGAGGACAATTGTATTGGTAAGGATGTAAACCTTTACTATCTCGACTACAATGCAAATAATTGCATAAGGGTTTTGTTATACGCTTCATGATTTTTGGAGATTTAAATCACATGGAGTCCTCTGAACTTCCTTTCAACTTAATACATCAATTATATTTTTTTGAATTATTTTTAGAAAACTTACAATTGAACAATATTTATGTCATTTTCAGATTTTAGACCAACATTTTATTCTCATTATCTTCATCATTAATAATCCTACACTCTTTAAGTAAAAGGGTCATACCTAATAAATTGATCTATGACGATGTGAAGGGGCTCAATTTTTGATTACTTAAGCAACTTATGATTATTAGGGGGAGTATACCAAATATATGTAGCCTCAAACATTAATTAAACTTGCGATGCGCGTTATATCCTACGAACCATGGATACTTCAAATCACACATCATGTCCGTATCAAATACATATTTGATACTGATTTTTGTTAGATATGTATCTGACACTTGTATTAAGTATCCTATTTTCAGAATTAAAATAAACACTCAGGTTATTTCTTGGGTACACTTTAGATACTTTTTGGGAACCTCCAAAAACGATAAAGAGGGTCAATTTTGTAGTTTATGCTATTAATTTAAAATATAAAATATGGATACGATCTATGGATTTGAATGATAGCTAAATAATGACTTTGTAAAATTCATGCTATCATATAAAATGTGAACTATATTATTTTGGTAGCCCACTATGGTTTATAGATTCTTTTTTACATACATATATATATTTTTTGTATGTATGTATTATGTACATCTGCTGTATATATATTCCTTGATTTATAGCTGTATTGTATCCTACTTTTGCAAGATTTAATGTTTTGGCATTATCTGTATCATGTTGTATCCACATCTCATATCCGTGTCCATGCTTCATAGGTTTCTTCTCATTATGTAGCACCAGCATCTAGTACATGCCATGCACGCGAGAGTGCATATTTATATAATATTATGTATGTCTTTATATGTGTATATCTGTATATACGTATACACACATATTTTATATATATGTGTATATATACATAGATGTACATATACATACATGTATATGTATATTGAAAATCTTAAAATATGAACGATTATGATCTGTTTATTATTTTGTTTTAGAAAGTTCAATTTATTAAAAAATAAAATTAAATCCATTGAGATGTTTAAAAAAACTAATGATTTTTAAGATAGAAAGAAAATTAGGATTCATAGTAGAAACTGAAAAAGAAAAATGCAATACATGAGATGCATGGATAATTTAGCCCCCTCTAGCATCTTTTAGTGAGGCATGGCATTGATGGAGTCCAGTTTCAGCATGTCATGGAGTTCCATTATATATAGGGATTTTTTATATTTTAGAAAGATGCAAATTTTAAGTCTGCTGAGAAGTTTAGAAAAGTCAATTTCTAGGATAGAAAGAAAACGAAGATTCATGGCGAAGGAGCAATATGTGGAATGTGCGGATGTTTCCCCCCTTTCTCTAGTGTATTTAAGGTGCGGGTCCATAACGGCTTCATCTACGGAGTCCAGTCTTTTTCTTTTATTTATTTAAGATGCGGACCCCACATTGGCTTCACCTGTGGAGTCCGGCTTTGTGCAGCCAACTCTAGAAGTTCTCATTATATATAGAGATAGGCAAAAAATTTGTTGAAAGAAGCCACTAAACTAGTGAAACTTTGAAACTATGAGGTATACCCAATGTTAGATGCTATTACAGGGAAACAAGCTCAGCTAATACCAATTCCATTTGAGAAAAGCTTATAAACCGGGTCATCTTACAGGTTTGTACAGTTCTTCTTGATAGAATACCACGACATCCTGGTCTCTAGATGTTAGATTTGGCATTTCATCCATCAAATTTTAGTTTGGGATTACCCAGTTGGATCAAAGGTTAAAATGGGCCACCTAGCCCATTTTGTCATATTTAGGTCATACAACTCAAGCATTGATTGCATGAATGCATAGTATTGTAGCTGTTTTCTTAAGTAACCGGATCCCTCATGTACTTTCAGTGAACATATCGATAGTTGATTGACATACTTGATATATGAGGCCAAGATTTCTCTACTTTTCTTGAAATGGATTCAACTTTAATATGCTTTGTTACTCTTGAAATTCCTGTACCTAATTATCATAAAACAATGTTGCTAGCGGTTTGATCCAGATTCTTATCTAGTTAATAAAGCTTTCGATCATGACTTAGTAGTTGCATGTGATTTTTTGGTTTGGTATGTAGTCTTTGCACTTACACGAGCAACAATATTTTGCATTTTTCTCTTCCAAGATACTTAACCAAGAGTTCAAACCTACTCATTAGAGCTACCGACATCTAAGCGGGCCACTATATATCAGGACCCATGTGGGGGCGTGTCTAGACCCACATTGGTTGTTGTTGGATATTTAAACAGGGCCAAGGATTGTAAATAATAACTTCTGGCTAACCTTTATGGGTAAGGTCCTGGGCCATAGCACATGGTATCATAGGGGACTTGGCGCATAATCCATATGGACAGGGGGACACTATAGCATGGGCCTTGTTGGGCTGTTCATAAGCCGATCATAGTGATTATGATTGGTCTTTATGATTTAGCTGCGCAAGGACACTAGCGTTAAATTGGAAGAGTGTGTTGTAGGTACGTGTTTAGTTCTACACTGGCTGTGCCATGGGAAGATTGCAGGTTCTGATATAAGGCTAAGGATCCCAAAATAATAACTTTTGGCTAGCCTTTTTGGATGAGGTCTTTAGTTGTTACACTTTTGCACCTGCTAGCCATCTGATCCTCACAGAGGGTCAATTTAGGTGGCCGGTTCCTTGGTGCGACAACATAGGGACCGCCTAAGCCTAGGCAGCTACTTGTCCCAAGTGGCTATCATCTTAACAGGATAATAATTTCATTATCCATCTTGGTGTTTGTTAGCCTTGGCTACTAAAATTTTGCTTTGCATCATCTTGCATATAGAGAAATCTAATGTGACGTATAACCAACTTTGTGAAATTATTGGACAGAACAAATCAAGATTAATTGTCCTTGTGTAACTTTGTGTCATATATCATCAGATTTTAAATATTGAGATAAAATATTAAAATATTTAGAGAATTCATATTTTTTGAGCATCTGAGTTATGTTTTATTGGCAATATTTTCTTCTTCAGTTCATGCACTATCCAGTTTTTTCTTTATTTGATTTTGTCCATGTCTATCATATGAGTTGTGAAGGTTCTTGATACGCAGTTTATCAAATGAATAAAGAGTTTGGTGTTGATTTTGCATATCAAATAGAATGATTTGGTATTTTTAATGATATAAGATTACTTATTACTTTTTTATATTAGCTTTTGCTTCACAAGGTAAAATGATACTAATAAGACACTTTCTGTAGTTATTGAAGGCAATTCTGTCGAAAGCGTGACTAAAGCATCAGAAAAAATTGCAACTATAGTTGAAGAGGTAGGTTTCCTATTAAATATGAATTACATAAACAAAAGCTTTGCTTGATTGCATTAAAAATACAATCTAGGTCAGATTTTAAATTCTGTCATATAGTCTCTTTTGTCAGTTGTCATAATTTTCCAATTATATCTATGATTTTTATTTTTTATTTTTTAAGCTTTCTTTAATTGTGTTCCATACTATCATATTGAACCTATTATTTGTTAAAGTAAACAATGTTTATATAATTGCTTTGATTGTTGTGGAGTCAGATTTTATGAAAGATTAAGACTAGTGCAAGGATCTTTCAGAGAAGTAGTTGCCACTAGAAGCATCAAAAATCAAGGCAATTTTTATTGAAATTGATGGAAAAAAATTACATCGAAGATGAATTTGAATCTATACACGGCCCAAAATAATGTTCTTTGGGATGTTTTAGAGTTGTTTTCAGCGCTTAAGACATAGCTTCCATCATTTCTGTTTCAATTATGTTTTTTGTATTTTATTGAAAAACAATTTTGTCTTCGGTATTTTAACCACCAATGGCTGGATACATAAAGTTGGGCCATGTGTGATAGTAATAATTATGGCATTTGGGCCACTATTTTGAATGTTTCCAGCATTGTTCTGGTCATGTATTTTAGTATTTTTGTTGTAAAACTTTTAAGGATTCAGCCACTCGCCTAAAAGCCTAAAAACAAGCCTTTTGGTTCAAGGCTTGCCGATACAGGGCCAGGACCCAATAGTGATATTTGAAACCTTGCTTGGAGCGTGGTGTACTGTGGTCGTAATGTGCAACTAATGTCATAACGACATAGGAATATTCCTTATATATACTTGGCTAGTGTACTTGCTAAAATGGTTTTTGTATTAAATGTATATTGAGCTAATCTCCTTGGTGAATTTGAAGCATTTCATGCTATCTACCTACTTTTATTTTCATAATAATGAAAATGACTGCAAGTCAGGTGCCTCAACCCGATACGGCAGCCCCACCATAAAAAAACACAAAAACACTAGCTTTCTTGCATGTAGCACCTTCAACCAGCCCCCCTTGCACATTGTGTTCCATCATATGTAGCCTCTATGAACTTGTAGCATCACCAGAATACCTTCATTTGAGGCAGTGCTTTCTAGTCCAAACTTTTGCTTAAAAGTATTAATGCTGTTTTACCAGCCTAGTTTTGCTTATTAGAACTTCAAGAAAATGACTCAGGGGTTACCAGTATGCACATGCATCCAAATCATTTTAATATAAGTTTGCTCTAAGAATAGCCAAAGGAGATTATGACATTGGGATGATCAAGCACCTCTCTTGCACTCCTGTTGAGTGCTCAGATTTAAGGTTCCATTTAGCTTATCGAGCAGCCTATGGACATTGCCTTAATTGACATGTATTGGATTGCTATAACCTAGAATTTTGCTAGCCCTTAGTAAAGTTAGAAGAAACTAAAAATATGCCATGAATAAATAACCAGAGCTATATAAAGCATATTCCATAATAGAAGTATGTATCTCTCCAAATATTAATTATCACTCTAAGGCTGCAGTCAACCACTCATTTGAGCACCTATGTTAGATCACCTTTTTAGAAGGGCAGAATAGGTGTTTTTGAAAAGTTGGTATATAATACATGCTTCACCTTTTGTCTTCCTAACCCATATACCCCACTTAACCCAGGAATAATTTGCTCCTGTGAAAAGGTGGAATAATTTAACCCTTCCTTTTCCCTTCGAACTCACTCCATTTAACCCAGCTAATCTGAATTTTTCACTTTTGAACCAAATGCAGCCTAAGTATTCCGAACTCCGATTGCAATTAGGACATATGTTGAAACAACCTCTAACAAATGCTTTCTATGGCATTATGAAGAAATTTATGTTATTGTCTGTTGGATCTTGAAAACAATGGAGCACATCTGAACCCACATATCTATGTGCATGCTTATATTTTTATTTTCTCATGAACATACATATATGGTATGCTAAACCGGCATGTACCGGCCTGTTCAGCCTGGACTGGTCCGGTCCCTGACCGGTCTAGTTCAAGCATGAAAAATGATTCCGGCCCGACCGGTACAAGCCCGGTATCGGTGCGAATCAGACCGGTTCGCACCGGTACTCGCCCTTGGGGCAGTGCGCCTGTGCGGGCGCGAGCTAGGAACGGCGCCCGCGCGCGGTTCCTGGCGCGATTCTCCGCGGGCGCGCGTCCGCGTGCGTATTTCCGCTCGCGCTACGTGTTGGCCGGTTCGGTACCGGTTTGAACCGAAACTATACCGGCCCAGTAGGCAACCAGTACGCCTACCGATACCAATACAACGTACCTTGCATACATATATACAGATAGAAAATAATATGAATGTCTATATAGATTAAGGATTTTAAGTGTTTATGGCACGAGGAGTGCCGAACAATGCCTAGCATGGCATATACCATAGATTGGTGTTCCAAAACTCCTGCTTTGTTGTCATCCCTGTGCTGAAACAAAAATAGGTACCTTAAAGCCCTTATGGTTCAGCATCAAGTGGCACTTGAGTTATCATTTGGCACTGTTTCATGCCAACTAGCTGGCTGATATCTAGCAGCTTGCAAAACTGGCCTGGCATGGAACACAAGATATACATATAAGACAGAGCTACTATACAAATAGGATGAATGGGAGATATTTGTATTTTGTTTACGCCAGTCGTATTACTTAAATGTGCTTACTTTTATTTCCATTACCTTCAAAAGGCAATGACATTCTTGCTGCCTAATGAGGCATTATGTGCACCTGAAAAAGTTAATATCATGGATTTATCATGAGACAATATTGCCCTATTAAATTGCAAGAGTGCACTTGTCACTTTCAAGTACATGGGAATAAAGGAAGCATATTTAGGTAATTTATTTAGGTAATTTGGGTGGTTTGTTATATGCTATTTCATTTATTTATACACGTTGATGCTATCTCTGTGATTGTGGGTGTGAATTTGTTTAATTGGAATGCATAATGATATTCTTTTTCACATCATTTATTAATTTTCTCATGCTTCTACCAATACCTGCTATCTTTTTTTTGCCATGATTTCCAGGCAGTGAAAAGCCCACGGCTTGATTACTCTCACTTTATATCACTTCCACTGGCTATTCATCCAGAACTGGTAGAGAAGTTAAACCATTTTCAGAATTCGATCTTGGGGGATGCTCCTTCTAGCCAAGATGATAATCTAGAAAGTGCTGCAGACAAAGAGGAGGATGAGGAGAAACAGTCAGAAAGTCCAAGTGTTGCCGTTAATCTTGAAGTCCAAGATGAAAAGGAACATAAAAGAGTGAAGACAGATACTGTAGACTCCAAGTCAAATGTTCAAACTTCCATTTTGTCAGGTATTGTGGCAATTTTAACGCTTGAGTAATTGCAGCCACTATCAAGTTGTTTACTATTAAACTTCACTTCAGGGGAAGGCTTTGCATGTCATTTTAAAGAAAAGAGCTTTACAGATTATGGGAATCTTGTATGCTTTGATGCCTAACATGGAAGGGATCAATTCAGCGCTTGATAATCTTCCAACCCAGTTCACTTGAAAAGATACTGGATGTGGAGTAACTGTTGTTTAAACATATCTGATCTGCTTAAACAGAGACTTGACTTTGTTGATTTTAAGTTGGCCTACGCAGAGATATGATCCACGGGCATTTGTTTCATCAACATATATGAATTGATCTGTCCCTGAGTGCCGCCATTGCTTTTTGTTCTGCTCTAGATTGGGATTTCTTTGCTCTGAATGAATCTGTCAGGCTGTTGAGTTTAACTTCTTATCTGCTTTTATGAGCATGTTTTTGTCAGTATATGTTGTTTGAACTCTGAATGAAAGGGCATTTGTTTGGACGTGTTATATCCTTGAAGATTTATCAGAAATTCTTCTCAGTAGATCAAATTTAACATCACAACTTCCCTGTCGGACTTGTGTATTTTCTTAACAGGGTTTCTCTGCAGTTTGACTAAAGCATAGAAGCAGAACTCTCTGCAGCTTATATAAATGTAGTAGAAAATGCCCTTTTTTGTACATATTCAGTTCTTGTACTTGTCATCAGACTCATTTTCTATGGTATTTAGATCTGTTTATGATATGCCCATGCTGTACTTTCCATTTCCATTTTTCTTTAATGTTTGAGACATTTGATTGCTTTAATTGTGCCATTACAGATTTGGGCATTGACAGATCCATATTTATCAAACCAAGAACATTTCACTTAACTGTTCTTATGCTGAAGCTGTGGAACAAGGACCGTGTTGCTGCAGCTACTGAGGTTCTGCAGGTGATGACCGTTTCTGAAGAGGCAGGTTTCTTGGTGTGTGGCCTACCTGAGTAATACACTATCTTTTCCGTTGCAGGGAATATCTTCAAAAGTAAAAGATGCCCTGGACAATCGACCTGTCGTTATAGGACTCAAAGGGTTGGTAAGCTTTTCTCCCTATTTTTCCCTATTTCCGGCACTTGCTACACTCTAATTATTTCAAAGATGATAAACTGCTGGTTTAAGCCCCAGAAACTTATTCCTTGATATAGTGCTTTTTAACGCTGCTAATGAATATCTTGTGATTTGATTTGCATGCCGAAGTTATATTGTTGCAGACATCCAAATCAGTGGCCCTTCCACCTATGCTGATTATCGCTGCTACCTGTAAATCAATTGGGACCGTTCTAGATTGTGAAGTTTCTTTTTGAATATGATTTTTAAGAGGCTAAAAATATATGAAAGGATGATATGAAAAATGTGAGAATCAAAGTGGGAAGTGTTAGCTATGAAAATCGTTTGTGAATTGCAAACCCAGAACTTGTTTTCATTTAATGATGATTATACACCTGAGGCAGTTGAGGTTATGTCATTTTTCATATACTGCCCCATTCCTACAATCATTTTCTTTTGCTTTCCTGCAAGACAAATGCCAACCGTAAATAAATTGTTACAGAAATACTTATCATGTTTTGAAGTCCTTTATTGAGGATTTTGGCTTCTTGGCTTTAAGAGCAATTGAATCAGAGAAAATTAAGGGAGATCTTGATTGCAGCTCAGTTCTCAAAAGATATGGTGAATTTTTATGGGATATGGTGAATTTTCATGGGCTGACTGATTTTAAATAGTAAAAGTTCTCAGTTCAACTGGCTATTACTATATAGTTGCAGTGGCCATAGCAATGTGCACTTGTATGGGCAACAGTTTGATCTTGAGGACATTAATCAATGAGATAAAAATAAGGTGCATGATCATGTGAGGATGATTCCGTCTAGGATAATCCATGTTTCAATGTGGTTCTTAAGAATAAAACATGCTGAACAACTTCTGAAATAAATCAACCTCACTAATATTAGGTAAAAATTACCAAGACATTTGATTTTAAATTTGAAGAATTTTAATTATATTGATATATTTTGCTATTGATCAGTATCATTGCTGTATATAGATAGATGTGTCCTGCAGGCCAGAGATCGTTGCATTATTATACGTTCAGTATTGGTGAATGCTTGATGAAATCTTTATTTGTCAGCAAGATTGTCTAGATGCAATTTCAAGCATAAAGTGCTTTGTCAGCCTCTCTCCAGTTTGAAGAGGCACATGGCACATTTCCTATATTAGACCATAAACTGTCCAAAACCCATCACTTGTTTGACTTATAAAACAAATTTAAAGCAAAATAGTTTGATCGCAGACATGCATGAGAGGTTCGCCAGCTAAGGCCCGTGTTGTTTATGCTCCTGTTACGGAAATTGGTGGAGAGGGACGCTTGCTACGTGCTTGCCGTATCCAAAAAACATTTACATTTAATTTTTTAAACATCTTAATTATCCAGTTACCTGAGTGTGAATAGTAGTCAATGACCTTCTCATGCTAAGAAGGTATTCCTTGACACTTAATTTCAACAGAAGTCATGATCGATGCTTATGTTGAAGCAGGACTTGTTCTTGAAAAGGATGCTCATCAAACATTGAAGGTGAAGTTTAAACATGTCTTATTTTCATCTCTTACATCTTCCCTGTGCATATTTAGTGTCAACATTGTTATGTCTTGACCTATGATTATGATTCCTTGTGGTGCCATTGCTTGGGTAAATATTTCTTGGTTTACTTGAATCTGTTCTTGCTACACTTGACTTGGATGCCATCTTAAACTCTTTTGATGTCACACTTTTGGAACTCACAGTAATTCAATTTATTGTGACATCAAATTCTGAGTAAGGTGTTGTTATAAACACATAATTTACATGCATTTATGTAATCATGCATGTAATGTTTGTATGTATGTATGTATATGTGTTCCTGCTCATGCTAGATCAGGAGCTAGGAGCTTTATGAGATTTTTTTTTCTGTATTTGTCTGTCTTAAGAAATGCATCAAGCTCAAGCTTTCACAGAAAAATCATATCATTGATCTTTGTGAAAGCTCAACGCTACAGATGCAATATATTTGATTTTCTTTGATGCATGACTATTTATGCAACACTAGCAAATGACTTCTAATTGCTGCAATTCGTTATCTGTTTGGACCAGTTCATTATAGTATTGGCAAGCTAAGCTTGTGCAGTTATCATCTGCAGATGGGCTTGTTTATAGCCATTTTTTCATCAGTGCATTTATAACCAATAAATTGCATTTTATACCTTGAAACATTTAATGCTCCCATATAGGTTAAGAGAGTGAGCATTGTGTAGGTCTCCTTTTGTGATATGTATTAGAAGACCACCAAGAATAAGTTTTTGCAAAACTCTGCATCTTTTGCTACTAATGAAACTGCTTCATACCTTACTGAATTGCAGCTGCACGCCACCTTGATGAATGTGAGGCACAGGAAGAGGTGCTTTTTTTGCAACATTATCTTATTATAATTGTATTGCCAGAGGCATTAAACTAATGTTTCTAAAACTGGAGATGCTTTAATTCAGGAAGAGGACTAGAAGACATGATTCCTTTGATGCACGGCACATCTTCAAGGTTCATGGCTCAAAAGATTGGGGTGAGTATCTCATCCGAGAAGTGCATCTTTCTCAGAGGTTCAAATTTGATGAAAGTGGATATTATCATTGCTGTGCATCGATTCCTTTACCCGAGAACATGCAGACTGAATGAGTTCCACCTTCTCGGTTCATATATTCAGGTATGCTTAGATGGTTTATGCTATCTGTGCATCAGATGTTTGTTCCATGCAAAATTCCAGCTGTTTTATTATACTTTCTGGTTACTTTGTCTGGAAGAAAAAAGATTGTGTAATTTATCAGTAAGTTTTCTACTGACATGGCATTGTGGATGATGAATATTTCACTTTTATTTTTCTCATTTACGTAATACGAGTCTATATACCTGTACTATCATCACACAATAATTTAAATATGATAAGGTGGTAAGAGGCAGGACTGGTTATATTTTCTATTTTAGCCATCTAAGTAGTTTTGAGCTGTTTGCATGTATAGATTGCATTGCATTATAAAAATGTTGTTATGTATAAGGATGCATCAGATTCAGATTTCAGGGCACTCGTGGAAGCCAGATCATTAGGTTTTCAGAAGTTACTGTCTTGTCTTTTGAGACCAGCCTGTTGGGCTGGCAGCCAACAAAACTCCAGCATCACCTATGGGATTTTGGCAGGAGAAACGTGCTCTTGAATTTTTGGGATCAACTGGAGGTTGAATCAAATGTTAGATGTTACTGCCCCTATATGTACCAAGGCTGGGTGGTTGAATCATAGATGTTCTCATTATTAGCAAGGCCAGTGAACTGTTGATGGAATCTTCTTTTTGGTGGCTGGGAGACGCAAGAGGTGGAATCAAAGCCTCTGACAAAGGATTTTATGAAGCATATTTCAGTTTTTTGTGTGTGTGTGTGTGTGTGTGTGTGTGTTGTGACGTGGATGGTTCACTATTTTTAACAATGCATGAGTGGGACGCCATATAAGATGTGTGTGTGTGTGTGTGTGTGTGTGTGTGTGTGTGTGTGTGTATATATATTCCCAAGATGCATGTCCCACCGAACACGGAAAAAGAAGGCGCAGAAGCAGCATGCTTTCGGTCATCGCACGAACTCGGGTCTGCACGGAGCGATGCAAATAAAATGATGCGATCTGATGTTACTCTGACTAATCTATCAGGCCTCGTCAGCTCAGGATGCTTTCGGTTGTTTAAAGTGGGATTGTTGTAGGTATAGGACCACCCTCGTCAAAGACCCCTGAGAGGGGATGGATACCTGCGAGATCCCAAGCAAGCTTTAAGCAAATTTAGACTGATCTGCTGCCATCTTTTTGTCTTTACCAAAACGCATAAAATGTACTCGAATTTCTTTTGAGCATCATAGAGGAAAAAAATGTTTCCGCTTGCAGAATGGCATTAGTAAGGAATTGGACTTTATTTTGTTTTACTCTGCACGTGAAACTACCTAGTGGCCTAACACGACCTAACAATTTGAGAGAGCCATGGAAAGTATCCTTGCTTAGGGTGCTTCATTTGCATTTCCAAAAGGTCTCAATACATTTTTCCTCTTTGAGGTGACACCAGCTGAATTATTCGAATGCACGGATACTATTTTCCATGCAGGGGCTAGATTCGTCACCCTTTTTTTTTTTTTTTGGTGTGACATAATCAATCTCATCCATTTGCCTGTATCAGGCCACTCTTTTTTTTTGTATTTAATAAGATGGCTACCGAGACGCATGGCAATCAACACAATAAAAGATCACATCCTAGCGCATTCATAGCATCGTCGCCACTGGAACGATGAATCACTGTTTTATTTTGGGTGATAGCACAAGGTTCGCGCGACGTGCAACAACATGGCAACTATGGTTAGTCGGGCTCGACTGCTCTCATTCTCATGGAAGTATACTATTTATTGTCTAAATTCCTAGTCATATTCATCTTATAAATATATATTCTCTCGGAATCTGCCACTCCATACTTGCATACAGCTGTCTAGAGACAAAAAAGACAAGGGAGGAGTGCCTCTTCTAAGAAAAGAAAAGGAAGGGCATGCATCTATCAGTAGACCACACGTGGGAGCTTCTACTCTCCACCGGTTCTTTTCATGTGGTAAAGGACATAAAAGCGTCCCATGATCGGACCGTGCAGAGAAAGCAGAAGGCCAACAAAAAGTCTCACCCGGAATTGGATGAGGCTGGGCGGGACGGGGAGAGAGAGAAGTTTTGAGGCTGAGAACGTAAACATCATGAGGAGCTCGGAAGTCATCAAAATAAATAGCAGGCCGGCAGGAGAATTTATGCCTGTGGTGCATCATACCGTTGATTGAGGCGGGACCGCCGATCTGATGGCTGGCAGTGACCCGCGATAAACTGATATGGGGACGTTGAGGGCTGGGGTGAGGTGCGGTTATTGTTAAGTCGGTACGGGAAATCTATTGTTGCCTTTTGTGGATTCCCACTGCTCCTCCTTGAGATCGTTGGCGAATTCTTTGATCTGGGCTACTTTTATTGGAAGTCCGTGATCCAAAAAGAAAATTCCATCCTTATCCACTGTAAGTGATTTTTCTCAGTATATTTGTTCTTTCCTTGTACTGGTGGATAGGACGTGAGAGCTTTAAAAAGGTGTGTTGGCGAATTCTTTTGGTAGAATTTGCGGAAAGTGGTGGTGGTGGTTTTGGGGAAGCTGATGAATTTTGTATGCTTGGGATTTAAGCTATACCTAGAATTTTAAGAAGCTCGTGGGGGAAAGCTGATCTTTTTGGGGCCAGTTTTCTTGTCGAGTTGATCAAGATGATGCTGGGGATTTCTTGGAGTTGAATAGGTGAAATATGTCCCGTCTTACTGAGTTTTTACTGAATTTTGATGAAATGTTGGGAGATTTTTGGATCTGGGTTCAGTCTCAATTGTGTCAGTGCGCTGTGCTTCTTGTTGTGAATTGGTTTTCTTAGCGCTTTACAGAAGATGTGAATTGGATTCCTTTGAAAATTTTTGCCGATTTCGTAGTTGGTATCAATAGAAAAAATTTCTCAAGTTTGTAGGAGTTGTATTTAGCATAACAAAAAAATAATTTGGATACTAACTTTGATGAACTGGTTTGCTTCGTTGGGATCTTAGAAATCTGTATGTAAATCTTGCTGTTGGCAGATGCTGTTTGAGTTTGTAAATTTGGAAACATCGATACCTCGAAATCCTGGAAGAGGCACAGGGTCAACAGTTCTGTACCTCTAAGAAATCAGTGGTGCGGGGGAAATTTCCTTTTGATTATGGCAGCCAGGATTTGCTTCTTTCTGTAAACCGTAGTCAGAATTGAGTTTGTGAAGCCAGATTGTTGAAGTGGAGACGATTTATGAGTGTTCTTGCAACTCGGGCCTTTCTTTGCTTGTCCATTGGGTTTGTCGACTGATGGGGTGTTTGTATTCAAAGGGCTGCATTGGGCAAGTACCTGACTCCCCAACAGAATACAGGGGGAACGGAAGCAGAAGGGGAGTCGCAGATTCTGGTCTTTCTCCTGTTTTGTCAGATGGACTGGAAGAAGATGATCAAGTGCAACAATTGGGTATAACAAGGGATTCAGATGTGGGTATCAATCGTCTCTCGAGGGTTTCATCGCAGTTCCTTCCTCCGGAAGGGTCAAGGACAGTCAGGGTTCCATCAGGGAACTATGATTTGCGATACTCCTTCCTATCTCAACGAGGATATTATCCAGAGGCACTGGATAAGCAGAACCAAGATAGTTTCTGCATTTACACCCCATTTGGGACTAATCCTAATGATCACTTCTTTGGTGTGTTTGATGGGCATGGGGAGTATGGAGCTCAGTGCTCACAATTTGTGAAGCGAAAATTATGTGAGAACTTGCTCGGGAACAGTCGGTTTCATCTTGATGCTGTTGAGGCTTGCAATGCTGCTTTCTTAACAACAAATTCACAGCTGCACTCTGATAGCTTGGATGATACAATGAGCGGGACCACTGCGATAACCATATTGGTAAGGGGTAGAACAATCTATGTTGCAAATGCAGGTGATTCTAGGGCTGTGATCGCAGAGAAGAGAGGGAAGGATATTGCGGCCGTGGACCTCTCTATTGATCAGACTCCTTTTCGAACTGATGAACTTGAAAGGGTCAAACATTGTGGAGCGAGGGTGCTGACTTTGGATCAGATAGAGGGGCTAAAGAACCCAGATGTGCAGTGCTGGGGTACTGAAGAAGGTGATGATGGTGATCCTCCAAGACTCTGGGTGCAGAGTGGGATGTATCCAGGGACGGCATTCACACGGAGTATTGGAGATTCTATTGCTGAATCTATTGGCGTTGTTGGAGTTCCTGAAATATTTGTTATGGAGCTCAGTTCTAATCATCCATTCTTTGTGATTGCAAGTGATGGGGTTTTTGAGTTTCTCTCCAGCCAAACTGTGGTTGACATGGTAAGCAGTTCCTTGTATGCCCTGTTTACTCCTAATTTTTTTAATTCACCTAATGTTACAGTTTATGGGTCCATGTTATTACCATGATCAATATATACTTCCGTCAATGGATTCTAACACTAACATAACTTGGTATAGTTATTAAAAATATATAACCAAAATTAGCTTGTTTTAGATGAGAAGCTTATCCACATAATTTTGTTTCCACAGGATAGAAGGTATGCAAACTCTAAGTTGGTCATCTATTAGCACCTGGAATATTGCACCTCTTTCAGTCAAACAAAAAAAAAGCCCAACTGCTTTATGACAACTGACAATAAATTTGTGTAGTATCATTTAACTTTGGAACATCAGGTTAGAATAGTGGCGATAATTGGTTTCATAAGGAAAAGTACAAACAAATGTTTGTAGAATGAAGTATGAGTTATATGTACTGCTTGTCCCAGAGAAGTACAGTGAGGATGGAATGAAAAGCATAGCAGACATAAGCGAAGCTACAGTGAGGATGGAATGAAAAGCATAGCAGACATAAGCGAAGCCTTGGTTGGAAAACTGGAAGTTCTTCTAGTGCATGATGTCATGCCTATAAGTTTCAATAAAGAAAAGTGTAAGACAACACTGACGCATGCAACGTTATATGCTTTAGAAGGAGGTTTATGCATGCGATTGAGAATCATAGATATGCGAATGTTAAGATTGGTAAAGTGATGATGGATAGGCTGAGGACATATGTCAGAGGAAACAAAATACATATCCCGAACAAGGAGAAAATGGCTGCGAACCGAAAAAACAAAAAAGATAGCATGGGCATCTACAATGAGGATCTGAGGAAAGGGTAAGAAAAGAGAGGGAAGACCTTTGATGACATGGTTTTGTTTTGTGAGAACAAAAAGGATTTAAGAAATCTTGCAGTGTCAATGGATGCCACCTTTAAATTTAATAGGAATGGTTTGGTGGGGATTGGTGAAGATTCATACATATGCTTTATAAAATAGTGTAGAGAGGTTCGTAAAGTCAACTCCAAATGTGGCTCTCAGTGGACATATACATGTTTTGGACCTCTTTTAACCTTTTTTCAAATAAATCATATGCTTCTGGATGAATCCACCATAGCTCTACTCTAAACTTTCGATCCTAAAATCTGAACTACCAAAACAGGTAATATCATAATTCCAAAATTTGATTTATCTACTTAGCCATACGTTTAATTTTCAAATGTTATATAAAACTTCTTGTTTATTTCTGAGGTGATGGAAACATTGCGAAAACCAATCTATGGACCAACACTTTTGGTTTACAATTTGGGCCTTCTCTTGGTTGCTTGCATGGAAGTTATTTTTTTTCCAAAAAATTTGTAAGCCACTCAATGATATGACATGAAATATGTATGATATATGCTTTAGCAAAGAATCTGTTCTAGAATATAATTGTGATCACCTGAATTTCCAGCATGAAAAATAATTATGGGACCTGATTAATAATTAGTGAGACTAGATATTTTCCCTATTTGTTGAATACTATCCCTTGCATTTGATTTTTCTCCAAGGTGAACTATTTCACTTGCCTCTCTCTCTCTCTTCCCTGCTCTCCTGTTCTAATTTAGTCGCTGTGCTTTCAGGTTGCTAAGTTCAAGGATCCTCGTGATGCATGCACTGCAATTGTTGCTGAATCCTATCGCCTTTGGCTACAGTACGAAACTCGTACAGATGACATTACAATCATAGTTGTGCATATTAATGGGCTAACTGATGTACGAGCTTGTCTTGCATCATCATCATCATCATCATCATTATTATTATTATTATTATTGACTCATACCCTTTCTTGTCGACAGACAACTTTCTTCACCCTCTAGTAATTTCTTGTTTCCTTTCCAGATGGAATCTATTCAAAATATTCCAGATGTGCCTGTAAGACCATTGCAACAAATTGTGGAGGTGACAGGATCCGAATCTCCATCCACCGTAAGCTGGAACTCCAGGAATCATCATGCAAGGCATGATTTATCACTTGCACGATTGAAAGCCATTGAGAGTTCCCTCGAGAATGGTCATGCTTGGATTCCACCCGCTCCATCCCATAGGAAGACATGGGAAGAAGAAGTAAATACGTAATTTATATGTCTTCATATCTGCAAAAGATTTGTATTAGTTCATTTCGAGGGAAGTTTCTCCTATCTGGAAGTGTTTGTCTGTCACTAAGTGGTCATAATAATGTTTGATGATATTCAGGCACATATTGAGCGGGCATTGCATGGTCATTTTCTTTTTAGAAGGCTCACGGATTCTCAATGCCATGTTTTGCTTGATTGCATGCACAGAATTGAAGTGAAGCGTGGGGATGTAGTTGTCCAGCAGGTTGTTTCTTGTTTATTTTTATGCCATGGCGTAAAATTTTGTGATTGAAGTCATGATAAAGTAGACCTTTTTTTTTTTTGTAAAGTTGATAAATCATAATTAAACTGAGGTTACAAATGCCAAAATACAGGGTGGAGAGGCTGACTGCTTTTACGTTGTTGGAAGTGGCGAGTTTGAAGTCCTAGCAACTCAGGTGCTCATTTTAGTTTATGCATATTAGTTTTCTCAAATTATGGATTTTTTCCCCTCTAACTTACAGGCATAACGATGCACTCAAGCTTCATTTAATGCTATGGTTTACCAATTTTTCTGCAACAGAAATTGACAAGTATAGCCTGATAAACAAAAAAAATGTTTTCCTTTGTATAAAAATGGTTGTAGAATGGGAAATACCTGAAAATTAGGGTGGAAGCTTTGGCAAAAGGAAAATCAAGGATAAGCTATTTGAAACCTGCAGTGTATGAGCTGTAAAGAATGCATCATATCGACAAATGGACGCCAACAGCTAAATATACATGATTACAGCTCACCTTCTGACCTTCATATGACTGCTCAAGAGTAAATTTGACATGCTATGTGGTTTGTGTCCTTGACAAGCCCTCTCTCCACTTCTTTTTGTATAATATCAAATTAGAGAATGAATTCAGTCAATAGAGAATGAGGGGTAACTAGTGCGTGATTCATGAAACAACTGCTATCCAGTCACATAGGGAATCAAAACATATTAAGGCCATTACATTACCAGCAGTCACATCAGCATGCTCATTGTACAGTAGGAGGGTGAAACAGATAATACCAATTCCCAAGTGAATCATCTCGAGGTACTTAGCTTACTTGCTGAATGAAGTGAGGGATGATATCTTGCTTGCTCATCCAAAGAGGATAATCCCTATGCTAAACTTAGCAGCCAGTTGTGGAACAACGATGGCTGGCAATATCTTTAAAAACATGAAGGTCTTATGTAGAATTAATGGAAAAAGAAGTGTTGGGTAGTTTTTTTGCCCAAAAGGATGTGCAAAAGCTGCATGATAGATATAGGGGGAATGCTCAAAAACTGTCTTTGTTGGTCTCTAAACTTCAAATTTTATCTAGAACAACTGTCTGGTTTTTGTTAACTCGGTTTATTCACTGTCGATGTCATGATCTATATCTAGATGTAATATTTATGCTCTTGATAGAGATGTTTCAGTTATGAGAAGTTTCTGATCCTGGGAAGGGAAGGGCTTCTTCTTCTTCTTTTCTTCCTCCTTATCTGTCCATGTGCGTGGATGAGGGGGATGAAAGTTTAACTTCCCATTTTTACTTTGTAGCTTCTTCTTCTTCTTTGTCTGTTTGGGTTGGGGGGTTGAAGGTTTAACTTCTCCCTTTTAGTTTGCCCTTTTAGTGGATCGAGAGTTGCAAAATTAAGTCAAGCCATACAACTATTTAAAATCTCATCTATATATACTTGATGCCATGTAAATTTACATCCCAACAGTAAATATTCAAAAAACCTGCTAGCTTATCTGAACAAAAATTGAATTACTTAAATATAGGGTTGATATCATGTTTATCAAGTTATTAAAATTTTAATTAAAAAAAATTGTGCTTTATAATCTTAAAAAGTTAAAGACATAGGGTATATTGTTATAAATAAGTTATGACAATGATATGCTAATAAGATGAAATTTCAAGTTCAGAAATTCCTACTTGCATACGTCAGGTGCTTGCTTAACTTTTCTATCTAAAGCTAAAATTTATAATCTTTACTCAAGTGTAAAACATAATATACATGAATCTATGATTGCTTGAATATTTGATAATTCTATGGGCACGAAGTTTATTCTAGAACCCAAAAAGGCCAAAACGATTGAAATGTGATTACAAAGTCTATAAATGATAACATTATTCCGTATTGTCCAATATAGGTTTGTATCAGAAAATATCTGGATCCTATTCAATCTTGTACTGGAAGGGATGGCCACTGATGCATGTTAAATTGTAGATGTGTCAACCCCCCTATTTATTATGATGGGGGCATGGTTGGTCTTGTCCTTTATTGGCTGAAATATCACACTGGCTGACATTGGAATGCTGAAACTCGTTAATTTCACTTTGAGATTTTCACATCTGTTCAGAAAATTTTGCAAGGCTGAGCTGTAACAAGTTGTATTACAGGAAGAGGATGGGAAGGAAGTGACCAAGGTTCTGCATCGCTATACAGCTGAGAAACTGTCATCCTTTGGGGAACTATCATTAATGTGAGATATATTTCTTCTTCATGAAGTTTGGTTAGTACACATTAACCATACATTTCCATGTTACATGGGCCCTACTAACACCTTTTCTTTCATGCACCAGCAATGCATCTTAATTTATTGTAAATGTCAGGGACAACAAAAGAAATGCTAGAGGAAAAATTTGAAAAACTAGATAAGTACGTGGAAAAACTTTTGCCAGATCCATTTCAACCGTTTACACAAAAATTTCTAAGTAAGAATTTTTGTATACTTATTCGATTTCAATGAATTAGTACACCAATGAGCATTTTGACAACCTTGCATGTGTTTTTATATAAGCTACAATATTCACATGTTAAGAAATATAGGTAGGAGCTTGAAAGTAAGCTAATGCACTTTAAAAATATAACTCAAACAAACCCCCACATATTAGAAAAAGCTATTTATGGTTCTTTTAACCAAAAAAAAAAAAAAAACTTAAAGATATATAATAACAATACCCAGTCCTAGATGGAAGTTGAATATATACATTCACATTTTCATGTGTGGCGTGCCAAGAATTGTAACAAAAAGGCCCTATAATATCCTAATAGATAAAATATAGGTAATATGGAAATAAAGACAAAACAGATCTTGATGTGCTTCTGTATATGCTTTAAACAAACAGCTCTTTAAATAAATGAGTAAATAGTGAAGGCCCAAACAACCAAAATGGAACTGCAAAACAAAGACATGGTATTTTGGTTGGACTCTTAGAATAGGCATGTTTCAGTATTTGAAGGAAATTTCTTGATTGATAAAAATTATTTTTAAACAGAAAGAAAAATGGAACTTTAAATGAAAGGTCCCTTCACATCTTAAGTAAAAAAGAACAAAGGGGCTGGGACATGGATAGAAAATGAGTTTGGAATGGTTGTGTTTTCAGTAACCTAGAGATAGCTTTGATACACTAGATAGTAGATGACAAAAGACCAAGTCAGTTATATTAGCTTTTGCATAGCTCAATTCATATTGCCAAAAAGATCGGTCAATTACCAGACGGATTTGTGTATGCTCAAGGCAATCCCTGTTTTCACCTTAGCGCATGACATTTCTGGGATGTTGTGGACTTTATTTCAAGGAATCATCCAGTTTAAACCATGCATCTTTCTGTTAGGATCTGAGAAAACTGTTGCACATTATATTGTGTGCCTAATGGTTCTTTGGTTCCTTTCTGTAAACAGGTATAATAAACCACTTCAGGCATCTGTTCATGCAGTGACTGATGGAACCCTCTGGGCCTTAAAGCGTGAAGATTTTCGAGGGATACTAATGTCAGAGTTTTCCAATTTATCATTGCTGAAGTTGCTCAGATCAGTAGAGCTTTTCTCAAGACTGACAATTCTACAGCTGAGTCACATTGCTGATCATCTCATGGAAATCACTTTCTCAGATGGACAAATAATAATTGATAAGGTGCCAGCTGTGCACCCTTTGCCTAGAATCATTTTCTTCTTGAAAAATTATTCTTCTCTCTAAGGCTTTGAAAGCATTCTTTTTGTTTTCCTTGTCATTTGTCAGATGTCAAAGTTTATACATACATCCTATATATGTAGTCATGTATGTCATGATTCATACCCTGTAGCTTTCCATGTTCTATGTGCCTATGTTAAGTCCGTTTTTCAGTGCATGTTACTGCCTATTTTAAGGGCGGTGGAGTTATGGTGACTAGCTAGGGAGCATGTAATGTTCGTCATTCTTGACCACTTTTCTTAGTCATGTTCATCTGTTTTGCAGAATAACTGTCTCTCTGCATTGTATATTATTCAAAAGGGTCGGGTGAGGCTAACTTATAAACCAGAAGTAGTAAGTCCAAATATCTGCAGTTTTTTGTCTGCTCATCTTGCACAAGGAATTCACAGTCAAGAGCAGGACGAGCATGTGGTGGATATGACAGAGGGAAGTTATTTCGGCGAATGGACACTTCTTGGTGAGCATATTAGCTTGTTAAGGGCAGTTTCTGTTGGTGATGTGGTGTGTGCAGTTATTACAAAGGAGTATTTTGATTCAGCCATCAGGCCTTTGTTAAATTTTTCGCAGGACAATTGCAAGTATGTCATGATCTGGCATTGAAATATCTTATAGTTGACATTCAATACATGCATGCGTGCATATACCTAACCTATGTATGTATGCATGTGCATTTATGCTGTTTCTTTTAGTGCAATGTACTGAATTGCATTAATGCTTGCAGGTTGAAAGATTCTCTAGGTTCTTCTAAGGAAAGCACTGTAAATACTGGTGCTGCAATGCCCATGAAGGTTCAGTTCTCTGATTTGGTATGGGGTTAGTGCCTCCATTGTATTTCTCAGGACTACATCTACATATTTATGTAAATTAAGGTTTAGGAATGGAAACTGAAATTTGGTATTGACATGATGCACAGGAATGGAGAATGGGCATTTATGCGACTGATTGTAGTGAAATTGGTCTTGTCTTTGTAAAAAGTTCTGGTAGGTATATGATTTTTTTTGTACTTACTATACCATTTAAATAGTTGAATATAAGCATTCCCTTTACTTCCATGAAGAATATACTAATTTTAGATATACTGTTCGTTTGTTATGCTATTGAAATTCATATAAATATTCATTGTACATGAAGTAATTGAAAATTTTCATTCACTGTAATTATTTCTTTCAGAAAATATGCGAAGCTTAAAAAGGTTTTCTAAAAAGAGAATCAAAGATCTTGGAAAAGAGGCACAGGTCTCGAAGGAGAAAGATCTAATGAAGAGTTTGAGCCCATCAGCTTGTGTGCCACAAGTTATATGCACTTGTGCTGATCAATCATATGTTGGGATTTTGCTTAACTGTTGCCTTGCCTGTTCATTAGCTTCAATAATCCACACACCCCTAGATGAACTCTCTGCGCGATTCTGTGCTGCTTCTATTGTTGTTGCTTTAGAAGAACTTCACAAGGTCAGGCACCTTTTTCCTCTGATGAATTGTATAATTTTTTCTAAAAAAAAATTATTCACTTTCTGTTTTACTGACACCTAGTTTATATATCAGAATTCTATCCTTTATAGAGGTGTTTCACCAGAGGTTCTGATGTTTGATCGATCAGGGCATCTGCAGGTGAACCTCTTAATGTACTTTTAGCTAAGCCACTTTCTTTAGTTTCTCTTTAGAGAACTACTACATCATGTCTCTCACCGACACATGCTTATTTGCTGTAGCTGGTAGACTTCAGATTTGCAAAGAAGTTACTTGGTGAAAGAACTTTCACTGTATGTGGAATAGCGGAATCTTTAGCCCCAGAAATAGTCCTAGGGAAAGGACATGGATTTGCTGTTGACTGGTACGGTTGCTTCTGAACAAGCTGTATTCTCTGCCTAGTTTGATACGTTTAAACCATTTAAGAGCTCTGTACTGTGCTAATCTGAAAGATATGGAATCACAAAAGTGGATAATTCAGAGTTGGTTATGAATGTATAAAATAAAACATCTAGCTCACAAATTTATGCCTGAATCCTGCTATCATCTATCCTCTTTGTTTCATTTTTTTAAAATCTGACCTGTTATCTACTACAACTGATGTAAACTTTGTCACTATGTCATGGGGCATATGCATTCTAAGTTTTAAGAGCCACTATCCAAAGTTCCTGATAGATGCCATTTCATTGCAAAGGAATGAGATCTTATTTTTTACTTTACTTTTTTTTTGAGTTCTATTTTGATGAAACTGGACTATTAACAGGGGCAAAGCTAGACTGCTAATTTGCAATACATCAGTTTAGCATTAGAATAAGACAAACTTCAATAAACTATTATTTCAATATTTCATCAAAAAAAAAAAAAACTGTTTCAATATTCAAGGACATGGAAGCTTCTTTTTTTTTTTTTTGTGGGAGGGGTGGGGGGGGTCCTGAAAGTTGAGAAAAGGTCTCTCGAGCCAGGTTTCTAAGATTCAAGTCTATGGGAAAGCTAGGATTAGGCTAAGAGGTGCTGGTACTTCCCTCCAAAGCACGAAGAAGAAACTGCCATATGACACTGTTCTTTTAAAGTTTATACTTGCAAGCAAAGGGGTTATCTTACTGGCATCTTATGGGAAGATCACACAAGGATATTTTCTTAAACAATACTTGGGTTCTTTTGAAGATGGGAGTTTTTGTTCTAGAATACATTAAGCTTTTTCGGTGGGGACTTTAGGGGTATTCAGGTTGTATTAATTTTGCTTGGGTCTGTGGAAGAATTAGTTGACCATCCTCAATGATTTTGGTGGGTTAATTTCACATGTGATATCTGCTGGTGATAATGGAGGTATTTGGAAACATGAGGTAGCTTTCGAGAACTAGAGGATTGTGATTCTTGTCTGAAGAACAAGATTTGGATATTCATTTAGCCAATCAGGTCAGCCAAACAATTTAGTGAGAGGTATCTTTTACACTCACCAAGAAGTGCATCATCACATTTAGTGCTTGGGATGTTTCTTGGTTCCTCAGGTGAATTTCCTACTCAAGTAAACCTCTTATGCTTTTTAGAAATAGTGATCATAATAAAAAGGAAGATCAGTTTGCAAACAAAGTACTCTAATATTTACTTTTAAACATTCTTAATTTCCTAATCCCGACCTCTATGACTACAAGTACATTCTGGGGTTCTGATTAAGATGAGTGCCAGGCCATAGTTAACATCAATTCCACGGTAAAATCTTACTAAAACAATTGTATATATTCCCAAAAGCAGTATGTTTATGCTATGACATTATACACCATGCTTTGTATGAAATGAGAGATACAATGATGTGATGATATGATATTTTAAATCAAAAAATTGAATGCATTTGAAAACAGTAGATACATCAAAGAGTGGGAAAAAATGATGAACTGAGAATTGTTTCATCCGATGCATGCTCTCTTCTCACATAATCAGGTGGGCTTTGGGAGTCTTGATCTATTTTATGCTCCAAGCTGAAATGCCATTTGGGTCATGGAGAGATACAGAACTAGAGACATTTGCAAAGATTGCCAAAGGACAGCTGACTCTTCCCCAGACCTTCAGCCTAGAAGCGGTTGACCTCATCACCAAGGTTTTCTCCCATCTTGCAGCATGTGTAGTGCGAGTTTTCTGTACTGAATTTATTTAGTGCATGGTTTATAACTGTACAAGCTTACTAGTTTCTCCACTTAATTTCACCAGTTACTTGAAGTTGATGAAAATGCACGACTTGGAAGCCAAGGGCCTGATTCCATCAAAAATCATTCATGGTTTGGTGATCTTGACTGGAAGCGAATTGCTGATGGCACATTTCCGATACCACAGGGAATTACTTCTCGTATTGATGTGTACTTGGAAAATCATGCAGAAGACATCACCATGCCTGCCTCCTCCTCATCTCAAGATCTAGCTGATGTCGACACCCCAGAATGGGTGGAGGATTGGTGATATCTTCAGAAGATATCT
The DNA here is from genome assembly GCF_009389715.1 of Phoenix dactylifera. NCBI lineage: Eukaryota > Viridiplantae > Streptophyta > Magnoliopsida > Arecales > Arecaceae > Phoenix > Phoenix dactylifera. The sequence goes on along the minus strand of NC_052399.1, from coordinate 16,698,277 downwards.
TTGCAGGATGGAGGAGAATATCAGGTGAAACTTTTGTTCTCACAAGCAAGTTTCACTCTGCAGTGATCATTATTTGGTGGTCGGCCTGAAACCTCTTGGTGTCTCCCTGATGAATTTAGCTTATGCCTCTTTATCATCTACAAATGTATAACTGATAGAGGTAGAAAATGGAGAGGAGTTCCTCGCCAGCGTATCTTATGCAACTTAATTATTGGAAAGCACCACTTCATCGTGGATGATGTCATATGATTGGTTCTCCGGAATAGCTCTTTAGCATGGTTTTGACAAAGATGGTGCTTGCTGGAGTTTGGATTGAGCACACTGCATGTCCTGTCACATAGCCGAGTTCAAAGGTGAGTAGTGAATTCTTTCATATGCAAATCTTTACTCGAATGTATTGTTTCTCAATTGCAACAAATATCTCTAGATGCTTGTTACAAAATGGCGTACCTGGAGCTTACAAGCCTCATTTATTGTTATATTTTTGATACATTAATTTTAATATATATATATATATATATATATATATATATATATATATATATATATATATATATATATATATATATATATATATTCAAGCATATGAGTGGAACTGCGTATAGTTTGTAATATTGCATGTACCGTCGAGAATCCAATTCATCGTGTATATTCTTTGCACCATTATTTAAGAGTGAAGACTCATTGCAGTTTGTGGGTGCTACTGATTCATTCATCAGTATTGGATTGTTATGATGAAAAAATCAAAAACATAAAGAAGAGATATTGAATTTTGATGCTCATTTTGTAGATCAGGGTTCTCGTGTAAGATTTGCTGAATGAGGTGTTTGTGTCACATATGCTTGCTTATAGCAAAAGCAAATTTGCCGCTCGTGCGAGACAAATGAGTCAACTCATGCTTTCTCGGTCAACTGCCAGGCTTTTGACCGTCCAGTCCCACGAGCCTTCGTAGAGGAGGCCCTCGGCGTGGTAGCAGGCGGCGCAGGTGATGGTATCGGGATGCTGGTGGGATTTTTTGGGCAGAATCTTGTAGTAGTCAGCGGCAGGGTGGGGAGCTTCTTGGATATCAGAGCCGGTCCGGGACGGAGGCAGAGACGGACCGGACGCCGACCCGGTGGTTCATATTAACTAGGCGTATGTTGGTTCTCGTGGTTGGGGCATGTTTGGCTAAATTCACACAAAAAGCACCATCACTTGGAAAAGTCAAAAGTACCGAAAAGTTAATGAAGTTCCATAATTCTTCAAAAATTTTGTTACGTTGCGAGTCATCTTTTGAAATGATTGCAGCTTTTTGTATAAAGCGAGAGCTAATTTGCGGCACTAAAGCATGCCATGTTGGGAACAATTTGGATCTTCTCATAAGCTGGATGGAGGAATTGCAGACGATCCTTGCAAATTTCGCCCTAATTGGTCCTCATGAGAGTACATTTACGGGGCTGTTGGATTCCATTCTATGCTCCTAAGAAAGCTTACCTGCATTATAGGTTAATTAGGGGCATGAGAGTGCAGTAGGTGATTCCTTTAGTCTGTGTTCGAGCAAGATGAAATTAGTCGAAATTAGACCGCTTTTGTTGTGACCAGCTAGTGTAGCCTAGCAGTTGGTACCTGGCTCTTTGCTGGGTAAGTCATGATCAGAAAGTGTCATGCAATTTTGCTGGTGGTTTCAACAAACAAGAATTGTGAAAAGTTGTTCATGGTAGATTTACAGAGATGTTATTCTTTAGGATTCCCTCAAAAACTGGACTAATAAATGAGGATGAACTTGTTCGTCTTTGTGGAAACCAGATGGTTGATGGTTTCATGAGAGGCAATCAAATGCCGGCTCTTGGTAGGTATGGTGTCAAATAATCGAAAAAATTTCGATTACATGCTGCAATAAATACTACTCTAAATACTTATGTTTTCCTTCTAATGTGGCATTTGTAAGACTTCTCAAGGCTTCCCTGCAGACTCTGCGAGTGCCCAGACTCATGGTTGGTGTGCTTACCATTCTAATACTACTTAGGCAAGTACATTGGTATAAAAGGAACAGCTGATGGGTCTTTTAGGAATCTTATTCAGATTCTTTTGTAACCAATCAAACTCCGCCACATAGCCACGTCGCTTGCATCCTCGCAGCTTTACTTGCAGGTGATTTATTGTCCCTGAAATATGATTAATTTCAACGTTGTTCTTCCAATTCAAACTTTGTCCACTTCATAAGAATGTGGGCTTGCCTTTGGTTGTTTCCCGGGATAGCACTACAGGCACCAACAGATTCCTACAAATCCAAATGGAAAAGCTCCTCGGGAACAAATTATAAGGTCATTACACTTCCACCTTTGCGTTGGTGATCACGGATGATAGAAGGTGCTTGTTTTCCAGTATTTTTCTGTGCTGAAGAATCTGGACTTTCTCTAATGGAAGCTTGCGGGTGCAGAATACTACTACAAAAAAAAAATCGCACGTCAGGTTTATCCGCATCTGGACCACTTCCAGTTCCTTCTGCCTTCAGTTTCCATAGAACAAGATGCCAGGCATCTTTGGATGCCTGAGGAATAATACAAAAAGGATATCCTTCATTTTTCTCACCAATAAACAGGATTGACTTAAAAAACCATGAGAAATTAACAAGCTTTTATTTGTTAATTTTTTTTTAATTCCAGCATGAGAAACAAACCTCACCAACCTCTCCAATCAGTAATGGACGATTCCCTCTAATCCTCTTCATGCCTTTCTCTGTCGGCCATGTCAACTTCCCATCATCCTCTCTCCATTCCTTTCAGATTCCAACCAGCCATATGAATCGAACCAAGTAACAAATGGGTGGTTTGACTGTGTGGCTTCTAAAACACCTTTTCTTGAAAAATCGTCGACACCAAACTCTTCCTTTGATTAGTTCCTTCAGTTAATGAGTAGAGCACTGGAAATGGAGTGACAATTTGCTGACCAATTATTTCCCAAGAAAATGTGAAGAGAGAAATCGTCGACCGGGCTGACTGCTTGACCCAACGGGTTGGTTTCAAGAAGAAAACCGAAGCTCCGGTTCCCGGTTCAATGATCTCTCCACCTTTGAATTATAGCTTCCAAGATGTCACACAACTATCATAACCTATACCTTGGACTGTAATGAGGACATGGTAGTTCCCTGGTCCCACCATGCCAGAAACAACATGGTTGGTCGGTCTTGTGGGACCCACGAATCATTGATGAGCTTCCCGACGCTTCCATCAAATGCATGTTAATTACAGCTAGGATGCTAATATTGGATAATTTCATTCCCCATCCACTCTACTCCATTACATGCACCCCGGTTCAAATTCCTGAGCCCACCGGACGTGTATAAATATATCCACTCAACTTGCCGGAAGTTCTTGGTATTCACCAATAACCTCTCCTCCCTCCCTCAAGTCTCATTGAAGCAATTGGCTCCGAGGTCTAATGGCTGGGATTGCCTTTGGCCGCTGGGATGACTCCTTCAGCGTTAATTCCCTGAAGGCCTACCTCGCCGAGTTCATATCGACCCTTCTCTTCGTCTTTGCCGGGGTTGGATCAGCCATAGCTTACAGCTAACTATCCTCTCTCTCTTTCTCTCTCTCTCTCTCTCTCTCTCTCTGATTCATCTACTGCAGTCTACTACTTTTGAGTCACCAATAAGCTCACAATTTATTGGTTTTGCTGCAGACAAGTTGACATCAGGTTCAGCTCTTGATCCCACCGGACTCGTCGCGGTGGCTATCTGCCACGGTTTTGCACTCTTCGTGGCCGTGTCGATCGCCGCTAACATCTCCGGTGGACATGTCAACCCGGCGGTCACCTTTGGATTGGCTCTCGGGGGACAAATCACTATTCTCACCGGCATCTTGTATTGGATCGCACAATTGCTTGGTGCTATCGTGGGAGCTTTTCTCATTAAACTGGTCACCGGAATGGTTAGTTTAAGCTTTGTTACCTTCACGATCTCAATGAATTTCTGATAGATCTACCATCTTTTCATCTAAAAAAATTAAAAGGGTTTAAGCTTCATTAATTATTATTACTATGAAGTTGGAACAAGCAGGCCAAGTTATCATGGTAGGCCTACGTGAAGCCCATTTATGGCCCAAATAATCTAAATCTATTGGAGCTAACTTCTTCGGCTATTTGATGTTGCTAGGCTACTCCTACCCATGGCCTGGCAGCAGGAGTGGGAGCCGTTGAGGGAGTGGTGATGGAGATAGTCACCACCTTCGCGCTCGTGTACACCGTCTACGCGACCGCCGCTGACCCGAAGAAGGGCTCGCTTGGCACCATTGCTCCAATCGCCATTGGTTTCATCGTGGGTGCTAACATCCTCGCAGCAGGCCCATTCTCGGGTGGATCCATGAACCCAGCCCGGTCCTTTGGGCCCGCGGTTGCTAGCGGCGACTTCACCGACAACTGGATCTACTGGGTCGGCCCCCTTGTTGGCGGTGGGCTGGCCGGCCTGCTCTACACCTATGCGTTCATGTGCTCGGACCATGCGCCGGTCGCCAGCAGCGAGTACTGAGGCCACCTCCATGATGAGGCCTTTGGGAGTACATCCGTTGGGTCGTCGAGTCACTTTGGTTCGTTTTGTTTTGTGATTAGCTGTAAAGCTGGGAGACTTTTGATGTTGTTTCACGGTTTGTAGCGTGATGGATGTGGAGCCGCTGCTTTATTTATTGGTGTCAGCTTTTCTGTTGAACTGTTCAACCTCATCTCTTTTTTTTTTATAACTCGATCCTCCTTTTCTCGATTGCTCCCTGTGGGTATTGTGATGGCAAAATACGCTGCTATGGCCAAGACTTGCAAGTTGTCAATGCAACCTTGTTTAATATTTATAAATATTGATATTTTGACCTCGGTTTCAACCCACCTTCTTGACTTTGAAATATCCGAGGTGAATAACTTTTGTAAAAACTAGATAACACTCTACTCGTGCTAATAAAAACCAGCAATTATTGAGACATTGCATTTAATGCATGATCAGCATAATTACCACTGCATGTTGCTTGCATAGAACGGTTATCATGTTGTAAACGTGGTGTCAACTGTTACCAAGGTATGTTACGCCAAATCAGATAACGGATATGTTTTCTACCCTATATAAAAGTGTGGCTCAGGGATTCTCAAGCAAGTTTATTTTGGAGATTCTACTCTATAGATTTTCTCCCTTTCGCACTATTGCTTGAGTATTCTGACTTAAGCATCAGAGGGTCCTCCACCAAAAACTTTTTGACAAGTAGACTTCTTGCATATTAGCCTTCAAGGCGACCAGTTCTTCCCCACCTTGGTCTCCTCCTACCTCACTCAGTTTGGTTCTTACCGACCTCAAAGCAAGTTGAGTAGTGTCTCGGTCTCACCTTAGAATTTAGCGGCAACAGATACTGCAATAAGATAAGAAAACTAGCTGCTATGGTGAAGACTTGCAAGATGTTAATGCGGTATTATTTAATCATGTAAATGCATGTGTCATCAACTTCATGCATGCAGCTCCGAGTAAGGTTATCAACAGGAGGGTTGGCTTGGGCAGTTCTGACCTAGAGGAAAACCTAGTGCGGGTCAAGCCCGCGGTAGATAACCTCAGAGCACGTATGAATTGGTTAGGGCTGGAAATGGGCTCAGGCCAAGCTGACTTCGGGTCGGCCTTCTGGTTAGGCCCGAAAAAGTCCAGACCGAGTTTAGGTTTAAATGTAAAGCTCATTTATTTTTGGGCTAGCCTCGAGTATTTCATTGGCCCGACTCGATCCTGGGTCCAACAAGGACCAAAATGGAACCCGAATTCAGGCTCGAATTTTTGTATATTGTTGTTTAGCTGAGAATGATGTATCATATATCATTTACTTGTGTTATAAGAGAGAGTCCAATTTTCAACTAGCTTGTTTACTTGTGAAGCAATATTGTAAAATATTAAACTTCAATAAGTTGTGGTCGGATCTATTTTTGGCCTAAATGAATAATTCAGGCTAGCTCAATCGAGTTCGGGCCGGGCCCGAGCCTGAGCTTGGGTCGGGCTTGGGCCTAGATTATTTAAAATTTTTCGAGCTTAAGCCAGCTTAAAGTTCAAAAAAAAATCGAGCCAGGTTCGAGTACAGGGATGCCCTGGCCCAGCCTAGCCCACTTCCAGCCCTAAAGTTGGTGCATGCTCGAGCTTGAGATGTATTAACCCTGTATGAGGCCCAACCCAGTCCATTGATACCCTGAGGTGCAGGGGGGTAATGATTCATTTAGGTTGGTTGAATGTGGAAACGAAGAACTTGGAGGATTAGAACATCAATGAAGTTGTATGATCCAAGCTTAGAGCTTCAATCGGTATAAAAATGAATTATGTACAACCAGGAAGGTGGTGTTAAATGTTGTTTCTCTTCTTAAGTTTCTGCCATTTGGTGTGTATTGGCTCCGACAGCCAACAAATGTCCATAAAAAATTTGGCCAAAAAGAAATGACGAAAGCTTGTAATTTATGAAGACAGACATTACCAGGACAAGCAAGAAGTTGAATGTGAACTTTGCTAACCCTTGATGTTGATGATTCTTAAAATTAAGGCATATAGCAAACTCTATTTATTGTGGTAAGTATGACCTTCATTCGTTTAATAGGAACATTGTTTTAGATTAAGGGCTCGTTTGGTTCGCGGGAAGTATTTTCCCTCCTAGGAATATGATTCCTGGGAATCAGATTCCTAGGAAGAGGATACCTACAAAAGTACTTTTGGCATGTTTGGTTAACCATGGAAAAGTGACAATTTTCCAAAGTGCTTATGTTTGGTTGACCATCCACTTTCCTAGGAAAGTTATGTATAATTCATATTATGCCCTTAATAAAAATTAGTTCTTTAATGCCTTTTTAATGCTTTTTTAATGCTGAAGGGTCTTTTTGGAAAAAAATAAAAAAGGAGTGATTCCCACCTCATGGGAAAGTAACTTTCCCATGTTTCTCATGGGAAAGTAACTTTCCCATGTTTCTCATGGGAAAGACTTTCCCATGAAATGTGGGAATCATATTCCCATGGGAATACAACTTTCCCATCTCTCTCCTTTGAAAACTCCAACCAAACAAGAGGCATTTTATTACTTTCCCGTTGACCACACTTTCCCCCCTCCTTTTCCTGCGAACCAAACGAGCCCTAAAGAGAAAATCCCATCCATATTCTCCATTGGCCTATCAAAATCTGCCTTATGCTTAAGTTTAACCATATCTAAATTGGATGTAATTTAGATCCGTCACAAAGTGAAAATTAAGTTCCCATTTTTTATCCAATTCCGTATGCAGTAGACTTTGGGATAACAGTGTCGTCATGTATTATAGAATGCACGACAAATTTATGAGATATGGCATTTTTGAAAGTTCAACATACTTGGAACTTTTTCAGAGATTAGATGCAGTTACTAATTCATAATCCGATGTGTGCAGAATAAAAATTTATTCTCAATTTTATGAAATTTTTTATGAAAACATTTCATTTACTTCTCTTCCATAAAAATTTCAATTTCTGAAAATGTACCCTTTTTGGCCTAAGTCTTCTTCTTTCGATCAATTCAACCTCTGATAAAAAATATGGATGTTGGTTCTATTTTATCTCTCGAACAAGTTTAGCGATCAGCATAAGAGCTTTATTGTCCCAATAGAGAAAAAATATATATAATTAGCTTTTAAAAAAATTTCAAATAAATAATTTCAACAAATTTTTTTAATCTCTTATTTTACTATATTCAACTTTATGTATTTCTCTATCCGTGGAATTCATTGAATGTGCAGAATTAAATATGGCTATAATACAGTTTTTGTTATTTGAATCAACATCTATTCTAAGAGGAATATTTTTATATGGAGCTAACAATATATAAATTATATTTATAGCTCCAGAATGGTGAGAGAGACAAATAGTCTAATGCGGCTACTATGAAATATTTACTAGAGGCGGCATTTCTGAATCTCCAAATCTACTGGATGTGGTAAAACATAAATTGTAGTCTATCTTAATCGATTATATATCTTATTTATAATTATATCATTTTTTTTAGAGGGAACTAATGAGCGGTCTTGATAAAACGAAAGAGGCTTAAGGATCGGAAATTAAACTTAGTAAAGTTATTGTACTAAAAATTTAGGACGGGTCAATGGAGACTTTTTGTTTTACTCGGATCTTTGGGAGGGTGGGAAATTAATTTTTTTATATGTATATACACGGATGGAAAGGATGAGGAATAAAACGCCCAGTCAAGGACGAAGGCAGCTTGGCATATCGTCTAGACTTTGAACGCAGAAGTCTCCTCCTAATAACATATTTCTCCATCCCTACGCGTCCAACAGCTCGGCCTCATCCAATGTTGGGGGGAATAAAGTTTCCCCCCAAATGACATAAATGCCCCAGAGAAGCCGTACAACCTCCGACCCCGGACAGCAGAAGTCGGCGTCCGACCTCGGAACGCTCGGCCACGAGACGACCGACCCCGAGACCTCCGACCTAAGAGAAACCCCGATGTCCGAGGACCGTACTCTAACATCCCTCCGGCATTTATTGCGCATGGCCGCTGTAATCTTCCGGCACACTCAACAATAAATGCGGATCTCCGGCTTACTCCACCATTAATACGGATCTCCGGCTTACTCCACCATTAATGCGGATCTCCGGCTTACTCCATAATAAATGCGCGTGGCTCCTGACATCTACGGATCCCCAGCTCTCCATGGCAAATCGACCCAGCAGGGTCTAGTCGACTATGATAAGTCTCTGATCTCGGCCATACCGCCAACATCAGTGCAATGATTCGCCTGACCGAGCACCGACCTGAACAACATGCCGAGCCATACTACGGCCTCTCCCTGTTACATCACAGGTAAACCGACCCCCGCATATAAAAGGGAGCCTTGGCCTCTCAAGAGGAGGGAACATTGGTACCCCCAAAAATTCACTGTTTATCTTCCTTCTCCATACTATTTGCCCCCCTCACTGACTTGACCGTCGGAGGGCCGGCGCCGGAAAACCCGGCCACCGGTTCGTGTGCAGGCACCCAGACAGAGGACGCCGCCCGCCGACGGACCACCGCCCCGCCGTGAAAACTCACATCCGCTCCCTCTCTTCGACCGAAGATTGCCCCCGGGTCCAATTTCCAGCAACAGTTGGCGCTAGAGGAAGGGACCGAGTAGCAGTCATGAAGTTGAGAAGTAAGGGAGCCTCTAACATCTCCCGGCGTCCCCCGCAAAGTCCTGGACACTCCGTCCAGAATTCTCCAACTCCAGCTGATCCAGTTCCTCAGGTCCAGCCGGAACAGTTTAACGCCCTGGTGCAGCAAGTCCAGGCCCTGGCCGCCGTCGTTCAAGGTCTACGGCGCGAGGAGGCTTTACCCTCACTTCCCCCGCAGGCCCAGGCCCCGCCGGAGTGTCTCCCCAACGGCCCGGTTCTCCCCAGCCAAAATTTGCATGGCTCCTCCAGAGCCAACAATGGAGAACGAGCTTCTCCCCAGAGAGAGTCACCGGGAGAAGGTTTCGACCGGAGACCCCAACTCTCTGAGGCGGAGTCAGCCCCGGACCGCCGTGGGCTGGCGCAAACCACAGCGACAATCCCACGGGTGGGGGAGCTTGACCGAAAAGTTGAGCATCTGGAGCGCCAGATCGCGGCACTCCACAGCAAGAAGGCAAGACAGGAAGGGGACCTTGAGTTCACTACCAAGTCCCCCTTCTCCCGCCAGATCGAGGACGAGCCGGTTCCCGCGAGGTTCAAAATGCCTCAGGTGGAGCCCTACAGCGGAATCACCGACCCCCTTGACCACCTGGAGAGTTATCGGGCCCTCATGGCCCTACAAGGGTCCTCGGAGGCCATACTCTGCAAGGCCTTCCCAGCAACCCTCCGAGGGACCGCCCGGCTTTGGTTTTCCGGACTGAAGCCGAACACGGTGTCCTCTTTTGAGCAGCTCGGCAGGCAGTTCGCCACCAACTTTGCTGCCAGCCGGCGCCAGCGACGGACATCAGACTCCCTCCTGGACATCAAGCAGAAGGAGGGGGAGTCCCTCAAAGAGTACCTGGACCGCTTTACCGCCGCCACATGGGAGGTTCGCGAGCTAGACCAGTCGATAGCCATGTCGGCTTTGAAGACTGGGGTTCGCTCTTACCGATTCCTCTTCTCCATCGAGAAAAGCTTCCCGGCCGACTTCACCGAAATGCTGGCCCGAGCCCGGAAGTACGCCAAGGCCGAGGAGGCAGTCGCCTCCAGGCGGGGAGCAATTGAGCCCGCCTCGAAGAAACAGAAGAAACGCCGCGAGGAATGCGGCCGACAAAGGAGCCGGTCGCCCCGCAGAGAGAAAAATCTCCCCAGACTGAGGAGTCCGCCCCGTCAGCAGGGGCGACCTCAGCAGAGGACACCTCCTCGTCCGAGGTCTCCACCACGGCCCCGGATGTACCAGGCGAGGTACGAGAACTATACACCCGTTAATGCTCCCCGGGCCGAGATCCTGATGGAAATTGAGGGTCGGGACTTCTTCCGACCCCCGCCTCCTATGCGAGACACGGGATTCCCCCGAAATACCAGGAAGTATTGCCGCTTCCACCGAGACCGTGGGCACGACACGGAGGACTGCTTCCAACTCCGGGACGAGATAGAAGCGCTCATCCGACGGGGAGTACTCAACCGGTTCGTGAGGAATCGACCTGAGGAAAGAAGGCCGGCGGAGAATGTCGCACCAACCGAAAATCCAGGCGACAACAGGCCCATCGCCGGCACCATCAACATGATCGGGCGGGCCTCGGCAGGAACGGCCGCCCAGGGAACACCCCCGAAGCGCCCACGTACCGATGAAGTCATCTCGTTCTCGGACGAGGACTTAGAAGGGGTCGAGACCCCTCACGATGACGCTGTGGTCATCTCAATGATTGTAAATAGGTTTGATGTAAAGCGTGTCCTAGTTGACAATGGAAGTTCAGCCAACATTTTGTACTACCACGCCTACCAAAAAATGGGGTTGACAGAAGGACATCTCCGGAGAATCAGTGCCCCGCTAGTCGGGTTTACCGGAGATGCGGTCTCGGTTGAAGGTGAGGCTAGCTTCCTTGTCACAGTTGGCCTCGCCCCCCGGGAGAGCACTGTAAGGATGGACTTCCTGGTGGTCCGTCTGCCCTCGGTCTACAACGCCATCCTTGGGCGCCCAGGGTTAAACACCCTTCGAGCCGTGGTTTCAACTCGCCATTTACTCATGCGGTTCCCCACCGACCAAGGAGTAGGCGAGGTCCGCGGAGACCAACTGGTCGCCAAGCAATGCTACATGGCGGCCCACACAGTGAAACAACCAGCTGAGGCGCCAGACCGCCCGACGCGCCCTTCACTCCCCATAGAAACCCTCGATGCGAGGGACACCCCCTGGAAGAAGCAAGTAGAGCCCGGTGAGCTCCTTATTCAAATCCCACTACGAGAAAATTTTCCCGAGCTAACCGTGCAGGTCGGCTCCGGCCTCGGCGCCCATGAGAGGGATCGCCTCGTCAGCTTCCTGCGGGATAATGCCGATGTCTTCGCCTGGTCGCCCGCGGACGTGCCAGGAATTGACCCTGAGGTCATGGTCCACCGACTTCAGGTGAAACCAACCAGCAAGCCTGTAAAGCAGAAGAAAAGAGGCTCCGCCCCCGAGCGACAACGAGCTGCGGCCGAGGAGGTGGACAAACTCCTCGGAGCCGGCTTCATCCGGGAGGTCTCCTACCCGGACTGGCTCGCCAACATAGTCCTCGTAAAGAAGGCCAACGGAAAATGGCGTATGTGTGTGGACTACACCGACCTGAACGAGACCTGCCCAAAAGACAGTTTCCCCCTCCCGAGCATCGACCAACTCGTCGACTCCACCTCGGGACACCAACTGCTAACTTTTATGGACGCCTTTTCAGGATACAATCAAATCCGAATGGCGCCAGAAGACGAGGAGAAGACGGCCTTCATCACCGACAAGGGCACCTACTGCTATAAGGTGATGCCCTTTGGCCTGAAAAACGCTGGGGCCACCTATCAGAGGCTGGTCAGCCAGATTTTTAAAGACCAGATCGGCCGGAACATGGAAGTCTACGTGGACGACATGTTGGTGAAGAGCCGAGCGGCGGAACACCACATAGCCGATCTCGACGAGACGTTCGCCAAGCTCAGAAAATATCAAATGAAACTCAATCCGGCGAAGTGCGCGTTTGGGGTCACCTCGGGCAAGTTCCTGGGTTTCATAGTGACCCAGCGCGGAATTGAGGCCAACCCGGAGAAAATCCGGGCACTGCAAGAGATGTCGCCTCCAAAGACAGTTAAGGAGGTGCAGCGGCTCGCGGGGCGGGTAGCCGCCCTGGGAAGGTTCGTCTCTCGGTCGGCCGAGCGTTGCCTCCCCTTCTTCAAGAGCCTCAAACGGCCGAAAGATTTCCGGTGGACAGAAGAATGCCAGCAGGCCTTTGAAGAGCTTCGGAGCCTTCTGGCTTCTCCCCCGCTGCTCACCAAGCCCCGGAAAGGCGAGGTCCTTTACTTATATCTGGCCGTCTCCCCAGCCGCAGTGAGCTCAGTTCTCATCCGGGAAGAGGACAAGCTCCAAAAGCCGGTCTATTACACCAGCCGGGTTCTCAGGGATGCCGAGACCCGATATTCTAAACTTGAGAAGACCATCTTCGCTCTCATCATCTCGGCTCGGAGACTCAGGCCTTACTTCCAAGCCCACACGATAGCTATATTGACCGACCAGCCCATGAAGCAAATATTGCAGAGGTCGGATCGTGCGGGGAGGGTCGCCAAATGGGCGGTCGAGCTCGAAAAATTCGACCTCGAATATCGGCCCAGGCCGGCTATCAAAGCTCAGATACTCGCCGACTTCATCGTGGAGTGCACCCTTCCGGACGACCCCGAGCTGCCATCTGAGTCCGTGGAGGAGACCCCGAAGCAGCCATGGGTCCTGCACTCGGATGGGTCTTCGACCCCGGGGGGCAGCGGGGCCGGACTTATCCTCACCAGTCCAGATGGAGTGGTGGCTGAGCAAGCTCTGCGCCTCGAGTTCCCGGCCTCGAACAATGAGGCCGAGTATGAGGCTCTCATCGCCGGGCTCAAGCTGGCGAGAGAACTAAAAGTGGGAGATCTGACGGCCTTCAGCGACTCCCAGTTGGTGGTGAACCAGGTCCAAGGAGATTTTGAAGCTAAAGGGCCATCCATGCAAAAGTATCTCCAAAAGGTGCGGGAACTCACATCTGCCCTGAATTCTTTTAATATTCGGTACATTCCCAGAGCGGAAAACCTCAGGGCAGACCAGCTATCCAAACTGGCCACCTCCCGCATGAGCGAGCTTCCCAAGGGAACAGAGCTCGAGTATCTTCAGACCCCCAGCACGGAGGAACCCGAGCCTACCATGTACGTCGACTCCGAGCCAAGTTGGATCGATGGGCTCATCTGCTACCTTCAGGACGGAACCCTACCTCATGACGAGACGGAGGCTCGTCGAATCAAGCGCCAGGCTCCCCGGTATGTCTTGTACGAGAATAAACTCTATCGACAATCATTTACTTCTCCCCTTCTCAGATGCCTCCGCCCCTCCGAGGCGGACTACGCCCTCCGAGAGGTCCATGAAGGGATCTGCGGAAATCACCTAGGGGGTCGAGCCTTGGCCCATAAGATCCTGCGGCAGGGATACTACTGGCCCACACTCCAGAAGGACGCAACAGATTTCGTCCGCAAGTGCGATCGGTGCCAACGAAACGCCAATATCCAGCGCCGACCTTCAGCCCTGCTGACCTCCATCATCGCCCCCTGGCCGTTTGCCCAATGGGGGATCGACATCCTGGGGCCCTTTCCCCTGGCCACCGGACAGAGAAAGTTCCTGGTCGTCTCCATCGACTACTTCACCAAATGGGTCGAGGCCGAACCCGTTGCCCGGATCACCGAGCAGAAGATGCGGGACTTCGTGTGGAAGTCCATAATCTGCAGATTCGGACTACCCCGTATCCTTATATCTGACAATGGTCGACAATTTGACAATGTTCATTTCAGGGAATTTTGCTCTGAACTCGGCATTGATCACCGTTTCACCTCGGTCGCTCACCCCCAGACAAACGGGGAAACTGAGGTAACTAACCGAACTATTTTGCAGGGACTTAAAGCTAGGCTTAATCGGTCCAAAGGACAGTGGGTCGAGGACTTGTACAATGTCCTTTGGGCGTACCGGACCACGTTCCGACTACCCACGGGAGAGACCCCCTTCAACCTAGCATACGGCACTGAGGCCGTCATCCCGTTGGAAATCGGCCTGCCTTCTCCCAGAGTGGAGCATTACGACCCCGACACCAACTCTTCCCAGCTAAGGAGCAACTTGGACCTTGTCGAAGAAACGAGAGAGATCGCCCGGGTTCGCATGGCGAGATACCAACAGCGAACAGCCCAATACTACAACTCCAGAGTCAAGCCCAAGCTCTTCAAAGTAGGGGACCTCGTCCTCAGGAGAGCCGAGGCTTCTCAACCGACCGAGCAAGGAAAGCTCGCCCCAAATTGGGAAGGGCCGTATCAAATCGCCCGGGTACAACGACCAGGGGCGTACAAATTGAAGTCCCTGGAGAGGACTCTGATCCCACGAAGCTGGAACTCCGAGAATCTACGGATGTATTACCAATGAAACCCTAAGGGTTCAAAACAATCAGGACAATGGACTCAGCTCCTTTTTCTGCAAATATTTCTCTCACCTTGATAGCTGTAATCCTCTTTTAATATTGGGTCGTCTGTGATCCTCAGATTCCCCGGCCAAAATCGGGATGCCTCGAGGCTCGACCGTAGAGTCCCAAACTCCCTCGACCTCGGGAAGAATCGCAAGACGATGAGACGTGGAATGGAGCAGGATTCCTCGACTTAGGCCGAGATGCCCCGAGTGTCGACAGTGCGTGCCCAGACCCCTCGACACTTCGGGAAGACGGGGTAGTACCTTCGCGGCCCCCCGTGGCGCTCATCACCAACAACGGGGTAGTACCTTCGCGGCCCCCCGTAGCGCCCCCTCGACTAAGGTCGGGATGCCCCGAGGGTCGACCGTAGAGAACCAGACTCCCTCGACCTCGGAAAGGCGCCGTGAGGGGTGGAAAGGGTGGCTCCACCTGGGGCGCCACGAAGTGGACCCCCAGGAGCGGTCGACGATCCCCGATCCCCGAAGCGAGCGATCCCTCGACTAAGGTCGAGATGCCCCGAGTGTCGACAGTGCGTGCCCAGACCCCTCGACACTTCGGGAAGACGGGGTAGTACCTTCGCGGCCCCCCGTGGCGCTCATCACCAACAACGGGGTAGTACCTTCGCGGCCCCCCGTAGCGCCCCCTCGACTAAGGTCGGGATGCCCCGAGGGTCGACCGTAGAGAACCAGACTCCCTCGACCTCAGGAAGGCGCCGTGAGGGGTGGAAAGGGTGGCTCCACCTGGGGCGCCACGAAGTGGACCCCCAGGAGCGGTCGACGATCCCCGATCCCCGAAGCGAGCGATCCCTCGACTAAGGTCGAGATGCCCCGAGTGTCGACAGTGCGTACCCAGACCCCTCGACACTTCGGGAAGACGGGGTAGTACCTTCGCGGCCCCCCGTGGCGCTCATCACCAACAACGGGGTAGTACCTTCGCGGCCCCCCGTAGCGCCCCCTCGACTAAGGTCGGGATGCCCCGAGGGTCGACCGTAGAGAACCAGACTCCCTCGACCTCGGAAAGGCGCCATGAGGGGTGGAAAGGGCGGCTCCACCTGGGGCGCCACGAAGTGGACCCCCAGGAGCGGTCGACGATCCCCGATCCCCGAAGCGAGCGATCCCTCGACTAAGGTCGAGATGCCCCGAGTGTCGACAGTGCGTGCCCAGACCCCTCGACACTTCGGGAAGACGGGGTAGTACCTTCGCGGCCCCCCGTGGCGCTCATCACCAACAACGGGATAGTACCTTCGCGGCCCCCCGTAGCGCCCCCTCGACTAAGGTCGGGATGCCCCGAGGGTCGACCGTAGAGAATCAGACTCCCTCGACTTCGGGAGGTACCACAGGTCAGCAAAGCGTCCGCAGACCCGCCGACCTGACACAAGACCCCTCGACCAAGGTTGAGGTGCCCCGAGGTCCGACCACAGGGTCTCAAACTCCCTCGACCTCGCAAAGAGCTACAAATCAATAAAGTCTCCCCAAGCCCTCTCAACCTCGGCGGGTGCTGTCGGGTCCGTGAGAAGCCCGAGCCCCCTTAAAGTCAAAAATGACTCCGCAGGTCGACGAGGAAGGGAAGCAGCCTACTCCACCATGCGAAGCATAACTCTGAGAATGAAAGAGGTACATTCAACTGGACGCCCTCCTTGTCAAATTTTATTTACATATTACTGAGCGGAATCTTAATGTTGGAGCCTTATCTCGCCCCAAAGTCGGGCCTCTCTAACGGGTCGGCTTAGGATCGACCTCCTAATTACATTATGCATGCACCGTTCGTCAAGCCTCCGAAACTGGTACAGAGGATTTCATAAATCAGTGCCCAACTCGGCTCTTCGACGTAAGCTCCTACGTCCGGCTGAAAAAGTGGTCCCGGCCACGAATGTGCCAGCCAAACGCGGGTACCAAGGCAATCTCTGGAAACCCAGCCTTGCTCACCGAAGCCTCGGCAGAGTCCGAGAACAATAACTACGAAAACCGTCGGTAATAACCTGCCTATTGGCCCGCGCTCCCTCTGAGGGGTTTGGAGTTAAGTTCGGAGACCCGACTAAACTCCCCGATTAGCGGCACGCACAGACCTAGTCCGGTCTTAGTTAAAGGGCTAAGGCCCGACCTCGACGCCTTGGGACTCCCCTAAAGGCTAAACGCAATGACCTCCACGACTCCCAAATCCGAGCTATAGGACTTAGAGAAATTTTCTAAAAAAAACTCAAGACTCGGAGCTCCTCTTCGTCGGGATGACTGGAACCCGAGAAGGCTAAGACGTAGCCCGGGAAGAAGGACAACTTTGTTAAGCAGCCCGGAAATTAAAATGCAAAGCTAGGCCATCGAGGCGGTTCGCTAAGGCCCTGGCCTCGGTCATGACAACAGAGGGAAAGATGAACACGGAATGGCAAAAATACTTTCTCATTAACAAAGGGCCGGAAGGCCAATTACAAAATTGGAAGTCGGCCGCTCAAGGGCCGACCCCGGATACAATGAAAAGAAAAGAAAAATATGCTAAGTCCTAAGCGGCGGGAGCCACATCCGGGGGGTCGTCCGGCACATTGATGACCTCAAGACCTTCCTCCGGAACAGGCTCGGGGTCGGGAGCAGGCGCTTCGGGCACCACCTCCGGGACAGCGTCCGTCTCGGCCGCCAGAGCCACCTCCATGACACCGTCCGCCTCGGCTACCCCCGTCGAAGGCTCGGCGGGGTCTTGCTCATATATTCCCGCCTCGGATGTCAGGATGGTGGGAAGGGCTCGCACGTCGGACCCCCAGCCCCGGTCCTCCCTCGGACGGACCGTCGAGAAGTCGTACTGAGGGCAGTACAGGCGCACCTGCTCACGGAAGTTCTCGAAGCCTCGAAGGAAACCGTCGACCGTCTCCTCCTCCAACATGTCGCGGAACTCTTGCGACTCTTTGAAGAGCTCCACGGCGTGCTCGGCTCGTTCGAGAGCCCTCCTCTCCCGGGCCTCAAGTTGCTCGAGTCGGAGGCGAAGGGCCCTCTCCTCATACTCGAGGGCCGTAAAATGATCCTGGCGATTCAAGAAGCATGATGATACGAGCCCCATCATTAGCTCACCGAATAAAGCAGCCTCGAGACGAGGGCGCATATCTCACCATGAAGACTCCGGAAAGCACAAGGGGGCGGGCGAGACCTTCCCCCCAACCTTAGTGACAGATTTTACTTCCCACGTCCGAGCCCCACAAGCCGCTCGAACTCGGAAGTCGGGGGGTAGTGTTGGGGGAAATAAAGTTTCCCCCCAAATGACATAAATGCCCCAGAGAAGCCGTACAACCTCCGACCCCGGACAGCAGAAGTCGGCGTCCGACCTTGGAACGCTCGGCCACGAGACGACCGACCCCGAGACCTCCGACCTAAGAGAAACCCCGATGTCCGAGGACCGTACTCTAACATCCCTCCGGCATTTATTGCGCATGGCCGCTGTAATCTTCCGGCACACTCAACAATAAATGCGGATCTCCGGCTTACTCCACCATTAATACGGATCTCCGGCTTACTCCACCATTAATGCGGATCTCCGGCTTACTCCATAATAAATGCGCGTGGCTCCTGACATCTACGGATCCCCAGCTCTCCACGGCAAATCGACCCAGCAGGGTCTAGTCGACTATGATAAGTCTCTGATTTCGGCCATACCGCCAACATCAGTGCAATGATTCGCCTGACCGAGCACCGACCTGAACAACATGCCAAGCCATACTACGGCCTCTCCCTGTTACATCACAGGTAAACCGACCCTCGCATATAAAAGGGAGCCTTGGCCTCTCAAGAGGAGGGAACATTGGTACCCCCAAAAATTCACTGTTTATCTTCCTTCTCCATACTATTTGCCCCCCTCACTGACTTGACCGTCGGAGGGCCGGCGCCGGAAAACCCGGCCACCGGTTCGTGTGCAGGCACCCAGACAGAGGACGCCGCCCGCCGACGGACCACCGCCCCGCCGTGAGAACTCACATCCGCTCCCTCTCTTCGACCGAAGATTGCCCCCGGGTCCAATTTCCAGCAACATCCAATATTTCCGATCCGTCCATCCTCCACCTCCGCTATCTAGTACGTGTGGTAGCCGGACCTCTCCGAGCTCTCTAAATCAGAGTTGTAACTAGACCCCGAGCTCCCCTCAGTCTTGATCCCGCGTAGCTCCTCCACCCGGCTGGTGCTACTCTCTGGAGTTACTCTGCTGCTTCTCCCTTTCTCCTCGATCTTCCTCTTCCACTCCCACTTCCTCAGCCAATGCATCGCCAGCATCACCCCTAAGCCCACCAACATCGACCCCACCCCGCCTCCACCCACAGTCACCACCGTCACCAGCAGCCATGTCATCCCCCTTCCCTTTGGCACCACCACCCACGTCGCCGCCACATACGCTGCCGCCATGAACGTCACCGCCACCCACATGGCCTTGTGGGTCACCACCAGCAGCCTCATCATCGACCTCCGCCGGAAGGGGATGATGCTCACGAGCACGGTCACGATCCCCAGCGACACGAAGAGCGCGACGTCGTTGCTGACCTTGAACACTTTAAATGCCGGCGACCTCGCGGCCGTGGCCTTCCCGACCCATGGTCCGTCCGGGCCGTAGACCCCACCCGGCGGGGATATGCCGGCCGAGAAGGCAACAGTGGCGATGAGGACCGCAACGATGGTTATTGTGTTGCGGGCGTTGCGCAGGCCCTCGTTGTGGAGATCCAGCCGCCTTTCCTTCCTGCGCTGGCGCCGACGGGCTGGAGAGTCGGGGTGCTTCTTCTTCCGTGCCAAGTTCCACGGCGACCTAGCCGGATGTCTGCTTACAACTTTCTTTTGCGTCTCCGGCGATGAGCCCGGTGGGAGCTCCACAGCCCGCTTGGCCCCCACGCTCTGTAGTATGGCGACGAGCTGCAGCGCTCCGGAGCTGTTGGTACTGTTGGTGGTGATGATGTCGAGGGCGGTGAGGCCGCTGCGGTTGACGGCGTTGGCGTTTACCTCAGACCTGGCGGCCAGGTACTTCACCATCTGGACTCGGCCAAGGGAGATAGCTTTTAAACGCCTTCATCATAGCACCAAAGCTAGCGAAGGTCTCCATTAATTTGTTATAGGAACAGATGAGTCGAGATGTCCTTACCATGGTCAATTTGGCCAAGGTGGCGAGGTGAAGGACGGTGTTGCCGTTGCGGTCGGGGAGGTTGATGAGCTCGGCGATGTCGAAGTTCTCCATCAGGCACCGCAGAGCATCATACCGGTTGTTCTTCACCCCAAGGTGGAGGACCGACTCGCCTTGTTTGGTCAGCAACCGAGCGGATTCACGGCAGGTGGAGAGGATCTCGTGGAGGATCGCGACGGAGCCTTTGATGGTAGCTAGGTGGAGGGGAGTCCTGCCGTCCTCATCCACGGCATTGCAGAGGTCCGAGTCGATCCTTAAGAACTCCCGGGTGGCCTCCAGATAGCCCTTGCTAGAGGCTATGTGGAGAGGAGTCATGCCGTGCTTGTCGGCTGCACTGCAGAGGCTTGGATCGACCCTTAGGAATTCTCGGATGACCTCCAAGCGACCCTTGCTTGAGGCCAGGTGAATTGGATAGCACCCTCGCCCATCTCTCTTCCAAACAAAATCCGGCCTAACTCTTAAAATTTCTCGAACAATCTCTGTCACACAATTCCAGTGTAATCAAGTTGCAATCAATCCATGATTAATTAAAAACAATATATATATGACACTAATTAATATTTACCTATGTGGCCGTCCGTTGCTGCAACGTGTAAAGAAGTGGACGAGCCATCCTCGTCGGAGGCCAGCAGCCATGGCATGTCCAAGAGAAACGTGGCCACGGGCAAGTGGCCTCGGCTGCAGGCGACAAAGAGCGCGCTCCGGTGGTCGCAGTCAAGCCTATAAGCAACCATTGGGTCGGCGTCCAACAAAGCCTTGCACACCTCGAGGTGGCCCTCGCGGCTGGCATCATGCAACGGCGTCTCTGACTCGGCATTTTCCGACGTGACCAGCTCGGGCCGTAGCCTTATGAGCTCCGAGACCAACCCTATGTGGCCCAACCTTGAGGCAACGTGCAAAGGGGTGTTGAGGGATGGAATGATCCTTTGCTCGAGAACGTGTTCGTCCTCTCGAGCGAGCTCGAGGAGGGCCGGGACGTCTCCGGTTAGTGATGCTTTGTAAAGCTTGGGATCCATAGGTTAAGAGGGGTAGGTTTCTGAGGGTAGGTGACACTGCTACCGGTGAAATGGGGTTGGTTTCAGGCCAAGGATGTTATACTTATATATATAGACTACCTTCTTCGAAGCAAAGAAGGGGGAAATGGGGTGGGGGTGGGTGGAGAGAAGGGGCCGCGGGTTGACGTGCGCTCCGACTTTTGGCCATAAGTTAACCTCCATGCATGAAGCTTCCTTTGCGGCAAGTCCATGCAATTGCAGCCTCGTTGAAGCTTCCCCGTCCAGATTCCATGTTCATCTATGGGCCCCTTTTTATTATTAAAATAACAATAGCCTCCGTGTGAACTATATGGTTTCTTGGTTATTCATGTGCTTCATTTTAGTGGTATATATCCATCATGGGGCCACCTTTTGGTCCAGAAACTAGAAATATTGGACCAACCGCGAAGTGCAGCAAAGTAAAGACAATAACTGGACCTTGACAATTTCTGCGCCTTTTAATTTTAGAGTTTGGCGCATAAAGTTGGCTATTTTGCTGTGTGAATAACGGAGTATAACGAACATGATGTGGTTTCGTAACGGAAACTTTTCTAGTTTGGTTTTACCACTTCATTAAGGTTTTATTGAAAGTTACCAAAAACATGAAGGGTTTTTCTTTCTTTTGTGTAAAGCCGGATATATACCAATCTAGAGGAAATACATCGGTGTGAATCAGAAAGTAAAATATAAAAAAAAACAAAAGAAATATTTGACAATACAATCCACAAAGTAGTTTTAGTATGATTAACTCTATGTATTGCAGCACTATTAGAAATTCTTGTAAGGAAGTAGAGGAGAAGCCATTCTCCGACGATCATGTATTAATAGATAAAAAGCCTTAAAATGGTGGAGTTGATAACCACCTAATTACTGTCAACAATTTTCCCTCAATAATAATGTGGAAAGCCTGTACGTGCTTTGCTGCATACATTAATCCTTTCCATGCAGCCGATAACTCGACCAAAGAAATTGTTGTTTCAAAAAGTTTAACTCCATCAAATGCCACTAATGTGCCACTTAGACATCTAATAACAAAATTGGTCTTTCCATACTCATCTTTATTCTAAACACTCCTATTGGAGCTAACCTTGAGGAAGCAAGAGAATAGTGGCTCCCAAGAGAAATAAATCAGTCAAGAAGATGCAAAATTTGCAGAGTAGGAATCATAGATTTCACCTGCTATCAAAAAATCCTTTAAGGTGGTTGTACAAACAAATTCCTGAGTTAGCGAAGTAGCTTTCATCAAAATTAATTTGAGACTACAAAGAACTTTCTAGAATATACGATCATTCCTTGCCAACCAAATTCAATCAGCAATATAAGACATCAAAATCACCTCATATCTTCGGATTCTACTAAAAGATTTTTCTTTAATTCTCTGAACAAACTCGTCTTAAAAAAATAATAGTATATTAGCTGCATCAATAAGAGAAGCATGTCGCCAAATCTGTCACTATTGCTGGAAATTGGACCCGGGGGTGACCGCGGACCGAGAAAGAGGGGCTCCGGCTGTGATGCGGCGACGGACGGCTGTCTTCGGTGGACCTGGAAGAAGCCTGTGGCCGGAGGTTCCGGCGCAGGCCCTCCGATGCTTAAGTCGGAGAGGGACTTTAAATGGAGAGAAATAGTGTAGAGATGCTTTTTTCGCCAAGGGAGAAGAAGATCCCCCCTTAGAGCTCCCTTTCTCTTTTTATAGGAGGGGGTGTGGTGGTTCCCTACAATCGGGTGTGATTGTGCGAATAAATGAGTTACCTTAAACGGCCTGAGATTTCGGGCTAGCTGGCGATCCGTTGAGATTGTGTAAATTCAAACGTTGACAGCCGTTGAGGAGGAGATTGCAAGATTTAATCCCGGACATGGAGGACTTGATTTTTGGTGGAGTGGGGGTCGGTTTCTCCCTTTGACTGGGTCTTTCTTGGCCTTGAGGTTGATCAGGCTTAACTCAACCGAGACCATGCCTGCCGAGGTCATGCCGAGATCGAGGTCGTGAGCTCTGGGGTCGTCGGTGCCGAGATCGAGTGCGCTGAGGTCGGGCGCTCTGAGGTCATGACTGCTGAGAGCATGTTCGCCATCGTCACGTTCGTCACCAGACTTCAGTGATTTGACTATGTGCTCCGAGTGTTCTATTTTTCCCTCAACAGTCACCATTCTACAAATCAGAATAATATGAGCGGTAGGTTCTTTAACACTTAGACAAATGCCGTAATGATTCGAAATGTGTAACCCACACCGGAATAAGAAGCCATGGCAAGAGAGCCTATTCTCTGCAATCTTCTACAAAAAAAAAAACAATGCAATTCCTAAATGAACATCAATCTTCCAAATCCAGCTAAAATTATGTGTTGACCTTTTGGCATCAAGAATTTCCTGACACAAGCGGATTTCTTCTTCTACAAGTAATGAAGCATGGCACAGAGTAAACTTTACGTGGCAGGGCACAGGAACTTTCCTGAATTGGCCTTTTTTAAGCTTGGAACTTTCGCTGTTGACTCACCAGTCACCACCAATTTATACAGGTCAATTAACAAATGATGATTTAATAGATAAGTCTTGGGCACCTAGGATTCACGTGAGAGATTTATAAGTAATTGTGGAAAAGTATATAAAATTCCTAGTCCAAGTTACTGCTTTACCTTGGGGAGTTTGAGTACACGAGCTAGGCTAAAAGGTTATTGATTTGGAATAATAGAAACGACCTGATTCCACCAGTAATACTGCCGAGGTAAAACCTATCACTCTACCAGTAAATGGATCCTTAACAAAGGCTGCAATTGGATCGAGTTACTCCAGGATTAGACCTTGTCCGACTCATATATTTGGAGACCCATAGATCTGGTTAAAATCAACAACCGAAACCAATTTAAAAACCAGTTTGGATTTGTGTTCGATCTGACTTGGACATGTTCCAGTCTTATCGAAAAATCTGAATTTTTTTTTTTTATGTAAAGGGAGGTCTAGACCACTATGGTTTTATTGATAAGCAATACGTAATACGGCATTCAGAAGAGCTTTGCGTAGTCAAGTTTCCATCAATTTAAATGGCTGACCACCTGACCACGTAAAAGGAAGAAACTTCTATAGAATGTGCTGTACTTTTTCAATAGGAGGGAAGGAACTCTTATGGCTTCATGTCTGACTGTCTGTCCTTTCATCATTGACTCCTCCCAACTCTTCCTTTCATTCTCTGAAATATTCTCGCAGGCCAACTTCCCGGATCATTTCCACTACGTTTGCTTGGAGATTACACTCATCAGTACGTACTTCGCGTCCAGCTTCCAAGCATCATTAAATATTTTTGGGGCAGTCTTGCTGGGGACTCGGCTTCGTATTCGAAAATTCGCTTATCCAAAAATCTGATTATATAGAAGCATTTTCCCTTCGCAATATTTTTCCCAATACATCCAATAAACCCCGCTCATTTAAACTAATTCCTTTCTGTTCATTTCAACGACCCCATCTCCTCCAATCTTTTTTTACTTAATATATTGCATATTCGTTGTTTTTAATAAATTTTTATTCATACTATTTTCAAGTATATTAATATATATTTCAAAAAATATAGTTAGAAATTTGTATGTTACAATAATCAATTACTTGGATGAAACTAAAAGTTTTTAATAAAAAAACATATTTAAATTATTTTTAAATTTTATTTAAAAGTTTCAATAATTTTATATTTGATTATAAATTATTATATTTTTTAGCTATAAAAGAATGCTAAATACTTAACCTAAACTGCGGAACCAACTAGGCCTTGACTTCGACCTGAATATTTTGGATTCAGTCCAATCCATATATTACCTTGGCATGATTGAATAACCCGTTAGGTCTAATGGACCTAACATGACTTGATCAACTAGTGCATTAGTCTGTGTTTAAAATCAAAATCCGAATGCTCCAATCCGATCCGACCAATTACAGACCTAG
This sequence comes from Phoenix dactylifera, assembly GCF_009389715.1. NCBI lineage: Eukaryota > Viridiplantae > Streptophyta > Magnoliopsida > Arecales > Arecaceae > Phoenix > Phoenix dactylifera. The sequence continues at coordinate 16,673,561 of NC_052399.1, read as the reverse complement.
CCTCTAGACTCTAGAGATATCTTGGATGATAGAAGTTTGATGATATTTTTTATGCATCATAAAGCAAACTCTACTTTTCAAAAAAAAAAAAAAAGTAAAGCAACTCCTCGCAAATGGCCTGGATGCAGGCCAGAGATTTTTTTTTTTTAAAAAAATTTTTCTGGCAAAGGCAGCCTAGATTTGCATGGCCGATAAAGATTTAAATCTTTATCACGTCCTTCAATATTTGGACGTCACGCAAGTAGGCTTTTTGAGGATTTGCGTTCCACCCAGCAGCCATTTAAAATGGTGATGATAGAGAATATATAGATAAAATAAAGGAGTATTTTGCAATTCTAATCGTGAAGTATAAAGGTTGCAGGTGGCGGCATAAACAAAGGACAAGTACCATCACCTTGTATCACAGGGAAGAATACGAAGGAACGTAACTATAAAAAGGGAACACAGCATGTTATCGTAGCAAGGTCCGAATACCATGGATGATCTATTAAATTAATAAAACTGAAGTATGTAGATGGCGTTGGAGATGAATGTCAGCTTGCTCAATTTAAGATTACATCATAGGGTCCATGTATAAGACTGTGAGATCTTCTGGTGAACTTTTTAGAGGGCAATAAACCAGCAAATTGGGCTGCTAACGGGGAAGAGGTCTTGGTGAAACTTTTGTTTGAGAAGGGAGGGAGTTTGGTGTAATAAAGTAGTGCAACTGACTTCTTGCCTGAGGATAACTTTAGTTGTTGTCACCAGCCATGATCGCTAATTCAGTTGAAGACTTGGAATATATATTAGGACAATCTTATTACCCAGAGGTCTTCTTCAAACTAATTTGCCGGCTCTATTTGAGAAGAAAATTCTCATTCAATTAGTTATGCTCAGCAGCTTCAACAAGATCTAAAGATTCTTGCTGCCTTAAACTCTAAAAAGAAAGCCGCTTTACATTTGATTCTAGTTGCCTAAAGGGCGCAATGCGTCCTCTATTTTTGGATCTTGCAAAGAGAAAATTAGGTGTCAGTAGATATTATATTTACATATGGATTTTTGCGTCGTTACATTCTATGTAGGATTAGGAATACATCGTAAGTAGACCTGCTTTTAACATATCTATCGTTATTTGGATACCATATTCACTTCTTTAGGTTTTTATTGAATTGAGAAATAGGTTTGATTGTACGTTTTTTTTTTTTTTAATGCATTCTTGATGTGAATATTTCAAAACAAAATTTTGGCGAACATTAAGTTAGTATAACCTTGACATATAATCCAATAATTAAATAGATAACTGTAATGAAATATAAAATAAGATGATTCCGTACTTACCTTTTTGAAAGGAATGGTTTGGTACTTAATTTTACATGAATTTATAAGGAGGGTTGGCGAGATGATTGTGTTTTGTTTGTTTGAGAAAGAAGATGATCGTGTAATGATTTTTGACTAATCATGTTTTCAGCTACAATATCATCATAGACCATCCACTGAGGTTTGGCATTAATAGAGCTCTTGTAAACCGTAAGTAACCTCTAATCCTCATTCTTTTCAAATGAAAGATGATCATTTGAATTATCATAACGAGGAACTATTCATCAAATCTGCAGTCTTATGCAATATGGCAATAATGGAAGATCAAAAATTGGAGTTATGCCTTGTTTTAGGGATGCAGAATCTACTTGTTGGCTAAATGTAAAGAACTGTTGCAGTATCCGCATCATCAACTCCTTTGAAGATGGAGATGAGGTCTAAATTCACAATCTAAAGATAAACTTCATCAATTTGATAAAATATTGTGCAAATAGATTGTCGTGGGAGGCCTTCGAACATTAGGATCAGTAATTCCCAGTCCTGATCATAAGGTTGAGAAAGCCCGGTGGTATCAAAGAGCTTCTCTGCACCAAGATGAGGATTGGGATGGCTCTGATCCTTGTATGGATGGGAATTCTCTTTTCCCAACCCCCTACGAGCGGAGACTCAACATGAAAACTGGAGCAGTGAAAGAAGGATACCTGACAAGGGGAGATGTTGCAATGTCTTTCCCAGTGATTAATAAACGCTTCGGGTATTAGAAACAAGTTATGGATTCTTTGGAAAGCTCTAAAGAAGGTAATTTACAACTAGACCTACTTTCATAATAACTATTTTGCTTGAAACTTTTGTTACAAACACATCCTTCTGCTCAGCAACTGAAGGTTTTGGGTTCAACTCTAAGACTGGTGTATGTCCAAAAATCTAATCCTCGATAATCATAGTATAGATGGATCCACCGTCCCTTCTCTAAAAAATATGTTATTACAAAAACAATTAGTAAACCAATGTTCAAATACAAGATGTTTGCAAATCTGTACTTTGATGAGCAAGACAAGGTAAAGAAAATTTTTAAGCTAAAATTTAATATTTTTTCCTTTTTTTGGAATTCTGTTGTTATAACACACACACACACACATATTATTTGTGTGTATGCATTTCAAGAGAATAAAGAGATTACAAGAGTTGAGTATCATGTTCTAGAAGATGACTACTTTTGCTCTGGCGTTCAATTTGTTTAGAAGATGGCATTGATGAAGATGATGGATGGCTTATTTGTTATGTCCATCAAGTGAAGGCAAATGCTTCCAAGGTGCCAGTCAGAATGCACTTTTTATAAACAAGGAACATATAAAGCAGATAGATATTTTTTTCCTATGATCCTGATGATTTTTTTTCTTTTTCTTGCATTGCAGGTGTACATAATTGAAGCAAAGAAATTTACAGAGAAGCCAGTGTCGAAAGTAACCTTACCCCAGAGGGTGCCTTATGATTTCCATCGCATTTTCTTATGTCAATAAAATCATCTGAGTAGAAAACTGCTCCAAAAGGTTCTTACTTTCTAATCTTGTCTATCAATCATTTCCAAACGTCACTGTAATAGAGCTTATTAAATTGTTATAATGAATATTGCCTGCTTCAGGATACAGTGGTGATAGGCTTCCTAACAACTTGCAAGATACTAGTTAAACAAAGATGAAAGAAATTGATGAGGTCCCCCATAACATAATACAGGTTGGTCAAGCAAGAAGATCTCCTTCTCTAGGCAATTGATGGGGAAAAAAGTAAGGCCAAGTTATTTGCAAACTGGTATCTGATTAACTTGTCAACTAGAAAAAATTTGGATCATACTTTAGGATGATGAATAATAAGGATAAGGCACTAGAGGTTTACAGCTTCCTGTTACACTTGTGTCGGGGTTTCACAGCAATTATTGGTCAAAAACATTGGGAACCAGAAGTAATCAGCGCCTTTGTGCTAAATTGTTCTGGTTAGATAAAATTCCATGTCCATCAGGTTACTGAATTACATCCCTTAAGACAACAAGTAACATAAATAACATAAAAAATGATATCAAATTCATGTAGACATTTCCAATTATGAGACAATTGCCAGCAATAAGAAGCTCAAACATGCAATAGGCAACACTTCTCCCAGAAAAAGGAATTTTAAACCAAAAGGAGTGCAGAAGTCTAGCACAATCTCACTTGTGGATGAAGTATTACACATCCCAAAATGACGATACACAATTACTGGCTCTTTTCTTCTGCTTTTTTTGGCTGTAAAAGAAGCATAATATTAGCAATAATTCTTAGGAAAAGAACAAAATGAATGAAAAAAATCTAAAGTTACTTTAACAAAATTAGTTTAAATAACACCAAAAATAATGGCAGAATTAAAATTGCTTGAACAGGTAAATGAATAATCTGGGTGAAATTTTTACATCTGGCAGACTATAGAATGAGACAGCATCTAGACATGCTCGATGAAGAACATATAACTGAGATATTCTTTAAGTGATATGTTTGGGGCTTGATTAATCAGGAAACACAAAATTTGATGGAGCTAGGCTTTGCTTTTTCATTTGAATCCCAAGTACAAATGCTGAAATGGATGCACTTGGTCCCCCTTACTGCTCAATTTGCTGCATACCGTCATCAATTATGGTAAGCAACTCTGCATACTTTATATGCTATCTATTCTGATGAAAACTAAACTAGCTGCTTCAGTGATGCCCAACCAGCGACAGGATTATAGAAGACAAGAGAAATTCTGATTAAATAGAGTCTGAAGAAACATCACAGGATTTCAAGACAGACACAAGGATGTAGAGAGCACAATTCACCTGCTTTTCATGAGAACCTTTTTCTTGCTAATATTAAAACAACTCTGTTAATTTATTATTGACCAAACTGGAAACAGCTATCACCTTATCAAACATAATATAGACCAACGTGAGATCAATAACATAATATTGCAGTATAATACATAAACGAGTTACTTTGAAATTTTTAGATTCCACTAGCCTAACATAAGAGCTATCGAAGCTCCAAGTGATGCATTCAATGTGGTTAAACCTTACATTTTTCATAACCTTTTGTTCTCAGCACATGCCAGTATTCTCTTTCTTGATCTTACACTGTAATTGTTTAGGTATCCCTCTTGAATATTCTTAACTCGAAGATGTACATTCAAGCTCATTCTCTGATACCAAGATATGAAGAGACCACCCTCTACTCCCTCATAAAAGTATTGGGAGATGTATGCTAACTGCTAAGTCACTAACCATTTTTCTGTTCAATTTAAAAGAAGATCTAGTTGACAAGCCGCTTACCGAACATATTGTGAAGCCTCCAAGCCTGTGAGATCTCCATTCCTACATTTTCTAAAAACTGACACATGACAAATACCATTTTTCTTGAACCTCCGTCAAGAACAGGTGATCAAATTCCAGATATTTTTGCATTTTCCTTCCATAGGTAGTTCAACACATCAGACTTTAATATCGAGAAATATATATTTAAGGCAGCACAACTGGTTCCTGCGCCACACCAGGTTAGCTGGTCTCACTCAAAGGGGCTGTGAAATTTGTGAAAATAACAAGTATACTTCTACTGTTCTCTGGTTAATTTTCTATATTCCATCAAAATCCATGGCTTAAGGAATCTGAGAAATAATAAAACAAGTTATAGAGAATATGAACTTGAGAATCCCACCTCAAACTAGGATGAAATCAGCACCTTGTCAAATTTCTGATAACAAACTACAAAGGAATTACAAAACTAGTTAATTGAGGACTACTGGCAAAAGTTCTTTTAAAAGAGAAGCTACTTTGTACCAAAAAAAGAGAAGCTACTAACTTGGAGAAATTTGATCAATGCATTTGTATTATTTATATATCCATCTTAATAACGCTAACCAAAAAGCAAGGAAACGTTTTAATTTTTTAAGTAGGGACTCTGCAAACTGTCACACATTTTCATTCATATGAATATTCCATTAACCATTAAACATTTTTTTACAATTTTCTCTCTCCAAAAAATTGATAGAAATATAGATGTCTTCTTATAACAAGCAGACTTTTTCCTTTCAAATATTATTAGATGTCATGCATAGGCTTATTAGCTGAGGGAAGCTTCAAACGCTGTCATACCTCGCCATTAGCTAACAATTTTATCCATCACCTTTTTGTTAAGGTTCTTTTCTTTTTTCCTGTTCCACATTACGACATGTTAAAGCTTCGTACACCACAGGAAAGGGTAACAAGTGAACGGCGGGCAAAACAAATAGCCACACCATGTATTCGATGATATGCCTCAACGACGGAAGGTAAGAAAAAGACTGCGACGCCCGTATTTACCTTGATTCCCGGGAAGCTCTGGTGGAGCTCGTCCTCAGGGATGACGACAGGCCATGGCTCGCCGGCGTCGCGGAACATCTGCTCGGTCTCGAGAAGCTGGCCGCGGTCGAGGATGCGCTGGCGGATGGTCTGGGCCGGGGTGGAGGCAGCGTCGATGGCCTCCTCGACGCCGTTGATATAGGTGACGACGACCTGCGGTGGGTGGTCGTCGGTGCGGCGGTGCAGCTCGACCTGGCACGCCGGGTTCGTCTCCTTGGCCTTGCGCGCGTTGCACTGCGCCAGCAGCTCCATGCACGCCGTCTTCCGCGGGTCCAGCGGATTGCACTCGATCCGCACCTTCGACAAAAACCTCAGCATCCTTGCTCTTCTCTTCTCTTCCCCCCGGTTCTCTCTCAAGAATGACTCGAGGGCTGGAAGATTGGAATTCTAGCCTGCGTCTAGGGCGAGAGAAGCATGGAGCTGGCGCACCAGACGCCTCTCCCTATTTTTTCAGTGGGCATGATATATCAGCCGTCGGATTGGCTGAGATAAAATCTCCCTCTTATAACTAGTGAGATGAAGAAGATAAAATATGATATTCCTAAGTGAGTGAGAGATGCACGGATCTATGTTATACCAATAATGTGGCACATGCGGATACATGTACAGCAGGATTAGAAGAGATAAAAACAAATTTGTAAGAGTTTGGGTATATGTAGCATCTTTTAGTCAAAACCTTATTAAAAGAATATGAAAATATATAGGCAAGACAATCTAAAAGCTCATGCATATGGAAAAAAAATCAAATAATTTCATAAATTTCAATGTTCTTAGGTGTGCTCTATTTTACTGGGATGATGAGGAATTGGGATTAGGAGTTTTAAGGAGTTTATGTAAATATTTTTCTTGAAAATAGGTCATGACGAAAGTCGTTGGATGATTGGTCTAACTTCTATAAAAATGTATTATGAGATTTGGGTTGAGAGTTTCCGCTTCAGTTGCCATGATACTTTTAACTAAATCTAATGGTTACAATTGCTTGTTTACAAAATCGTGGTTATTTGTTGACCAAAATTATTGAAGGAATTTTTGAGTATATAAAAATTTCACATCGAACATTCTCACGCTTATATAGTTTTAGGATAAATAATAGTTATAATGCATGTACAGATTTATACAATAGAAAATTTCTGTATAAAAAGTTCTAACTAGAATCTAAAACTAAAAAAAGCATATAAATGATTTATTCATTTTTTAAAAGTAAATGGTAGTTGATTATAAATGGTATCATGAATACTATATCTGTGGATAATTTAGCTGAGAATATAATTGTATGAGATAGTAATTTAACTAGGTTGCAGCTTTATTGTTAATTTTTTTTTAACTAAAAACTTTATCTTTTAACTTTGATGTTAGGTAAGTCTATTGCTGCAATAAAATACTTGATGATGATTTAACACAATATTGTTGTGAAATTAACCATCCATACTTGAGCTTAGCCCAACTCTAATATTTCTAATTCCAACAATTCAGTCAAGTTGCAATCTATTGTCAAATCTTTAAGCATGAGTACATTCTTTTGATTTGGACCCCATTTAAGTTATATATGGTTGAACGCTACAAGACATTCGATCAAAAAAAAAAAAAAAGGCTACAAGACATATTATAAATTTTTGGATTAGTCTAATTAACTAATATTTAAAATCAAATGCAATGCAATCTATTACTAGATCAAGGCTTTTCTAACGCAACAATATTACCTAATTTTAAGCCGACGGTGACCAATGACATGAATCCAAAGATTGGATCATGTTTTTTAATCAAAAAAAAGAAAGAAATTAGCAAAGAAGTGGGAACAATCCCTAATGGGTCAAGCTAATCTATGTAAAACTTCCTTATGCTTATACTCTATAGATCACAAACCCCCTTCATATCCTATGCGTCATTTGTGGAGTACCTTTTGAAATCAATTAAGGATTGTAATCAAATTTTGTGTATGGGATGAAGTTAGTGAAGTCCAACATTATCTCTCGCCAATATTCTAACCTCTGAAAAATACTTATCTATCCAAGGGAATTAGTAACTCACCAATTTATTTTTGAGTTCATATAAAATTTTTCAATTTTAGAAAATAGTTTGGGCATTTTGTACCACTGTCATAGTTTGGCTATCTATACCACTCTATTAGCCATCATTTGATCTAATCATTATCTCTAACATGCCTAGATAATTTTGATACGAAGTTACTTTGAGATTCTTAATTATCAATTTCTCTTGTAACATATTTATATTACAAAACTCCATTTGTTACAAGCTATTATTGGTATTTCAATTTGCAACAACTACTTCCTTGATTATGTATTTGAATCCCACGTCGCGATAATAGATTCATATGAGAACTTGGAGTTTCTATTCAAAGAAACAGATTAAACTTAAAAGGTGTGGCTATGACTTGATATTTCTAAGAGGGAGGTGGGTTGCGGCATAAGTTGCTAAGACGATCCATGGAGATTGGGATTTGGACGGAATATTTGAAAATTAGATGCATATTTTAGTTTAGGTGCTCTCACGGGAGAGATAGGCGAAAATAGGGATTTAGACTCGTTATAGGTGGCACTAAATTAAGGGGAACATAATTTTTGAAAGGTAGAGACAGGAAGATAATTCTGAAAGATTTTCTGGGACAAACTCTAAAGAGTTTGCTCAACAAATTACAATTTCATAAACTAAATCTAATAGTCTTATTTTATTTTTTAACAAAATATTTCTTCGCATTTTCCATATATAATATCAAATATTAAAAATATTATTTATTTATTTATTTATATCCATCGAAATTGAGCCAAGCTCGAGCAAGCTAAGCATATATTATGCTTTGAATTAAGAATTATACCTCAAGATTGTGAACTAGTCAATGAGCATATATAGAGTTAAATTTTGATCAACTATCAGCAACTCACAAAAGGCTCCTTTTGCTATCTCATTTAGGGCCGAGGTGATGGTAATCATTTGATGCATACACTTTTGCTTGCAAATACTCTTTTTGTACAAAGGTGTCTTCTTGTAATGCGATTATTTGCTATATAAGTAGGCAATAATCAGCAATTACAAAGACCAACGTCCCAGTTATTGGTGTAGGATGAAGTCAATTCGCCCCTCTTTTCTTTCGGCTAAAAAGGTAGGCTAGAGTATCTCAAAAATACAATTTTTACAAGAAATAAATGGAGCCAGGTGTACGACAATGGGAGTAGCGATATTACCTGCTCAAAGTCGGCAAAAGTTGCACACTTGGACCGACATTCTAGGTCCGTTCACTAATCACCGCTCTCGATCCGCAACGGACCCAAGAAAACCCAATCCTCAAATTCTGTCGCTTGCTCCCCTTCCGTTACTCGGCTCGGTGGCTTTCCCTCTCGTGCCCCAATCCCCTCCTTTAAACCCCCCAAACCCTTAAAATTAGAGGCAGCTCCCGTTATCACGCAGTATGCCGCAAATCTCCTCCAGCCTTAGACTGCTCCTCCCCTCCTCGTCTCCGCTCTCCAAGAATCCCTTCTCTCGCTTCTTCTTCGCCACCTCTGTCCTCTCCAAGCCCGGAACTCCCCTTAAACCTCACTTCCCTCTCACCTCCGTGCTCTCCTATTCCGGTAGGAGGGGAAGAAGGGCCAGCGGCAGCGGCGGCGGTGTCCTCCACCCGAGGAGAGGCAGGAGTACTACCAGGGAAGAACGGGGCGGCGGCGGCGGCGGCGGCGGCGGCGTGCTACCCCAGAGGAGAGGCAACAGTACGTTGAGGGAAGAAAGGGGTAGGGAGAGAGCGCTGGAGATGGAAGAGAAGGAAGGAATGGGGTTCAACAAGAGGAGGGCGGAGGGGAGGGACAAGAGCGGCAAACCCAAGACTCTCCAGATCAAGACGCGGAAGCTGAATCCTGTCAACACCATCTGTTACGTTCAGGTGGGGATTGCTTTCAATCTTTTCTTGTTCTTAGGATTTTCTTCTCGCGGCTTCTTGAAATCTTGGGAATCCATTTTTATAGTCCGTCCAAATTTCCTATTTTGAATCTCGTATCTTGTTAAAATTTAAACAAAAAGGAATTAAAAGGTTGGATTTTGGTAAAAAGATCCAAACTTTCCTGGATTTTGCTTGTTGATAATGATATGATATCGTAGCAAAAGGAATTAAAAAGTTTCGATTCTGGTAAAGAGAATATTCAAATTTGGCCTTGGATTTGTTTGTTATAATGATTTTGCAACACAGGTCTTTGCACAAAGTTGAACATCTTAAATTTCTCCAGATCTCCAAATTCTTTATGTCTTTTATCCTTTTCCTGATCAAAAGAAAACCTTTTTTGAAAGTTAGGGCTGCGAAATTTTCACTGCCATGGGTTTTTCTTTCTGGCTTCTTCCTTTCTTTTTTCCCCCCTTCTCTGTTTCTTACGTTTTTTACTTCCCATCTTTAATTATTCTCAGACACCATGTTCGAATGACTTGTTTGAGTTCTCTTCTTTATATGTTTGTAGTTGAAAATTTATTGATGTACTGGTTTCTGGGCCATCATATCTCAGGTAATTGTTTCATATTTTCATCTATTCTTGCTCTGCATGTAATATTTTTTGGGCTGGATTAAGGCTTCTTTTTTTGGTAGGCTACACTAAATTTCAAGATTGTATTAATGGTTTTGAAATCAGAGATCCTGTATTGTAATCATTTTGCAGTTGTTATGGTTTTAGATAATGCAGAATCAGTTTACTGTGAATTGACTTATCTCCTTCTTTGTTTTGGATTTTGTTCTGCAGATTTTGGGGACGGGAATGGACACACAGGACACCTCACCATCAGTTTTGCTGTTCTTTGATAAACAGAGATTTATTTTTAATGCTGGTGAGGTATGTTTGGCTAAAGTGAAGCATCCATTCTTTTATTCCAGCTATCTTTACTTTTAGTTGCAATTTTTTTTAAGGCTTCTTGAAGAATGTAGATGAAGTGGGGTTTCATTATACCATATCATTGTAATTTCCGCAATGAAAATTACATAATTTTTTTAGAAATGCATTTTTTAGCAATCCAATATATTCAGTGTCTCAGTGATTGGTGTAAAAAAGTTACAACAAGACGTCAAATTTTATGGTAAATTAATTGAGGTCAATTGATGATTCGAAGCATTCAGGACTACTGTGTTTCTTAATTGATTGGGTTGCTGATAATTAGTTGAGGGCCTTTCTTCATTGGGTTTAAACTTGGGCTTGCTTGGTAGCAATTGAGAAGGTTGGAGGTATAACTCAGCCAAAAGAAAGGTGGTGATGCGTGAGGTGATACTGGATTTGGGAGCTAAATCATGGAATTGGATGTGGTATGATATATGAGAAAATGAAGATACATTTACTAGGTTTCTTTTCATGGACTACCTGTCATTATTTTGTGAAATATTATCTTGAGAGTAGAAATGATGATCATCTACTCCTCAGATATGCAGTAACTGCCTTTCAGTCTGTTGACCTGACAACCTAGTCTTTACTAGTATGATGGGATCATGTTAAGTTCCTCCCATCAGAAACACAAATTTGTTTTCCTTCATCAAAAAGTGCAAATCCCTTCCACTGTGATTCTTCCTTTCTCCTTGGACTAAACTAAGCTTGCAGGTCATGCAATCAAGGGAACAAGTAAATTCCAAAACTGACTAGGCCATTTGATCATCCAATAGAGATTCAATCGGACATCCCACCCTCAGGGCGTCTGATATAAATGGCACACATGTGGCATACATTGGCAGGTTTTAATCCGGCTCACATTATGTATATTGAGGCAGGATGTATGGTGGACACTATATTGGAGGACCAAAAAAATTGAACAAGCACTGCTACCACCCCACCGCGCTGGTTAATGGTCTAGGGTGGATTGCATTGACATAATTGCAATGCCATTGTTTTGTAATATAACACTTTTAACTAGCCACCAATCCTTCCAAATCTGTCACAGTTCATCTTCATTGTCCGCCCAAAAATCATGGCAATTGAAGCTTGAAGGAGATAAGATAGGTTGCAGTAGAAAGAATAGAGAAAGCAGAAATCAGTGCATTGGACGCTCTGCTTGTTCATAATATATTTATATGTGTCAATATGTATTTTTATGTGTGTTTGCACAAATTGTACATACACAGAGACACGCATATACATAGAGACGAAATCTTGGAGCAGTTCCCTAGTTTGGTCATCCATTATGTGAACAGGCTTAAAAGCGAGTCTTGAGGTGGAGGTTGGGCTGTGGGTGGCGGAGTGGCGGGTGGGGTTAATTGGTTTGGAATTCATCTCAGGCTTCGTCACCAATTATATATTGGGAGAATTAGGAATACCTTGTTTCGAATTATATACCTATCTGGGATCTTCAGTTGCAGTTGACATCTTTATTTTATAAACCATACCATGTTCTTCACCATATCCACAATACCACTTGTAAAATTGGGTTTCTTGCTGTTATCATTCTGCTTACTGTCTTGAGTTTTAAGACAAATTTCTTTTATGCACATTTTTATCTCTCTTGATATGGATGTTTCTAGTTCAACATTATCATCCCAGGATGTCTGCATGAAGACATAATCACCTGTATCATGCTTTTCATTAGCTATTGGCTTGTCTCTTCTTCTGCTCCTTGGGACTTGACTGTCTTCTCTAGTGCACTTGGCATTTATTGTTGACTCATCTGCTGCCTAGAGAATTATAGCATCTTCTGCCTACAGCATCTCATTACCTTTATACAACTGTTAATTGTTATTTGCAACTTCACTGGCTAATCAACGTGCTTCCCTAGAGGTTTGTCTTTGCTAGCCAAAGAACTTTGTTGCTAGCTTGTATCATCAGCCCCTTTAGCTTGAGTTCTTCAGTGCTGAGTTCATCATATTAAGAAATTTCCTAGATATATGCACTGCAGTTCAAAAATCTATACCTAGGTGGGCTCCATTGCATAATGACTACCAATTTGCCTCAGTTTCTTTCTTGATGATGATATCTCAACTGGCTCATGCTCTAGGGTTGTACTTCCTTATCTTTTCAAATGCATCATCATGCATGTGAATGCTTCTAATGGTCTTGGATTCTCAAACATCTGCTTGCCTCATCTTTCAAACTCCACCACTAGTGACACTTATGTTTATATCTTGATTGTTGTCAAAACTACTTGGGTTGTGAAGCTTTCAGGGATGGATAATGCAGTAGCCTATTTTATGCACAAAATCATTATAATGTTGATATTTACAGTATTTTCTCATATGTATAATCTTGCAAATAAATTTTCAGCATATAACTGGATAGGCAAGAGTGAATAATGTATAAAAATTAGGCTTCTAGAATTTTGGGGGCTAAGTCTGAAGATAAAATCTTTTCCTTTTTTCATGATATTTTATGCAGAAGTACTGAAATATCCTCTCCACCTAAAATGCATAATCTATCTTGAGATATTGATTACTGTCGACTTCTCAGTAAAATGTCAAAGAGGCATTTAGTTTTCCATTTTTTAACTTTAAATTCATCTGGTTTCAGGGGTTGCAGCGTTTCTGCACCGAGCACAAGATAAAGTTATCAAAGGTATGGGATCTCTGAGAGGTCATATAATTTTTCTTTTCTCCATTTTTCTCCTTTTTGACTCTGTTTTCGTCATGTCACTTGGCCATGGTTTATTTTTACCAACTTCGTTTCTTCTGTTTTATATTTCTCTGCATCCTCCTGTATTTACCAAGATGTTGCTTGACTTGTTGTGGTCATAGCCATGGCTTTTTACATTTTCAGAACAAATTTTGATTGGGTTCTCCCCTTCCCTCAGATTGATCACATGTTTGTGACTCGAGTGTGCTCAGAAACTGCAGGTGGACTTCCAGGCAAGTGATTGTTATACTTAGAATTGTAGTTAAATTTTCTTTTACGAGTTTATAAGTGATTGAGAATATATGTAACTGAACATATTGTGACTAAGAAGGTCAAATAGAAGATGCTGCCCTCTTAATCTCTGATCTCTAGCTCTTACTTATACCTTAAAATAGAAAATGCATAAATGTTGGTTTGTTTTCACTTGTATGTAGGTCTTCTGCTTACTTTAGCAGGCATTGGAGAGGAAGGAATGTCGGTAAGTAATAGGATAATTTTCCTCCCTTCTGCTTGAAAATTGATTCATTTTCATATTCACATATAAATGTCTTCGACTTAAGAGATTTTTAAAATAAAATATGGTTTTCTTTTGCTTTTTGTATTTTAGATCAATATATGGGGTCCTTCTGATCTTAACTATTTAGTTGATGCAATGCGATCTTTCATCCCAAATGCTGCCATGGTTCACACACACAGCTTTGGAGCGACACAAGGTGGTATAACTAACTTTTCAGGTCCGGAAGTTGGGAAATCCACAGATCCTATTGTTCTTATCGACGATGAAGTGGTCCGGATATCTGCTATTCCGTTGAGGCCAAGATCTTCAAAAAATACTATGGTCAGTTTTAATGTTCCAAATTTGATTTGGTTGGTGAAGCGAACACAAGTGAGTTAACAGATTGGAATGCTCCATGTTTACAGAGCTTGGACAGTGAAACGGGATCAGCACTAAAGCCTGGTGAGATTGCTGTGATCTATGCATGCGAACTGCCAGAAATAAAGGGAAAATTTGACCCAGATAAAGCTGCATCTCTTGGGTTGAGACCTGGACCAAAATATCGTGAACTACAACTTGGGAACTCGGTCATGTCAGATCGCCTCAACATTATGGTCGGTCATTTGAGCATTTTAATCTTTTGAAAGCTTTCAGTTCCGCTTTTACCAAAGAAAAAAGCTTTTGGTTCGGTAAAACTTTCTTGAAGAACACTTGTGGTCTCATGTTTCCATGTAGTAAATAATATTATTTTTTTCTCGATATTGTTAATCCCCCTTATGAAGAACATATTTTCCTTAGGTTTTAGCCCTTATTCTGTAGAAAATTGCTACTTCTTTCTAAATTTCTTGCAACATTTGCTACTTCCACTTTTCAGTTGACCTAGAATATATTTTCTCCCCCTCTAAGCTCACATATAAGTGTTACAAAGTTTTGCTTATTTGCCATGTTTTGTAGGTTCATCCAAGTGATGTTCTTGGGCCTTCATCCCCTGGTCCCATTGTACTTCTGGTGGACTGCCCTACACCACTTCATATCTATGAACTGTTGTCCATACAGTCTCTTAATCCTTATTACACGGATTCTGCTGATCGGCCAAGAGAGCATTTAAAAACTGTAAATTGTATAATTCACCTGGGTCCATCTTCTGTGACAAGGAGTATAGATTATCAGAGGTGGATGAAAAGATTTGGTGGTGCACAACATATCATGGCAGGACATGAAATGTGAGATTTGCTTGATATTAGTCCTTTATGCCTATCAATTGTCAAAATATAACACAAACATCCAGTTGTGAATTGCTTGTGCATTATCTATCTTTATCAATTTCACATTAATGGTCTGGTCGGAAATAATAGGTTGAGGATTGATCTGTGATAATGGAGTAAGCATAGTCTAGTTTTATAGCCATAAACATAACCAAGAAGCCTTGTTTGAGTTATATGCTGCAGGTTTTATGTATCTTTATTCGCCATTTATCCCTATTAAGGATTGACTCAAGCATTACTGCAAGCATTTCCAAATCCTTTCTACCACTTTCATCTCCATGGTAGATTAGACTGTTCCATTTTTGCTAGCTCTTTGACATAAATTTGAGCAGTACTCTCTGCATGCAATGTCAAATCATCATGGATCATGCCCATGCCAGCCCAAAAATCTTTTGTATAAGGGTAGATATTAAGTAAAAGATGAATCTTTTACGAGTTCAAAGTGATAATGTTTAAGGGGTTTCTATTGCATGTTGAAGTAAAACCATAAGCATCTGTCTTTCTCTTTTTTAAATGTAGTTTTCTAACATCATTCCCATGTGTCATACAGTTGAGTCTGATTCGTGGTTTTCATCTTGGTCAAGATATCGCTTTGTAGGCACTCACCTATGCAACACACACATGTATATAATTACACAAATGTGTATTTATGCATGTGTGCTTACATGTATGTGTCTGTCTGCTTGTATGTGTATATAAAGTATAGATCAGCATCATCATATCGGGTAGTACAAAGTGATAAATACTCAGATATTGGTGGATATGATACAAATATATCGGCCAAGATATTTTAGTCCTTTTTTGACTATCCTATAATGGGTTTTTAATTTCTATACTAAATTTAAATTCAATGCCTAATTTGGTAGTTAATCTTTTTTTTTTTCCTATCTTGACCAATATCTCATTATCTTTGTTGTTATATATTGACCGAGATATTGAGATCTTTTATTTCCTTTCAAATCTCTACTTTTGCATATTGGCTGAGATAAACTGATATCTGTGTTCATTGCAAAATTGGTCGCCCACTGAGATGGCTGAGAAATTGGCCTGTAAAATTTTTGGGTGGACCAATTTGCTACCACAGATGATGTAATGTCTAGTCATGTGTTGTCTTGCTGAATAATGCTAGAGTTGATGCGTCAAGGGGCATCAGTGATCTTCAGAAATTGAAACAAAAAATAAACTGGAAAGGATTTCCAGCCATACTTCAGCAACTAAACTTTCTGGTTTCAACTCCTTTTAATTATTCTTAAAAAAATGTGCAAAACATTTGTTTTGCTTTTTTTTTTTTTTGCTTATAGAAACTATATGAAGTATGTTTTCGACTATTATAGCTGAAGCACTATAATGGTTCTTACAGATTTGTTGCTCAACTAATAAATGGTATGTACGTTAAATATGGATATAAATTTGCAGGAATATATGAACAGGGGGTACAGCTTAGCATTCCTGGTATTGTAGACAACTATAGTTTAAGAGGTAATGTGTAAAATAGTTGTTAGAGAATTGGGGCTATGTTTTAGCATTTTGACCAATTCAACACGTGTACTGGGATATCAATCATTATATAATAAAGAAAAGGTGCATTTATTTTAAACTGATTCTCTCACTTTTAGGCATTTATTATCCATATTTTGACCTACTCGTCTAGTTGAGTAATCGCAGGATGGTCTTATAATTAGGTAAATTTGCATATGATGACTATGTGTAGCATTTGCAATGCTCTCAAGTAATCGAGACTAGACATTAAAACATTTAAATATATTTTTTTAGTATTTGCATGACAGGCCCTTAAAATGGTCGGTCATTTCTTGTTAGGTTCTTATTCTTAAGTTTCTTTATTTCTCTGCAGAAGAAATATGGAAATACCAATCCTAAAATCAAGTTCAAGAATTTCATCCCAGCTTAACTACTTGTGCCCTCAGTTTTTTCCTGCTCCTGGATTTTGGTCTCTTCATCAGATCAATAACTTCTCTTTTGAGTCGAATGAATCATGTGAGGTTTGTTCAAAATGCTTAATAAAAGGCATAACCTTTGAGGTCCAAATTATTGTTTGCTTTCAAGTTTCAACATTTTGAAATTTTAATCAGTTGTTTTTCTTACCAGGATTCTTCAACTCTGTGTGAAAGCATTTCAGCTGAAAATCTTCTTAAGGTAAGAAATTGGCTGCTTCAATTTATATTGGTTAGCCAGATTTGTGGTTATAGATTGATGCTATATGTAAAGGTAATACACGAGACATAGTGTAAGACTATCTGATCCATGTTTTCTGTATACCTTAATAAAATTTGTTTTATGCGACGGTGTTTCCTTACTTCATAACTGTTTTTGTGATGTGACTTCTCCATGATTTATGTTGGGTATTCATTAGTACCGATCAATTATGTAGTCAAGAAACTAGTCGACAGTGCGAGATGTACTGTGCTGTTTCTTAAGATAAACAAGATATTATATATCTACTATTTACATCAGGCAGCTTCCAATTGCAGTCAGTCTGTCACCTGATAAACCAGCAGCCATTGAGTGGGATGTCTTATTTCAAACTGTTAGCTCCTTATCTTTTATGACCTAATTCTTCATATCACATAAAAAATATTTTAAATCGTTTTATAACTGAAGGATGTTTTGATATCTGATTTTGCTCTGCATGTTTCTTTATCAGTTAAATAATTCATGAATTAAATGCCATGGTAAAATCCAAGCATAATGTACTATAGCAAAGTGGGTATACTGACACATTAAATTATGCAAAAGATAGCATGTGTACTTTCTCATATGTGCTTCTTCTCTCTATAACAAGTTGTTAAATGCCTCCCATCTTTTACCAAACAAAAGTGCTTCATTTTTTAAACTGATACTGCTTTTGTCTCTAATTTTATCTTTCTTAGTCGTTCACTAATTTCCCAATCTGTCAGTATTTGATATTATAGTTTTGTTAGAATGATCAAGAATATTGCTGGAGAACGTAACACAAATATGACCATCACCTGTGAAAGGTTAAAATTATATGTTTGATGTCATCCATCCTTTTGATTTGTGTTTCAGTTTCATTTGCGTCCTTACTCGCAACTGGGGTTGGACAGATCTGTTATTCCATGCTCGCTAAATTACAAAGAGATTGTGGATGAGCTTCTTTCAGAAATTCCTGAAATTGCAGATGTTTCAAAATGTATTAGTCAGTTTTGGCAGAGTCCTTTAGAAAGTAAGCATATGATGCCTCAAAAGGATGAAAACATAATTATGGTGGAAGAACCATGGATGAATGAAAATTCATTGATTTCAAAGCAAGGGGCGGGTGCATCTAAAAAGGACCTTCCTTGTTTAAGTGACAGCTGGACAGAGATGCTTAAGCACAATCCTGATATTCCAGCCTGTTTGGAAAATGTGACCAGGGAGGACATGGAAATCATTCTTTTGGGTACAGGTTCATCACAGCCTTCGAAGTATCGCAATGTCAGCTCAATTTTTGTTAATCTTTTCTCAAGAGGAAGTTTGCTTCTTGATTGTGGTGAAGGAACTTTGGCTCAGCTGAAAAGAAGGTTTGTTTTATCTTTCAGCAAAAATGGTTATTTGCGGTATTTCTCTTCTTCCTGGTTTTATAGAATAATACTATCGAATCTTTTTGACATTTCAGATTTGGTGTTAAAGGTGCTGATGAAGCAGTCAAAAGTTTAAAATTTATTTGGATTTCTCATATTCATGCTGATCACCACACTGGTCTAGCCAGAATACTTGCCTTGCGGTGTCAGTTGTTAAAGGGTGTACCTCATGAACCCTTACTTGTGATTGGGCCAAGACCGCTGAAGAGATTTCTGGATGCATATTCTAGACTTGAAGATCTTGACATGCAGTTCCTGGATTGCAGGCACACTACAGAAGCTTCAATGGATGCCTTTCTTAACTCTCGTGATTCAGCAGAAGATTGCTCTTCTGAGCATTCAGACAACAGCATTAACAGGAATGTGGGGGTAGAGACTGTTACAACTCGTCGGTTGGAAACTAATTTATTTGCTCAGAGCAGTCAAACGCAAAGCTATTGGAAAAGACCTGGGAGTCCAGTTGATGCTGTCATGGCTCTGCCAGTTTTAATGAGATTGAAGGAAGTGCTCCCTGCGGCAGGTTTGGAAGCTCTTTACAGTGTCCCTGTTGTACACTGCCCACAGGCATTTGGTGTTGTTTTAAAGGCTACCGAGAGGGTAAACAGTGTTGGAAAAGTTATTCCTGGCTGGAAACTTGTATATTCTGGTGATACGAGGCCCTGCCAAGCTCTAATAGATGCCTCCCACGGTGCAACAGTTCTGATACATGAGGTGAGTAGCTTTGCCATATTATACATGTTATTGTTTGCCTTGTGTTGTGGTTGTCAAGGTTAACCTTGGTAACAGGTATGGTTTCAATCCCAAGCAGAACTAAACATACCATTTTAGAAATAAATGCATGGGCAAAAAAAATAAAACATACAAAAGATCATGAAGATTTTAATTTGGGAAAAAGGAAAACATATCTGGGACTGTATATAATTTAAGAATGAAAGCATGGAGCAAAGAGAAAAAGGAAAGTCATGTAGCTTTTAGTTTGTGGAAAAGAAGAAATGATTTCTGGTACCATATCTAAGATTAATAATGTTTGAGTAGTTGTTTTGTAAAAGGGTTTGTGATCAGAGATCATATTATGCAACTTATAGCAAGATTAAAGACATTCTAGATCTTAGAACAACAACATATGTAATACTTCAAATATTCCCGAGGTCGGGTTACTTTAAAGTAAAGACCGCTGAGGTGTTACAGAATAGTTAACATCATACTGTGCAAACAACTTAATTTTAAGAGAATTGCTGTAAGCACGTATTTACCTTATTTAATACCTGCATTTTTGTACCCTCTCAAATTCTGAGGTGGCCCTAGAGGCTCCCTGTTTACCTTTTTTAGTTTTGATAAGCTAATTTGAGCTCCTTTGCAGGCAACATTTGAGGACAGTATGGGAGATGAAGCGATAGCAAGGAACCATAGCACAACAGGGGAAGCTGTTGGAGTGGGTACGTCAGCGGATGCCTACCGCATCATTCTCACTCATTTTAGCCAGAGATATCCAAAAATCCCAGTTTTTGATGAGAACCACATGCACAAAACATGTATTGCTTTTGACCTAATGAGCGTTAATTTAGCAGATTTGCCTGTGCTTCCAAAGGTTCTTCCATACCTCAAAGTCCTCTTTAGAAATGAAATCATAGTTGATGAATCTGATGATGTTCAGGAATCTGTTTTGTACTAATAAATTGAATGTGTGTTCTGTATTCATTGTTTGGAAAATTTGATTTTTATATTTTTTCATGATAAGTCTGGCTGCAACTTTGCATTGTTTGTAACAATTTAAAATGATTCTATATTAAAAGAATAAAGCAACATAAATGTTTTAACTCAAAAGTTCTTTGAATTTTCAGATAAGTCCTCTGCATGCCTTGGTGATCTTATTTTTGTGTGCTAAGATATTGGTCAACTTTGCATTGAACTCGATATGCATTGCTATGTACAATAATCCTGTTGCAATGTTTTAACTTTATGGACATAGGCCTCGCTAACTTTGCTTGAGTAATGGTATGTGCTGTCCCTTAGTACTGTATGTTAACTTTGTTTCCTCTTGCTATTGCACTGGATTCTTTCAGATTTATGTTGGATTGCTCGCTCTGGCTTACTCTTCTGCTAGAACTCAGCATGACTTTCGGCTTCAGTGGCCTTTTGGATGTTTAATAACTGTCTTACGTTATGGGCATGTGGGATGTTGTGGTTGCTACGTGTCATGTATGGAAGGATCATTTTATTAGGGGGCATCAAATGTTGGGCATGTGTCTGTGCGCGTGCGAACATGTGTACATGCCACCACAGCATGCGGCCGATAAGAGGTGAAGAACTTGATAAAGTTCATCTGGAGCCGTCACCTCATATCTCTATGGGTCTATGGTCCTTTTAGCTGTGCTATCTCCTCAAAACATCCTTCGTTTTTATTTTACTGTAACATATGTTACCATTGGTTACTGTATTGGTCCGAACTGCACGATACAAAGCATGCCATACCATATCGATTCGATACCGATATCTAGTACGGATGGTGTACTGAAACTCGATATGTTAGAAAAATTTCGTACCATGCTATATCAATACTATGCTAGTATGGCATCGGTATAGAGTTTGGTATCGAGACGGATAAAGCAAATATGCCTTTTGATGCATATGTTTGAGTCTGTTTTACCTGTTTATCTTAGGGTTATGACATGAGTATTTTAAACTCTGTAATCTTAGTAATATCGGTTAGTTATTGGTATCAGGATGAACAAAGAAGCATTGGTAAAAGCTGAAGATTTTTTTTTTTAAATGCTTGCAGTATATCAATGTCCTGGCTGATATATGATAGGCTGCCGTCAAAATGCCATTTAATATAGGGAAAAAGAGGGTTTGATTATCATGTAATGTGTTATGTATTAATTAATACTTAGCAATCAAAAAACTGTAATAAGTCATTAAAAGGAAAAAATATATCAGATGATATTGCTAATATTGTAACTATTATGCAGGGTACATCAATTTCCAACAATTGTGATTGATGAATCATAATTCCAGTTTTCCACCACGATAAGAACCAACGCAAGCTCTTCGTTCTATTGGTAATTATTTATAAGCGGTTGTGTTTTGTCTGTAACGTTCACTTTCAAAGAAAACCTGCCAAATGCACCAAAAGAAATCCGTCCGACAAGGCTCAGGGGTACCAAATGTACCAAAAGAGGTCCGTTCCTACAGTGGCAAGTTGAGCAACCAGACTGATCCCCGAATAATCCATCGCCTACTGTAATTGTTTTCAAGAGCTCCAAAAGTTGGTCATCAAGCTAAATATGCAGTATTGATCAACAAATATGCTTATCTGCAGCATGACTTCTGATCGAATATATGGATTGCAGGACATGATGTAGATGAGGGTGATCTATGATCAAACATGAGTAGTAGCATCGAATCTACAATGTTCTCTCAGAAACGCTCAGCAATCATTTTCGATGGCCTTTACATGGTGTCCCGATGTTGATCGTGATGCTCGTGAGATACCTTGTGTGCAAACTAGAGACATTTTGGTGTATTGGATGGGTAACTCATATACAAGACAGCATAATTCAGCAGGAAATTGTGTGATTATTGACAGTTCAATTCTAATTTCTCCATCAAACAACGCAGAGAAGCTTACCCTGCCTTCAAATACCCCTGCCATTGACTGAAGACTTGAACTCTCCGCTCTGTTTAATAAAACACTAATCCAACCAAAAACTTCCCTTGTGGTATCGCAGTACTACTCAAAGTCTTGATACACGAATGGCTGGGGTTGGATCTTTCGCGCGAAAGACGGGGGATTCACGTTCCTTGGCGCAAATCACCGTTGGATCGCGCAAAGTACGCTTCTAGATCCGTTCATGCGGATGAATGGAGGAGATCTGTGCGGGGCGCCATCCAACGGTCGATTCCGCGAAAGAAGATCGATCATTCTTTGATACAAACCGAACCCGTATGTACGCGACTCGCACAATTTTTGCACCTCGGTCCGTCGGTCGGTTGGCACACGCGTACGCTCTCTTCTTGTATACCAATTTCTAATTCTATGCTTCTCCCAAAAAAAAATATCATCTTTGTACCTTCAGTTCTCCTTCCTTCCAGTTTCCGCCAGAGATCAAAATCTCTGGCCCTCGTCCTCTTCCGTCCTCCCGATCGATTAATTCCTCTCTTTTCTCGCAGAGATCGAAATACTAGGGTTTCCCGTCAAGTTTTTTCCTTGAATATCGTATAATTTTAACTTTAGGGTTGGTTCGCTGATTTCGAGCGGCGATCCGGGGATTTGGGGATCATACCATTTGAGAGCTTCCGTCAAGATCGAATATATATTTTTTTTTTGTTTGGTTTTTAGCCGGATGCGCGCGGTGCAGTGATAGCTCGTTTCTTTAGGGTTTCGAGTCGATTTGAGGAGTTTGTAGCGATTTAATATTGTTGTATTTGATTGTTGGATATGGATTCGAGCCGGAGAGCTGTGGAAGCGTACTGGAGATCTCGCATGGTTGATGGAGTGACGACGGACGAAGATAAGGTCTCCCCCGTCTACAAGTTAGAGGAGATCTGTGAGCTTCTGAGGAGCTCTCCTGCGGGCATCGTCAAGGAGGTGTCGGATTATATTCTCAAACGGCTTGATCACAAGAGCCCCATCGTGAAGCAGAAGGTATAGATTTGATGTCACCCTTCTCTGATTAGTTTTGGTTGGAAAATCCAAATTTCTATGTTGTTATTAGCGAACTCCATATCTTCGAAGATCAACATTCTAAATTCTAAAAGTTTATCTTGGGGTTGTACCAGAAGAACGAAAAAAAAAAGAATCTTGTGACAATTCATGTTTTAGGTTGATACTTTGGAACTCTCATCGTAAGTTCATAACAGCAAGAGTTTTAATAATTTAGTGATATGCGCTTTATCATTCACTCATGCAACAGCTTGTCTTAATTTTTGGAAGCAATTTTTGAACATTAAGACTGTCTTTTTCATTGTTCTGAAGCCATGTCACACAATTTTTCGGTATGCTACATTATCAGCAAAATAATAAATCAGAGAATAGTAAATGATGTGTAACACACCCAGTATTTCTCTAGGAAAGATGAGTCTGTTTGATGTTGGAAATTTATAATGATAGTAGTTACTGATTCTGTTTATGTTCATTGCAAGGCATTGCGGCTTATCAAGTATGCAGTGGGAAAGTCAGGCAATGAGTTTCGTAGGGAAATGCAACGACACTCAGCAGCTATCCGACAGCTTTTTCATTATAAGGGCCAGTTGGATCCCCTTAAAGGAGATGCCCCAAGTAAGGCTGTCCGCGACACTGCTCATGAGGCAATCCAAGCTATTTTTGCTACTGATGACAACAAGTCAGCAGCACCAGTAGAAGGTCTTAACAAGCGCATCCAAGGCTTTGGTAATACAAATTTTGAGATGCCAACAGAAGATAAGAAGTCTTTTCTCAGTGAAGTGGTGGAACTCGGTAGTGCCTCCATCAAGCAGGGACTAAGCACCATTGCTGCTGCCCATGGGATAAGGAAAGTCGACAACGGGAATTACAGGAGCCCAAATTTGCGGTGGTCTCTAACAACAGAAGGAGGTAGCCTTGATAAATATGAAGGTGACGAGCACCACAGGGCAAGCTGGACATCTTCTGGAGTCTCAAAAAATGTGGCTTCTGGAACATGGAGCCCGGATTCAAGAATGACCATAGCAGGGACAGCAACACATGAGGTTACTGGTTCAAGTCTCTCAGGGGTTAAAAGTCGTGAGGAGAGGCATTTGGAGACTATTGTCACTTCTGGAGGTGTTCGTCTGCAGCCGACTCGTGATGCTCTTCAGGCTTTTCTTACTGAGGCATGGAAACTGGATGCAGTGTCTCTGAGTCATGCACTCGAGATGAAGCTCCAATCTCATTTGTGGCAGGCATGCTGTCTTCATCCTTTGCTTGTACCTAGTTTGCTTACTAATTATTGCATGATAAGTGCTGAATATATGTTTGTTTGTACGTATGTATGACGGATGGATCGAGTCTTTTCATATAATTCTGGCTTCAGTGTGGTGCACTTCTGTGTTGATGTTTTCCTTCACCTACATCCTGACATAGCATTATGTTCTATCCAGTTGTATTTAATATTTTATGATGGTATAGTATCTTTGTGTTGGGGATTTGAAACCTGGGTGGTGTAAATGAAAACCATCTTATGTATTAAATAGGATATGAAGCACACTTGATAGTTTATCTTGAAATACTATTTTGGAGAGTGCATGTTTTCTTGACTTCATTTACAGGAGATTTTGATGGAATCCTACATTGTCTAACTCACTTGAACAACATTGAACTTGGTTACTGTCAGTTTGACCAATCAAAGTAAATAATATGGTGATTTAAAATCCTTTATATCAACTTGCTCAAATCTAATCCCCATTGTGCTGGCAAGGTTTCAGAGTGCATATGTTTTCACTCTAGTATTGAATTTTGAGAATTTATGATTGCCACAGTGAGGGTGTACTTATGTGAGCACTTACTATTTTCAAAGCCAAGGTTAAAAAATTTATAGTTTGAATAAGATTACAATTCCTGTTCAACTGAAACGAGTTTTTGCCTGTTGGCTCTTTGCAGAGCATGCAAGAAACATGGTGCCAGGTTGATGTTACAACTTAATTTATTGTATGTGCCATTTTTCACATCAAAGCTTCCATTTCTATTTTCATTGTAAAATTTTCTTTGTTGGCCCTGTTTTATGAACCTGCAGTCATATCTGTCAGAATGATTAATGATAGATTTTCACGAAACTGATCTGATTTTTACATGAATAAGTTGATTTCACTATATATAATTACCTTTATTGGTTCACTTCTGCACATTTGGCTTTTCTTGGCACATTATAAAGATGGCATATGTTCCAATATTTATAATAATGGGGAAAATGAATGTCTATGTGTGGTATGTTTTTTGAATATCAAAAGCATCCTCTTCCTGTATACATGCACATTGCACATGCACAGAGACATGGTATGCCGTGCTGTACCGAACCGGATGGTACTGGACGTATCGTACCGTACTAGTTTGGTACTGATACTGGTACCGGTACTGGTGGTGTACCGACAATTAGTACGCCAAAAAAACTGCGTACCGTATCGTACCGACACTATACTAGTGCGACACCGGTACAGAGTCCGGTATCGAGATAGCAAACCTTGCACAGAGATAAACAATGATGAGTTCATTTAGTAAAGAAAGATTTGCATCCAAGTGTTAAACTTAATTTGGTTTTGTCAGGTCCGGATGAAGGCTATCTGTGTACTAGAAGCAATTTTGAGGAAAAAGGACGATGAGCATTTTTCTATTATAGCATCTTATTTTAGTGAAAACAGAGATTCTGTGGTCAGATGTTCTGAGTTACCTCAAGTTTCTTTGAGGGAAAAGGCGATGAAGGTAAGCCACATTTTTATGCTTAATTATGTTTTATTATCTGAAAGCAGAAATTTCCTCTCTCCCATTTTAATGGCTTCCTGTTATTTGTATCTCTCTTCCTCAGCTCCTATTGGAGGTTCTTACTTCCAAACTCATGCTTACTCAATTTTTTTCCATCTAGAAACTTACTACTCAAGAATCAATGATTTTAAAAGAGGGTAGGAGGTAAACTTTGTGAACTTGGAAATTACACTTTAAATGAAATTTTCAAATTTCATATTTTAAGATTTCCCCCCAGTTTTCGGAAACAAAACTAGAGGTCCATCTTTATAAAATCAAATCAGATTTGTTAACTAGGTACATGCTTGAACATAAAGTACATTTGTACACACTGCTTCCTGTTTTCATGCATAACCACTAAGTTCTATTTAGTGAAGCATTTTTTGTTTCCTAAAAGCAACCTATCTCAAGGACATTTGTTTCCTCAATTTAATTCATGTACCTCTTAGACCTTAAGATTATCTCCTTTCACATGTTCTGGCAATTTGCAATCCATAGCGTTCTATGTCTCTAATTATGAGGGGAATTGCTTTTTTTATCCTTGCGAGTTTAGAGTTTGGTTTCAAAGCTCATCATTCTAAATGAAACCCTGTGTACTTTAGCTAATTGGAATTCAACAATACCGCAAAGCATTAGTAAATCCGAAAACAAGATTTGCTATACCGGTGGGTACCAGTGCATACCGACCGTACCATACTGATATCGAACCGGTATGCGGTACGGAGGGCGTACTGGCACTTGATACGCCGAACCGGATACTGTGTTGGATGTTACGATAATGTAATAGAATGATACCAGTACAGGGTCTAGTATCAAGACAGCAAACTTTGTCTGAAAACTTTATCGAAATACTCGAAACACCATGAAAAATCAGGAAAATATTTTGAAAATTATGGATGTTTCAGCATTAGATTGTATCAGTTTTATTTTTTTTGTTCTTTAAGATAGGCAGATATGTATGCTACATATGAAGCAGATAGAAAGATATGCCTACTTCAATTGTAACATTTAAAGGCCAGCCCTCCAATATGATGGAATTTTGATTTATTGCTCTTACTATAATTGGCCCTCTTGAAGCTGTACAAGAGCCAAAAAAATTGTGCTTTTCCCTTTAGTCACCTCTTGCAGTCTGTCAAGGTCCTATTACATTATCATTCCTGTTGTGTGATAATCATTTTAAAACTTGTATTTAGGTTCAAGTAACTGTCAAGGTCCTAGGGCAGTCTGCACTTAGAATGCCATAAGTATGCCTGGCAGTCGATACTAGCATGCATGATGCATGAGTGTGCGCATACTATGCATGTACTAAATTGATTACTAGATGGTGCCATCTTATTTTTGCTCAAGTAAGTTTTGTTAGTGATTATGCTGGAAAAAGGTTGTTTATGTGGGGATTAGTCATTAAGTTTTGTTAGTGATTATACTGGAAAAAGGTTGTTTATGTGGGGATTAGTCATTGGCTCATTTGGTAAGACTGCTTATTTTATTCTGTTTGAGGAAATATGAAGAATGATCCATGACAATCTGATTACAGCATTGTTCTGCTTGTACCTAATGCCAGACAATTGATATTAGCTTCTGTATTTCATGAATAATCCCCCCAACCTTCCCACACCAAAAAAAAACAGTAAAAGAGAAAACTCATGCTCACAAGCCAGTGAATGATTTGGAATGGATCATTTAGTTACAGATAATAGGTGGAGATCTAAAATTGTCAAATTTCACGCAATATGGTTATACCTTGCATGAGGAACTCCCTGACCATTTAGAAAAACTGCTTGTCTGAGATCTTACACATCCTTTTGTCATCATGTGAGCTGCATGGAGCAAAGCCAAATGCAGAGCGAGACAGTTGTATAGTATTTCATCTGTGTTATCTGATTTTTGGAATACATCTACTATGAAATTAATCTGAAGGCATACCTTCCGGTCAGGCGTTGACTTGGATAGGTTGTTGACCATAAAGAAAAGCAAAAAGATATGCCATCTTGACTTATAACTTTGAAAAGATTTATGCTTATGCCACTAAACAAGTTAACATAGAAGAGAGGGAGGGATATTTATTGCAAAAAGGTTCACATTTATGACATTCAACTCAAAAGGGGGGGGGGGGAGGGGAGGGTGGGGGAGAGAGAGAGAGAGAGATAACCTGAATAACTTAAACTGTTCCCAAGTCAATTTTCAGTAATTCCGTTTGTTAGGTTGGCCTGTGTTGCTCTCATTTGTAGCCTTATTGTGGCATCTCGATGGGCTCCACTCGCATCAGCTATGCTTGACATGAGGTCAAGGTGGTGTCAGCTAGCCTAGAGCTGATCAAAACCCAGGCCGGGCCGGGCTCTACAGCAGAAATTAGGCCCGATGGCTATGCCCAGGCCCGGCCCGGCCCGACTGTCGGGATTAAATTTTTGTCCAGGCCCGACCCGACTTTATAAATCTGGTTCTAGGCCCGTCTAGCCCGGCCCGACCCGACAGGCCCGATTTTTTCTTTATTTGGAATCTGGAAATGGGCCAGAATGGCCTGACCAGGCCCGACCCGATTTTTTTTTTTGTTGGGCCGCTTTTCTTGCCCAGGTTCGACCCATGGGCCTTTTTTTAATGCCCAAGCCCGAAAAATTCCGGGCTGGGCGGCCCGTAATCAGCTCTGAGCTAGCCCTTTTTACATAGCTCTTTTGATCCCCCTTTGATTGTTTTTGTGTTTTCAATTTGGTTATTTTTAAACAGCAAAAGAAGTGCAAGAACTTGTTTGGCAGCGAATTACTAGCTTTAGACGTATGTTATATGTAAGACAATCTTAGGTTGTAGGACTGGATGGCTTGCTATCTTCACACTATACAAACAATGTTCTATATCTTCTGCTATTAGTTCTACAATTCTGACAGGTTGTATTGTTTTGCTTTTATTTAGGTCTTAAGTCTTCTAGATGGGGAGCAGACTAATGGAGCAGGGAATGCAGGGGAGCCATCAGATGCAAAAGCTACCCCTGCACCTATGGTTCAGATGCCTGACTTAATTGATACAGGTGATCCAGATGATCGTGGAAATGAAGCTTCCATTCAGAAGCAGGGGGACCAAAGCACTGGGAAGCTAACATTGCCCCCTCCTCTGGTTGACGATCTTTTTGGAGGTGACCTTATTTCTGGACTAGGTACCACTGAGGTTAAAAATGAGGAGGATCCATTTGCAGATGTATCATTTCATGTCACTGAAGACAAGGAGCATGATGATCTTTTCTCTGGACTGACAGTGGATGACAAGAAATCCAATATTGAACTCAAAACGCCTGCTGATAATAAGTCCGAATTGCTCGATGTTTTTGGTGCCAACTCTGGGCAGCTTCTGCAGGATACAGGAGCAGATAAAAAGAATGTGAATGATTTGATGGCTGGTCTAACTCTCAATGGAATGGCCCAAGATAACAAACAACTTGGACCTTCTGGAGCATCTGGAGGTGCCTTTCCAGGAGTAACTTTCTTAGATGGTGGCAGTCAAGCAGGCCAGCTGCCTACCAATGGAGCATTTAATGGTATCCTTGGTTCAAATACCTTGTATGCTCAGGCTCCCATGCAGCATGGCATGCCTCCAAACAATATGTTTAATCCAGCTTTTGCTGCCCAGCCAATGAATTATGGCGCAATGGGATCTTTCATTGCTCAGCAGCAATTACTATTTCAAAACCTTGGGAATCTCAATTCTGGATTTGGGGGCATGGCTGGAAATGCCAATGGAGGTTATTCTTCACCGCTCCCTGATTTCTTTCAGCTTTCAAATAATTCAGTTCAAAGCCATGGTCCGATCATGAACAGCTCGAAGAAAGAGGAGACTAAAGCTTTCGATTTTATATCGGTATGATTCTCCCATGTGTGTGCTTAAGAAGTCAACTGTTGAAGATTCCATGTTCTAGGATGTTACTGTGATTAATCGAGGACTTCCATGTTAGATTTATTCTTCACTGCTGAAAATTTGAGCACACGAGAGAAATATGATGCTTGCACAGTCAAACTAGTATCAGACAAGCAGTTTCTACCACATATTGAAAAATAAAAGGGTGAATAAGTCATATTTTGTCGCATAAAACTTTCTGGTCTATAACACAAACACCTTTCTTTCATTCATTCAGTAGGTTTTTTCCGCTGAGAATATCACAAATACCTGCCTGAATGTCAGAGATTTAGTCATATAAGAACCCAAAGTCATGCAATATTAGCTTCAGTTAGCCAACCCCAAATAGTGGGGAAAAAGGTAGATGGCTATGCTCATTAGCTTCAGTTCTGCAGAGTCAGTCCAGCATGGAAAAACTGTGTCAAGTTTGCATGTATCATGTGGTCGCAACTAATAATTTGTGCCATTAGATCCATATGAACAATCTATCCAGCAAATCGATAAGCTAAATCCTAGATATGAATGTATAGACTAGCATCCTTGTTAATTGGGTTTGATATGTGCCATGCACTTACTATAGAAGTGCTGCTAAATTCAAATTCATTGTATATTTGCAAGCTTCCTTTCAGTTTCCAGATCTAGTATCATGTATCTCCTGATTGATCCTCATGTTTCTGAAAATGCTACATTGGCAAAAGTTAATGCTATCATTCTTCTTATGGCCTGTAAATGTGGATCGCATACCTGTGTGACTAGTTAAGTAATGTTCTTGCTGATCTTTGTTGTTAGAATTCTGTTTATTTATAGTAGTACTCGGACTAATTTCATTACTGGGCGATCCATTTCATCCTTGCGAAAGATAACAATATGACTGCTGCACAATAATGCTCAACAATATGACTGCTGTGCAATAATGCTTTTTTTCCTCCTTTGGCAGGATCATATTGCAGCAGCCCGTGATTCAAAGAGAGTTCTTTGAAGCTTTTAACAGCACATGTTTTACCGTCAAAAAGGATCAAAACTGGTTTGGTGCTTAATGGAAGCGCCTTTAGTCATTCTTTTGCAATAATGACATTTGTGCCTCAAGCTGCATGAGCTATACTTCCCCTTGCCAATTTCCATAGTGTGTTGTTAGGTATATAGTTGAAACTGCTCAGGTGTTGTAGAGAGGATGGTTCTAGGTTGCTGTATTTAACTGTGAAATTTAAGCCAGATGTGCAGTTTGCTGTGTCTCTTCAATAAATACTGTTTGGGGCTTTGTTTGTCACTTATGTCGATTGCATTTTTATCTTATATAATCAGCATGCGGGTGAAATGAACCTGAGAATTGGATTTTTTTCTCTCTTTTTTTTTGTCCCCTTCCCTTTTCTTCTCTCTTTATTGTTTATAAATGTCTCATTTTTCATGATTCAAACAGATCGTAGAGGGCTGACTGCTCGTTGGTTTCCATGATGCTGCATAAAATTCTTCAATTCTCCTGCTCCACAGGTCATCGTTATCTACTCCTAAATGGAGCACACCTACGTTCCTCGCTCTTTAGCATTAGATGAGGCCGTGACAATGCTTTCATCCAATGTGCATTGCCCGAGGTGAAGAATTCTATCATCTGTCTGAATAGAAGTATTTGTGGATGCCAGTTGAAGTAGTATTTTGGGCCTACGTAGCCCTGGCGTGGCAGCTTGTACTTTTAACGACTCCTTGTATTGCCCTAATTCTAGCCCTTGTCGATGAAGTAATCCGGTTCTGATAGAAATTCTTACAGTCAGAGCTTATTCCTTCATCGGCTCCCATTTTCAAACGCGCAGACCAAGAACCATTCCCATATATCCATACCATCGACATCAGAGGAGGTTCAAACCACACCCTTGCTATTATTTCGGTTCCATCGAGATCAGGCTGAAACCATGCGATGAACGCAAATCAGGCTGAAAGCATGCAATGAACGCTGAATTATGTATTAATAGATAACACACAAATAAATAAAATAAAATAAAACATAACTAAAGGGGAAGTCTTGGTCTCTACTCTCTCTTCTGTAGTCGGCGTGCATGGTGAAGCCGCCAATGTCGGTCGTTTGCTCGTCCAAGATGATGACCAGAGCTGCAGCAAACATGGCGGTTAACAACTATCTGAAGAACACTGTTTGGTTCTTCTCTCCGCCCCCTCTGGTTCAGGGAGGCTTACTCTTTGGAGCTGCCTTCTATGCTGTGCGCCGCCCTCTTTGGTTCAGGGAGGCTTACTGTGTCCTAGCTATGAAAGGATAAGGCTAGCAGTCTCGGTTAAAATCAAAATAAATGGGTTAAAATCAAAATAAGTGGGTTAAAATCAAGGTTTCAAATTTGAGAAAGGATTTGTTTTGAACTCCCAGAGCTCCAACATTTGAAAAACACTTCCAAATCAAACTCTGGCGCCCGCAACATGTTGAAACCTTTGAAACTTTGATTTCAAAGTGTTTTTTAAACGTTGAACTCCGGGAGTTCAAAATGAATCTTATCTCAAGCTTGAAACCTTGATTTTAACCCATTTATTTTGACTTTAACCGAGACTGTTAGCCTTATCCTTTTATAGGACGCACAGCATGTAAGGCAGCTCCAAAGAGGAAGCAGTAAGCCTCCCTGAACCAGAGAGGGCAGAGAGAAGAACCAAATGGGCCACCCAGGTGGTCTTCAGATGGTTGGCGACCGTCGTCACGTTCGCTGCAGCTCTGGTCATCATCTTGGACGAGCAGACAACCGGCATTGGGGGGCTTCACCATGCACGCGGACTACAGATCCTCTGCTGCCTTCAGGTCATCCCAAACCAAATATCAGCAGCTAAAGCTGAAGAGAAAAGACCAGGACTTCCCTTTAGCCATGGTTTTTTTTTTTTCTTTTTTTTTTTCTGTGTTATCTGTTCATACATGATTCAGCGTTCATGCTTCCAGGTTCTTTATGATTGGGAATTTTGTGGCCGCTGGATATGCTATGCTGGCACTGATTTTGGTCTCGTACACTGAAACCAGTTGCCTCATCAACTTCATGAATTTGGTACTTCCCTTGTCTTGCTACATATATAATATACTTTTTATTTCAAACCTATTTCCTTAACTGAAACCACAAAGTCGTCTGACATTTAACACTTGATCTTGTCATTTCTTTGCACGATCAGATCTATTTTACACGCAGTTTTAATGATTAAACATATAACGGCGATCGAAACCAAATGCGGGAACAGTCAGAGGGACTAAAACCACATTAACATTCAATCTTGGGGGTGGATCCTTCTAAATAAAACATGTAGGTATCGTCAGTGTTTGATGTTATATTTTTGTGGCATTTCTTTGTTGTTGCAGATGTCAATGTCATTGGTTATGGCTTCGGCTGCGGCTGCAACAGCAAAAGAAAGGAAACAGCCACACGGGCTGGATGCGGGTGTGCAATTATTTTGAGAAGTTCTGCAACTCCATTGCCTGTTCTTATGCTGGCTTTCTCTGTCTCCTTGTGGTGTGTGCTCTCAATGGAATTCCGAAAACTATGAAAAGCAGCGACTGAGGGGCTCTTTTCTTTTTCTCGAGTGCTAAGTTTATTCGACTGTATGGTTTTTCTTCTAGCGGCAACTCGTTAGATCTATGAACCATCTACTTAGGTTCTCTCAATTCAGATTGTGGAGTAAGAATTGTAATCTTCTCAGATTGTAATTCTGCAAATTATTGTCTAATTTGTGTTTGGATGTCATCTGTAGTCTTCTGGACTTGAATTTATTTTGTTGTTCGTTTTTCAGCTGCAACAGAGTAGAACTATAAAAATTGATTTGATTAAATTATGTAATTTGTTTCCATTTGGATATCATCATCTGTAATTGACTTAGTTTTTTTTTTTTTTGGTAGAAGCCTTGTTGTTTATTTTTCAGTTTCAGCATAGTAGAGCTATAAAATTTGATTTAAATAAGCTGCCCGTGCTTTATTTCCTCGTTATAGTTGTTTGATTGGTTTTGTGGAATACGAATTTTAAGAAAGGTGCTTGAGTAGGAAGAGGACGTAGGGTGTTATTAAATGATAGTGACTCCGGTTTCTTCCCATGATGAGCTCGCCATCGCTCTTTATCATTGATCAAAAAACTCTCTCTCCTTGTTAGCTTATTTAGTGAAACCCATTTCAAGGCATAAATATAGTGAATTTCAAAATTTCACTCGAGTCGAATTTTGGAATCTTTCAGTGAGATCCAATTTAAAAAGTGGAGATTTTTTGAAGAATGCTATTCATTTTTGATTTGCGAATCAATCCTCCAATCTTGGTTACTTGGTATGAAAGATCTCATAACTCATTCCACTGCTCTAGTTTTGGTAGATCTTACATCCATATCAATGGAAAGGCAATTTTAGCTGTGCAAGCCACTTTGCATCACACAAGGCCGCCATATATGTGCATGGCAACATCTGCAAAAATTTGGTGGTTTGGGCACTATCATTTTTTTTTTTGGGGTTAAGCTTGCTTGTTCTTTTTTATTTAACTTTCTTTTTCATCACAAAACATAGAATTAATATCTCTTGTCATTGATATATGAGCTACGATGTACTTTGTGTACTTTTTTTGTCCTTTTATCTGCAGATTGATTTGATGGCAAAAGTAAAAAAGAATCAGAGATTATATGCATGCCCTTTTTTTCCCTTATCTTTCTCATGTGATTGTGATATTGCTAGCATGTCATTACTTTAAAAAATCTCATATGCCTGCGTGAACTTTCCACCTTTATATGTTGTGTGAGATAAAAATTGACCTTTCTTATTTTTCATGAGAAGAAGAAGAGCTAAATTACAACTCTGTCCAAAGAGAACTTTTAGCTCATTACTAAACAATTTCAATTTTAACTAATTAGTGAACATTTTCAGCCGTACCTCTTTGTTTGTTTGCATTCTCCTTTGAGATTGAGATAAGACCTCATCCGTTCTGTTTTCCAACTTATTGTACCGACTTTTTCGTTTACATTGCAATCTGTTGCTTCTTTGTTCGTTTACATGCTCTTTTGGGATTGGTATAAGATCTCATCCATTCTGTTTCTTAATTTATTATACCGACTTTTCCATTTACATTGCAATCTGCATGCTCTTATAGGATTGGGATAAGACTTTATCTGTTCTGTTTTCCGACTGATTATAACAACTTTCCATTTACATTGCAATCTCTTACCTCTTTATTTGTTTGCATGCTCCTTTGGGATTGGGATAAGACTTCATCCGTTCTATTTTCCAACTTATTGTACCGACTTTTTCATTTACATTGCAATCTGTTGCCTCTTTGTTTGTTTGCATGCCCCTTTGGGATTGCGATAAGACCTGAGCCATTCTATTTTTCGACTTATTGTACTGACTTTCTGTTTACGTTACAATCTGTTGCCTCTTTATTTGTTTGCATGCTCCTTTGGGATTGGGATATGACCTCATCCATTCTATTTTTTCAACTTATTGTACCGACTTCTCCGTTTACATTGCAATCTATTACCTCTTTGTTTGTTTGCATGCTCTTTTAGGATTGGGATAAGACCTCATCTGTTCTATTTTCCAACTTATTGTACCCACTTCCCTGTTTACATTGCAACTTATTGTACCAACTTTTTTATTTACGTTGTAATATGTTGCCTTTTTGTTTGTTTACATGCTCCTTTGGGATTGGAATAAGACCTCATCCATCCTGTTTTCCAACTTATTGTACCGACTTCTTATTTATATTACAATATGTTGCCTTTTTGTTTGTTTGCATGCTCTTTTGGGATTGGGATAAGACCTCATCCGTTCGGTTTTCCTATTATTGCATTGCAATCTATTGCCTTTTTGTTTGTTTGTATGCTCTTTCGGGATTTTGTTCTATTTTCTAACTTATTGACCTTTGGGGTTCCACTCTGTTTTCCAACTAGCCTTTAGGATTTTGTTTTATTTTCCAACTTATTGGCCTTTGGGATTCCATTCTCTTTTCCAACTTATTGTATCGACTTTTCTGTTTACATTGTAATCTGTTGCCTCTTATGGAATTGGGATAAAATCTCATCTATTCTATTTTCCAACTTATTGTACCGACTTTTTTAATTATGATTATATAAACCCTAATACCGAAAGCCCACAACAATGGGCTTTATAATCCCAATATTAATTATGCTATAATATGTTCTAATATTAGCTATTTATCTACATATTTATTATTAATTATTTTATAAACTAATTATCGTATTTGGTGTCTTTTACAAAATTATATAAACCTGTTCAAAATTTATTAAAAGATGTTAACAACTTGGGTGAATTTTCATCATGCTAATATGGCAGGGCAAGAAAATTCAATATAGAAGGGGGAAATACAAGTATTTTTGTTCAAATTTTGAAAACCATATAGAATCTATGGAAGAAATAAATTGATATTGAATTTGCATGATGAAAAGGAGGATGCATTTTTCTTACAAAACCTTTCATGAGAAATCACACGTTTGAATAAATTTTGATGTAGCTAAAGGCTTAGATTATCGATCGATGATCTCCCTCTAGAAAGAAAAAAACTGAGCAACAAGGGCGTAATCAAGATAAACTCACACATACTTCTCTTCCTCATCCACGTCAACCAAGGTCTGGCAGGAAGAACAACAAGGTCTGAAATGGATTTCCATTTGTTGAACCAACCCACTAATCTTAAGGAGTTTCCAGTTCTGAGCTTTTCAAAAGGGTAGAATGCATCTACAAGTATATAGACCTGGGACCCTTTCTCCTCTCAAAAACTAGTTCCAAGGAGGGGGCACGGTGGCCATAGTAAGAAGAACGTCAAAAGAACGTACTTCCGCTTTGCACTAAACTATATCATATAAAAGTTCTGTTAGATGCCGACATATTTGAATGCTTTAGGTTCTAGCATCAGCTTCCAGACAGCTCGCCAGGCTTCAGGAACCGTGCTGAACTAATTCTCCGAAACTGTTATAATGAATTTTGCATAGATAAAGGCCAGTAGACAATGGTAGAGAGAATTCTGCCATAATATAATGCTGCTGTTACAGTTAAGATAGTTTTTTCAGAAACGAAGATATCCATATATAATGGCTCACTTCATCATTCCAGAATCAAAAGAACACCACAAAATGGCGATAACTCGAAGGTTTTACCCCAGTACCAACAAGAATTCAAAGGAGTAATAGAGAAGAATCCAGGTGACATGATGAAACCAGGAGAAAGCTTGCTACTCGTCAACTATAACAACAGCTGCTGAAGGTGATGAAAAGCTAGATATCATACCAAGAAAATCTCTGAATCCGTAGGCATCAATCAATATTTATGCAGACAACCGTTTCACCACCAGCAAGATCTTCAACGGGTAGATGATGGCGTAACTCCACCATCAAACGGGCCGTTGCAACCTATATGAAACTACTCCTTCAATTCTAAAACTCAAGTTACAGCCTCATTATAGGAACTAAAGCGATAGCCAATGTTTTCCTTTGGGGTGGAATCTCGAGATAAAACATTAAAGAACTGCAAAAAGGGGAAGAAAAAACTCAAACCTAAAGTTCTGCAATCAGATAGAAAATATGACATCGATGGCCTTCATGCATCATGGCAGATCTTCATGTATCACGGTGGATCTCGATGTATCGTCGCAGATTGTTTTCTCAACCGAATCATCTTCATCACTGACACACAGGGAATATGAAAAAATAGCCTGCAAAGCAATGTGGCAAGAACAGGTCAGAGACTTGCTAAGGTGGAACAGACGTAGACACAGAAAAAGCATGCACGCAAGCATAAATGCACACACCAAAACAACCATAACCGACCCCCTTTCCTGAGTGAGAAAAGAGACCTGTGTATAATCTATTGTTACATCAATCATCAAGGTAATAATAAGATCCAGCAGCTTTCTGGTCCCTATCTTTGGTAGAGTCCAACTTGTTTATCCGAGGTCTGTAGTTAGTGGGATCCCGCCTAAAAGTAATATTGAGATGCTGTTTCCACAATAAACCAAATATACACTCTCATGGTTAATAAGGTCAAAATATTGTAGATGGGATTATGCTTGGATATCATGAAATTCAAAATAACTAATATATAAACAGATGAAAGAACAGAATATATTAGATAAATAATGAAATATATTTTGGCACTTACAGATAAGAAGCGATTCATCCCAGATACCAATGACTGAGGTGCATTGGCTGTACAATCCAGAGAGGCTTTCCCCTCATATACAATAACTTTGTCAGCCAAGTAAGTCGCCATGATGAAATCATGCTCAACAACGAAAGCAGTTTTCTTTGCATGAAGGATAAATCTCTTTATCACCTTTGCGGCAACAATACGCTGCTCTGAATCAAGATAAGCACTTGGTTCATCTATCAGATATATGTCTGCAGGCTGCACGACTAACCCCAATCAATACCAAAAGCATCAAAAATGAAAAAAAAAACTCAACATATTCATAAAATGCGTTTCTTCTAAACAATTTCTTATGATCCAACAGTAAAAGTATTATGAAACTACAAATTAGCAAAATCAATAATTACTCCAATGCCAGATTTTTCCCTTGCACAATACAAAAATTAAACACCAATCTACTCGGTTATAAATTTCAAATATGTTGTTTTGTGTTAATGAAAAATAAGCATATTTGTATGATGCAACCTAATATGTGAAGACATGGAGCAAATAGCATCACTATATTAGCTGTTACTTGAATAAGAAAATGATTTATAAGCAGAATAAACCACCATGGGCAGCCATTTGCTCTCAAACGTAATCATTGCCTTTAGTAGTTAAGCTAAGAAATAAAGATTATCAGAACATCAGACGGAAGAAATTGGAATGGTAAACATATTCATGGTTGTGACCAAACATCTAAGCGAAAAAGGAATTCCATTACGGCGACTGTTCCCAAATGGTAAGGTATGGAGGTTTCAATTGGTCAGCCTATGTGATTATAGCCTACGACATTTTCCTTCCGAAAGTAAGTAAACTAAGTTTGATATGGGAAGCTGTTAATGTAGCGAAGATCTTTCATTGATTTTTCAGATTTTTCATCCATCCAATTCAGGGAAGCTTCGTCAAGTGCTTCCTTCTCTTCCCCAGATTAATCTCACTCCACCAGGGAAGTTGGCTTTCACAAAGCAATAGACAACTATGTAAAGAAACAGGAAGCATCTCAGTCCTTTTTCTGATCAGTGCTCGAGAAGGGCAAACCACTGCCATCATTCAGAATGGAGCAATTTAAGAAGGTATGCACCTCTCGAATAAGGAATAACCTACCAGTTCACGTGCACTCTGTTCTGATCACTGCCATAGACCAGTGTCAAATTCCTAGCATATCCCTCTATTTTGCAGGAAATTGGGAATGTTGAACATTTGCATGAAAAGAAGGTTGATGATATTACAGAGCAAGCTGATAATGGGATTTAGCATTGAAGAGATTCTTCTTGTCCCATGGGTGTACTTGGAAAGTTGAATGGCAAGTCAAGAAGCCTATGAAAAGCTCATTAACCCCAGCTAGGAATAAATGTTATTAAATAATAGTGTTTTAAAAAAATCCAACGTCTATGGCATGTTCAAAATGCAAGACTTACAATACAACATTTGCCTTATGTGCAATAATGACCAGCAGGGATTTTTATGAAGGCTTATAATACAATATTTGCACTGTGTGCAATATTTTTTTCACACAACTAGAAACATAGGAGGATGGTTTAGATCCACATGTAGGTTTTCAGATTATTGTAACATCAGTTACTATTTTAGGTGAGTTTTAATTGGACAAGGACAATATATCTGGAATTAAAATTTAGATTTATAGCAGATCTATAGTTATAGACAGATTCTGCCATTCTTCATAATCTAAAGGCAGGCATTTTACAAGCATAAGCAAATGCTTGGGCAGCTGCACTAGATAGCCTATTTGAGGTCGAATACTAAATAAAATTAATTTCTGTCCAATTGAGAGGGAGAAATTCCTAAGCAGTTTCAAAGAAAATTAAGGGCCCATTAGGAACACAAAAAACAGTATGGTCAAAAAAGGTATCTTGCAACAGTCTCCATATGAACAAAAAAGATTGACCACTAGATGTAATTATTCATCATGTTTTCTGAAACTAATTTCATAAAGAGAAATTCCTTTACCATTTTATTAAAAAATTATGACTCTAAAGTATAATAACAGTAAAACATTCTATAAGATCACTGTAATTTTATAAGGTACTCGTTACATCGCAATTCTCCTTTCCAAATAAAATTAAGTTTTGAATATTTAATGCAGAAAATAAATTTATGCAAAAATTATTACCATGAAATCAGAAAAGCAAAACAAAAAGAAAGAAGCATGTCAATGGTAAGTGCATAAGTTGCCAAAAAAATAATTATACAAACCTTCCCAAGACATAGACACAATGCCACCCTTTGCAGCTCTCCACCAGAAAGATTTACAACTTCTTGGTCCATTAATTGCTCAATTTGCAAAGGTTTCATGACATCAGTTGTGAATTGAGGATGCATATATGAATCCCGAATTTTTTGATGCAGCAAGTGTCTCACAGTAGATTGAAATTTTGGACTGATCTTTTGAGGCTTATATGAAACATTGAATTCAGGTATTTCAACATCTGCATCTTCCACCACATCAGGCTTTAACAATCCAGCCTGTGAATTTGCAACAAAATCAAAAAGGGAGGCCAACAAAGCAAAGTTAATAGTCAGTATACAACAACATCAGTATATTTTTCTCTTTCTTGAAAAAATTTTTATATCATCCCCCTACGAGTCTATCCATCATAAAAGAAGATGAGCAACCAACAGCACACACCAATACCGTATACAGAGAGGAAGAGAGTTATTTTGTAGGGTGATGATGCAACAAGTTGGTACATAAGGATTATGCCAAAACACATATGAAATGACAACTACGCACAGTTAATGCTGCTCACATAACCAAATCATTTAGTTGCGTCACTAGTTATCCAAGTTTTAATCATCAGTTGCACATGATTAAATAACTAAAATCTCAATTCCACCTTTGATTACATGTGACTAATTTTAAAGCATGTGTAACTCCTCATACATTCACCATTGTATGAAGAGAACTGGAGTGGGACATAC
Organism: Phoenix dactylifera; assembly: GCF_009389715.1. Taxonomy (NCBI): domain Eukaryota; kingdom Viridiplantae; phylum Streptophyta; class Magnoliopsida; order Arecales; family Arecaceae; genus Phoenix; species Phoenix dactylifera. The sequence continues at coordinate 16,632,527 of NC_052399.1, read as the reverse complement.
AAAGCCGGAATCCAGAAGTGAAGTTTCCTTCTGTAGGACCCACAATGTAAACATGAAGGGGCACTTGAAGCCAAACTCCCCCCCCCCCCCCCCCCCCCCCAACTTTCCCTCTGATAGGCGCATGCATAACATGTGCAAAAATACTAGCATTTTGAATTATAACTTTCGAAGGAAAAAAAAAATTAGAAACCTGTCCAATTTAATTAGCTTGAGTTTCATGAGGGCATCATGTCACAAGCAATACGTTATACTCAGAAAATTTGTATTCTTGTTCAACACCTCTCTCACCCTCAAATTTGATGTGAAGTGCCAACACCTAACCTCTCTCATGTGTACAATTGTCCATCCAAACCCTCTCTCATGAGATATCATGAGCAGAAAACAACCTCCTTATATGGCAACCGTAAGGGTCTTGCTTTGCAAGTGAGGTCACAAAGCTCAATTGGGTTAAATCATCTGGTTCAAGCATATTCTGCAATATGTACCAGATCAATCAAGTAGACGACAGCTATGATCTGCAAAACGTCATCACAAGTCATGGAGAAGCGTCGACTGAGTCAAGTGTCTAACATGAATCAAGCATTATTTCGAATCCTCTTAAAGTTACATATGACCAATTAAATCCCTTTCACCTGCAATAGCATGTTCCCTTCAATTCCCAAATAAACTTGTCCAACCTCAGGTTATCACCGATTATCGACATAATTAAGCTAGCTTGCATTATCAGGTCAAAAAAAGTTGAAGATTACAGCAACGGATATCCGGATCAAAAGATAGAATAGTATACCAGCATCCGAATAAATGTTGTCTTTCCAGTTCCATTTTCACCCAGCATGACAATGATCTGAGAATCAGTAAATTCACCCCCGATCACAGATAACTTGAAATTACCCTGTGTTTTACTCATGGTAGGGTATCTGTATCGTTGGTAGCCCTGGATCTCCTCACCACTCTCTTGAGGAGTCTCGGCAACCTGGAAGGGGCAAGAATATCAAACCATTATACTGGATTATCATTGTATAGCAAATATAGACTCCAAAATGAGAATGTTACCTTAAATGTGAGAGATTCATCTCGAAAACGGAGATTTTCTGTAGGAACAAAACCGGCCAAGAAAATGTTAATTCCTTCTCGGACAGAAAACGGTAGAGTAACAACTCCATAAGCTCCTGGTTTCCCGTACAAGCAACAAATGAAATCTGATAAGTAATCTAGGACACTGAGGTCGTGCTCCACGACAATCACATAGCTGAGAAAGGAAAAATGAGTGAGTTATAGAATATTATTTCACAATGGAACCATTAAAAAAAAGAAAGTACAAACTAGAAATCGCCAGTACCTATTAGGCCTGAGCAAGGACCGAACAACTTGTGCAGCTTTAAGCCTCTGTTTTACATCAAGATAACTTGATGGCTCATCAAACATATAAATTTCTGCATTTTGTATAGCAACTACAGCAATTGCAAATCTCTGCAACTCTCCACCAGATAAATCGCCCACATTACGATCAATAACCTGATTCAACTCGAGATCAATGCACAGTTCAGCCTTCATATCTCTCTCATCTTTTTGGTCAAGCACCTGACCGACATTCCCTTGAACAGCTTTGGGAATGTGATCAACATACTGGGGCTTAATAATTGCCTGTTACGTGCCAGAAAGTAATTACTGAAAAGAAAAAAACTGAAAAGGAAGGAGTCCTATAATGAAAAATAAAAGAAACCAGAATCGATCATCATAGTTCAAGCAGTATTAATTATAATGACAACTGGACCTGCAGACTGAAATACTGACATAATGGCAGACTTGTAGATGGACGTGGTGAATGCTTGCAGTAGAAAAGCTACTTATACAACTTTTAGGACAAGAAATTATTAGAGCAAAAGTTTTAAATAGCAAGGGCTTTTAAAACCCAAAGCTATAGCAGAAAATTTTCTGTTACAACAACTAAAACATTCAATCTAAGGCATGCATTAGCCTCATAATAAAAAGAATATAAGAGAACAATCACCTAAAGCAGCTAGCTCAGATTGATGTTCCAAATCATTATAAATCACCTATAAAAGTGTTCTCTTCAAAAGATATTCATAATACAGATTTGAAGTTATAACTGCATCCAAAAATATAGACAATAATCTATCAGCATCATAACCATCATCTTTTTGATATCCATGATGTGTCACAATATCCCCAGAGAATTCCCTAAAAGAGAATCAAAATCCTAAAGCATATACTGAGAGGCATGTGCTCCTTATTTTAAAATGACAACTGGTGTGGCAATTAAAGGCACTGGCCACAGTTGGTTAAATTCCACCAACCAACATTCTAATATTAATTGCAAGCATGATAGTATATCCAGAAAGGTTCAAACTGCACCAGACAGAAACCTAAACATCCCAAAGATATAAGATGCTATAGTATAACAGGATATCTACTAAGGGTGCAGTAGATCAGTTCCTGATTGCAAATGATATAAAATTTGAGGTCACATAGCAATACAAATATCTTACATTATACATAGGATATGACATATGTTTTTTAAAAAAATATATCAAAATGTTAACATTAATGCTTTCCATGAAGTTACTCTCCAAATATAATGCGATGGAGCTATGTAAGCAAGCATTATTGGAAACCATGACTTACTTAAAAATGAAAAGAATACATTTGCATCTAGGTCCAATCAAAGTTGCATAAGAAAGGATTTAGTCATCTGACAATTTACATCATTGGACATCACAAATGCACTGTATCTCCCAGAGCAAGATTTCATAACCAAGCGGTTTATGATTAATATAAACCTAAAATTTACCACTGACAATAGCAATGTAGTATTATATAACATGTGATATAAACAATGAGAAACTAATAGAACAAATTGGTTCACACCCACATTCAGTTTATAAAAAATCAACTAAGTTTGTGCGCATATGCACCTTCAGATTGTCCTCCAGAATGCGTGTAAAATAATTCTGGAGCTCAGATCCTCGGAAATATGTCAAAATTTCCTGCCAATCAGGAGGATTCTGCAAAGAAAGAAAAAAATAAAGTCGTGTACATAAATAAATCCAGAAACATATACAGATTAATAGGTCGAATGGGCATTACATTGTATCGACCCAAGTTGGGTTTCAACTTCCCAGCCAACACCTTAAGGGCAGTCGACTTGCCAATACCATTTGTTCCAACTAGGCCCAACACTTGCCCAGGTCTTGGAACTGGTAACCTACAGTTGTAGGGTTTTATCAGTGTCTTTCAGGAAAATTTAAAATTTTAAAAATAAGGATAAACATTTCATTTTCTACTAACCTGTGCAACTTGAAGGTATTTGGTCCATAGCGATGGGTTGTATCTTTATCTAAATCCTTTGGTAAGTTGATAATCTGAATTGCCTCAAAAGGGCATTTCTGCATCACAAGGCAATACAACAACAATGTTAAGGAGACATACTAACCAAAAATGTAGATGTTGAGCAGAGAACATATATACCTTGACACAGATACCACATCCGATGCATAACTCCTCAGAAATGAAAGCAATTTTTGATGCCGGAGTGACTTCTATACAAAGTTTTCCTGCCAAAACAGAAGCAAAATTAGTCTTACAGAGCCAAAAAAAAAGCATACCTACAATGGTTCTACTATCCAATAACAATAACAACAAGAATCATACAATGATAATAATAACAATAACAACAATAATAATACAATGATAATAATAACAATAACCACAACAATAATACAATGATAATAATAACAATAACAACAACTAGCCTTCTTTCACATGGTAGGAAGAATGATGATAAATAATTTAATGCATCTAGTACTAACAGAAGAGACAGAACCCCCTACTAGAGAGAGATACTATTATACGCATGCCACAACCTGCAAAGGTCCATCCCAATAAACTAAGCAACAAATACATTGTATAGGAGGACGATGAAGGCATCTAAGAATTTGGAACGTTAAAACCGACCATCAAGAGTAGTCAAAAATCATCAATTTGCAAGGTTAAACCTAATGATGGCTTCTGGACTGGAGCCTTCCAGCACAGCTCATTAACCAAAGTTCAACCCAGGCCATAAAATGTTTAGAGGTTTTTAATTCAAACTAGTACAGCCTTAGAATTCAAAAAATTCATCAGTTGCATTCTCTGCTACAACACTGTAATAACACCCACACTTTACAGCCAACTTCACATGGCATTTCTAGGCAAATTATATGAAAACGTGCATAATGAAAAGTTGGCTCAGAATTCATACATCAGATAAACTCCTGCACCAAGAGGCGGAGTCGTGGGGCATATATTCTCACTAACATAGTAGCAGGAAATATTAAAAAAAAGGAATCAACAAGGGAAGGATTAGAAGAGATCCTAAAGCATGTTTTGTTGGACGCCAACTTTTGGATCGAACATCCTCAGCTGTTAGGAAAATATTGATAACCAAGGACTTGACTGTATTTTGACTGCAAATTCACATGGTTATCAAGGAAAATATCATTACTGAGATTCAGCTAAACTATAACTCGAACAGACTGTGGAAAATGGCACACATTGCTTGGCATAATCTAGATTCAGAACTCCAGGACCCTGTGCAAGCCCAGCTCATTGCTTGCAAGGTGCAGATCCATATATCCAAAAAGTGGAACCTTGAGCATGATTCCTCCAAACATTTTGGTGAGAAGTTCACAAAAAAAGAGAGTCATAATCGCATCTTCCAATGAATTAAGGGTATGTTTGGTTGCAGGGATAATTGCCTAGAAAACTTACTTTCCTCGAAAGAAACTAGTTTTTTGATTGTTTGTTTCTCTAGAAAATTAACAAATTCGGAAAGTTTAGAACTACTTTCCCAGAAAACTTTTGCTTTTTTTAAAGTTCGATATTTCCTTATCATTTTCCATGCATTTCCTTGCAACAAACTTACGCTAAGCAGAAATATGAATTTGGGAGAGTATCTTGTTAGACAAGGAGTACTATTTGAGCAGTCCTTACGGACTTACGCACATAGAATGGAGGCAAAAGACTAGATTGCACTTTGTTTACATCTTTCTTTCTTTCTTTTCATGTTCCCTGTAATCTACTTAAACTCCATGACCATCCCCTCCCCCCCCCCAACAAAAAAAAAAAAACCCTGGAAGGAAAAAAAAGGCACTGGCCAGTGCTCTTTCCAACTCAAGGCTATCATCTTTCCAGTATCTCAACTGAGATATCAGTTCGTATCAGTATCAGGCACTCATTGATTTGATCTAACTGACATATCATATCAGCCTTTATTATTCTGGTCGATGCATATAGATAAATCTCAATATATTCACCAATAACTTATTCAAATATCAGCTTGTTTTTCATAAACCATCCATTACAATATTAAATATTCAAATTAATACCCTCAAATGGTCATTAAATTTGGGCTTACTATTTTGGCCAAGATCATGGTATCTTAATTCTTAGGTCCTATCATACCAACCGAAATCTCAAAAATCTTGGTCTCTTTCCATTTTTGCTGATTTTAAATATCACTTGAGATAAATCAAGATCTTGATCCATCTAAATATCAACCTGTTAGATGAACTCCAGTTTGTGAGTTGTGTGGAGTGCATGTCTAAGCTTTGGATCCTTTCAATACATAAAAATTTCTTCTTACGAAACCATGTCCTAGTATAATACCTATGTTTAAGTGCCTGGGTGCAGATATTTTAGGGTAAAGTGAAGGGCCCAAGTAATATAAGTATCAACCACCACTAAGATTTTTGAGATTTCTAGTAGTAAAACCTTGCTTTCACTTCCTCTTCTCACCAACCACACCCTACTGCGCCTACAAAACTGCCCAACTTGGCCTCCATGATGACTCCCCATCCTCCTCTTTGCCTCACCATCCTGCACCCTTGAAAATTCTATGTTCAAGGACAACATAGATTATAGACCCTATCTAAAAACAAACCAAACCAGGATCAGTATGGAAGCAGTAGCTCGTGTCGTGGTCATATATTCTTGATAGATCCTTGTAAATTCTATGTTTATATACGCATTAGAAGCTATCAATTCTTGATAGATTTTGGTCCAGAATTTTTGCAAACCTAACTCATTTATTATATTTTTGCACCCAAACATTTTTTTTTCTCTTTTTTGGCTGCTTGCATCCTGTCCTTATTTATTAGATAACTTTTCTCTGATGAGAAAAGAAGCAATAATTTGAAACACACATGCGAACGTTTCTCTAAGTGTCTGTGCTCTGGAGAGCTATGCAATCATGTAGCATAACAGAACAACAGCGAATCATTTAAATTAATGGGGTTGTAGGAAACCTGAGTACCTTTAGAATACCTCCTAACTATGAATTTCCATTTTGTGTGTTTTGTGCTGGTGTCCCCAGCTTCACGTGAAAATTTTGATTCAAAATTAAAACCTGCTGCAGGTATTTCCTCCAGTATTCGCACCATCACCTTCGACAGTGTTCCATGAGGAAAATTAAAAGAAATTGAAAAAGAAGATTCAATTGTAGGCACATTATACTCATGGGCTAATATAGGTTCAATAATTAGTCAGCCATTATTTTTTCATTAACACTTTCTTTATTTTCTCAACATCCAAACAAGATCACTTATACATATGCTGACAACGCCCGGATCAACCTACATAAAGAACTTTAATATTTGACTCTCGTAAGGAGCTGCGGAAGCCCTAGATGGAATCAGCAGAGAAATGGATTATATCAATTCTGCTCCCATTTACACAAATTACGACATATCGCCCTTCATCCAATACAATATTCTTAAATTCAGGTATAAAAAGAGCTAGGTACTTCTACTTCTCACAGGAATCAACTAGCATATAGTATGCAAACAGGTCTAGATCAACTAGCAACTCATAACTTTCCAAAATCAACCCTCCCAGCTACCACAAGAAAAGAAAAGGAGCAAAAAAGGTCTCCGCCCAACATGGATTGGTATTATAAGCCAACAGTCAGAAGTACAAAGGCCGCGACAGGTGTTCCAGAGAACAATCATCGAAATCCTTCTGCTGAAGCTAAACATATGCGATGGCATCTCATATCCAATTCCTCCAACAACACCCATAAAAGAATAACTTTTCTCAGCTCAAAAAAAACAGCATGATCTTTCATCGAGATTAAAATCAGATTTTAGATTAAAATTATAAATTCATCGAGATCCACGCAAAGCCACTCCGACAGATCCCAGGAAACGAAATAGCAGGCACAGAAGCTCAAAATTCCCTCAACTAACTTTAATATTCTATATTAAAGATTTTTCTTTGAGAACAATACTTCAATAAATTAGACTTCAAAACACGAAAACACAAAAAAAAAAACTTCCCTAGAATCAAAGGATAACAATCTTTAACTAGAAAAAATCCCAAGTTTTAGATCAAGAACGCATTCTTTTCACGAAACAGGAATTTAACAAACCTGTTTTCACGACGGGGCAGCTCTTCTTGCACTCCTGGCGGCATTTCTTGGGCTTGCAGCGATCGGAGCTGACTATGGCGATACGAGTCAATCGATCCGCCATCGCTCCCCCCTACTCTAGACAAGCAGATCGCCCTCGCGCCGATCCAAAACGGAACCCCGCTCACAGAGAGAAGCAGAGAGGAGGCTCCCGCGTCAAATAAACCTACGACGAACGAACCCTAATGGGAGGTGAGAAGGATGGAAGAAGAGAGGCGCCTGGATACCTCTCGCTGCGGGTGCTTTGCGGACATAGAAACCCTAGAACCTCTCATATCGGAATTGGAAGCATAAACTGGTAAAAGTCGGAGTAACAGTATGTCGGCGTGCCACGCGGCAGGCCCGACAGGTGGCGCGGGAGGCCCAACAAGCTATTGGACCTGGCCAGGTTTAATCTGGGCTTCGGCTCTATAATGTTGGGCCACATGAAGCGGATAGTTTAGGGAGATGTGCGCGGATCTCAAAGCGATAACATCATGTTCACCAATCTAGACGTGGGGACGTCTTTTAATCCCAAAATATAATTTTTGGTAGGTAAATTACTAAAATTCGAACACTGGCATTTGTTTGATGCTTTATGTTTCTCTTTTTTTATGCCTTTTTTTCTTGGTTGATTTGAACTGTACAAAGAGAGGTCAGATGATCAAACATATACATAAGTCTCTCGAACAGATCTCACCCGCTGCATTGCATGACTTTTATCTGATTTTAAATGAGTGTTCGAGTTTCATTACCTTTTTTTTCCCTGATATATAGATATAGATATAGATATATATATATATATATATATATATATATATAGAGAGAGAGAGAGAGAGAGAGAGAGAGAGAGAGAGAGAGAAAAGAGGGGGGGGGGTCATCCATATTTTAATATTTCATATCTAAATTTTCAAAATGCACCACCCAAGAACCGGACATATAACTTTGGTTGCTAAGTAAAGAATGCTAATTTCACATTATAAATAAATTTAGATGCTTGCATGCATGCCTAGGTTTCTATCGAGTTGCTGACCTTGTTAAGTTTTGCATTTTATTTTTGCACTGATTATTTTTATCCATGCATGTACAGACTGATATATGCAATGAAATGTTCTAGTAAAACAAAGTAGATAATGCGATGAATTAAAGTAGAATTTTAAGTTAAATTAATAATATTCATTTTTTAGCAAAATAGTGGCAAGCCACCCCACATTTTATTGATAAATGAAATAATATTCATATAACTCATACATCGCTTGTCCTTTGGTAAATCATAATAATTATTTCATATTCTTGATATGGATATGATAAAGGAATGGATAAAATTACTTAGCAAGTTATTTAGTGTAGATTGCAATGCATTTTATAATGAATACAATGCTTTGGCATATATATCAACATCTAGTGTTGAATTGTCTTAAAGATAAAATTACTCTATTCCAGTTTCAAACGAAAAGTGAGGCCATAAAGGTTGGAGCTCGGGAAAGAAGTTTACATAACTTGTGGATTCTACTGAACCATTGATTAGCTCCATCCAAAACAACTTGTTGATTCAGGAGATATCTATTTATTTTAGGAATGAAATATTATCTACTAGGTGGTAGGTGATTAGATATGTTGGATGGATGTCTGATGGAGACTTTTAATATTGAATGTTAAATGATGATCAAGACAAGTCAAAAAGAGTAGATTCAATATAAAATCTAAAAAAAATGATATATTCAGCTAAGAAGGACGAATGACAGCACATGCTAGCTGTGAGGTGGTTACATATTTTTTGTACACTTGTTTATGTTTTCCATCTATCCTTAAAGATACCGAAACATAACATTGGAAGCTACTGAGTCAACATAAAAAAGTAAACAAGGGAAAAGATAAAAAAATTGCAGCAATATTCAATTAAGTAGGAATGAAATATTATATACCAACTTGGAGGTGGTTAATTAGATGTTTTTGGTTGATGAGTTGATGGTTTTATATTGTTAAACTTTGGAAATATTTCAGTCAATAAGTGTTGAAGATGCAATAAATTTAAAAAGAAAACTATAATATTTATTTTAAGCAAGGGAAAAGTTTATACCAACTAGGACTTTGATGTTTTCTTTGTATATAGTGATGATCGTTGTCTATCGTTCAACTTTCTAAAATCAAATGTTACACGTTGGACAAATAATATAAAAAATAAAGTGAATTTAGAGAGAAAATTAAAAAAACATTGGAGCATTTATTTAGTAGAAACGAGATATAACATGCTAGACTTTAAGCTTTTGAAATGGTATGTTGGATGCTAGTTGAGTAGAGTAAAAAATACAATAAGTTTAAAAAGAATAAAAATTACTGCAACATTTTTTTGGGTGAACACAACAATTATTTATGTATAAATAAAATATTATATGCTAGCTAGGAGGTGGTAAGGTGTTTTTTTTAGATGCGGTGATGGTTTCAATCTTCTGATAACCTTTGTAATAGAATGTTAGATGCTATCCAAGCAGAGTAAAAATATGGTAAGTCTTTACAAAATGCTATAATATTGATTTAACTAGAAATAAATATTACAAGCTAATTAGGATGTAGTTTGAAATTTTCCATGGATAATTTGATGCTTATTGTCCATCCTGAACTTTTTGAAATAGAATATCCTACACAAGTCAAGTAAATTCAAAGATATTAAAAAAAATAAAAAAGTGAAATAAAAAAGTGAAACTATTTATTTGAGTATGAAAGAAATATACATGCCCATTGCCAACTAGGAGGTGCTTATATGTTCTCTCTGGATATGATTATGGTTTTTATCATACTTAAACCTTTTAGAACAAATGTTAGATGCTAGTCAAGTAAAGCTAGAAATGCAATAAATTTAGAGACAATAAAAAAATGCTAAAATATTCATTTAAATATAAATATATATCACATGCTAGTTGGGGTGATTTGTTGTTTTTTTGTGAATGTGTTGATCGTTTGTATGCTCTAAACCTTTTGGAACAAGATCTTAGATGCTAGTCAAATAGAGTTAAAAATATAATAAAATTAAAGAAATATAGAGGAATTGTGATAATGTTGATTTAATCAAGAATGAAATGTGCTTGTTGGGAGGTGGTCTGGTGTTTTCTATGGATATTTTCATAGTTTCTATTTGTCCTTAGATCTTTTGGAATAGAATAGCAGATGCTAGCTAATTACAACGAAGAATATGATGAATTTAAAGAGGATCAAAAAGAAAATTATATAAATATTTATTTAAAGAAAAATATAAGAATTGCAATAACATTCATCTATCCATGAATAAGATATAGATGAATAAGATATGTGTGCTAGCTGGAAAGTGGTCAAGTAATTTATGTGGACATTTTAATAATATTTGTCTATCATTAAACCTTTTAGAACAAAATGTCCAACAATTAAGAATAGTCAAAAAAATATAATAAATTTAAAGAAAAGAAAAAGAAAAGTTTGTTATAATAATTGTCGTAACATTAATTCGGTTATGAATGAAATATGTGTGCTAGCTCGGAGAAGGTCAAGCATTGCTGTCAATGTTTTTAGAGCTTTTATATTCTTAAACCTACTGGAACAGAATATAAGATGCAAATTAAGTGGAGTCAAGAATAAGAGACTTTAAAGAGAAAAAAGGAAAATATTGTTACAATATTAATTTAAAAAAAAGAAAAATATTGTTACAATATTAATTTGAGAAAAAAAGGAAATTTTGCGATAACATTTATTTAGTAAGTAGTGAAATATGCATGCAAGCTGGAAGGTGGTCAGGTGTTTTTCATGGATGCTTTATAGTTTTTTGTCGGCCCTTAAAACCGTTGGAACAGAATGTCAGATGCTAGTTAATGGCAGTCAAGTATGTAGTGAATTTAAAAGAAAAAAATATATTAATATCCAATAAAAATATAAAAATATAATAATATTCATTTTGCCTGAGCGGAATGTGTGTGCCAACTGGAAAGTAGTCAGGTATTTTCTGTGAATATTTTCATAGTTTTGTCTGTCTTTAAATTTTTTTGGAGCAAAATGTCAAAAGCCAGCTAAGTCTAGGTAAGAATAACGTAAATTTAAAGAGAAGTAAAGAAATTTTTGTTATAATTTTTATTTAAAAAACATAAAAGTTATGATAATGTTCAATTAATGAGGGATAGAATATGTAGGTCAGGCTGGTCAGCTGAGAAGCGGGCGGTGTTTTTTATGGATGTTTTCATAATTTTTGTCTCTCCTTAAATTTTTTGGAACAAAATGTCATATGCAAGTTTAGAGAGAGAGAATAGAATAGCAGATGCTAGCTAATTACAACGAAGAATATGATGAATTTAAAGAGGAGCAAAAAGAAAATTGTATAAATATTTATTTAAAGAAAAATATAAGAATTGCGATAACATTCGTCTATCCATGAATAAGATATAGATGAATGAGATATGTGTGCTAGCTGGAAAGTGGTCAAGTAATTTATGTGGACATTTTAATAATATTTGTCTATCATTAAACCTTTTAGAACAAAATGTCTGACAATTAAGAATAGTCAAAAAAATATAATGAATTTAAAGAAAAGAAAAAGAAAAATTTGTTATAATAATTGTCGTAACATTAATTCGGTTATGAATGAAATATGTGTGCTAGCTCGGAGAAGGTCAAGCATTGCTGTCAATATTTTTAGAGCTTTTATATTCTTAAACCTACTGGAACAGAATATAAGATGCAAATTAAGTGTAGTCAAGAATAAGAGACTTTAAAGAGAAAAAAAGGAAAATATTGTTACAATATTAATTTGAAAAAAAGGAAAATATTGTTACAATATTAATTTGAGAAAAAAAGGAAATTTTGCAATAATATTTATTTAGTAAGTAGTGAAATATGCATGCTAGCTGGAAGGTGGTTAGGTGTTTTTCATGGATGCTTTATAGTTTTTTGTCGGTTCTTAAAACCGTTGGAAGAGAATGTCAGATGCTAGTTAATGGCAGTCGAGTATGTAGTGAATTTAAAAGAAAAAAAATATATTAATATCCAATAAAAATATAAAAATATAATAATATAATAATATTTATTTTGCCTGAACGGAATGTGTGTGCCAGCTGGAAAGTAGTCAGGTATTTTCTGTGAATATTTTCATAGTTTTGTCTGTCTTTAAATTTTTTTGGAGCAAAATGTCAAAAGCCAGCTAAGTCTAGGTAAGAATAACGTAAATTTAAAGAGAAGTAAAGAAATTTTTGTTATAATTTTTATTTAAAAAACATAAAAGTTATGATAACGTTCAATTAATGAGGGATAGAATATGTAGGTCAGCTGAGAAGCGGGCGGTGTTTTCTATGGATGTTTTCATAATTTTTGTCTCTCCTTAAACTTTTTGGAACAAAATGTCATATGCAAGTTTAGAGAGAGAGAATAGAATAGCAGATGCTAGCTAATTACAACGAAGAATATGATGAATTTAAAGAGGAGCAAAAAGAAATTTGTATAAATATTTATTTAAAGAAAAATATAAGAATTGCGATAACATTCGTCTATCCATGAATAAGATATAGATGAATGAGATATGTGTGCTAGCTGGAAAGTGGTCAACTAATTTATGTGGACATTTTAATAATATTTGTCTATCATTAAACCTTTTAGAACAAAATGTCCAACAATTAAGAATAGTCAAAAAAATATAATAAATTTAAAGAAAAGAAAAATAAAAGTTTGTTATAATAATTGTCGTAACATTAATTCGATTATGGATGAAATATGTGTGCTAGCCCGGAGATGGTCAAGCATTGCTGTCAATGTTTGTAGAGTTTTTATATTCTTAAACCTACTGGAACAGAATATAAGATGCAAATTAAGTGTAGTCAAGAATATGATGACTTCAAAGAGAAAAAAAGGAAAATATTGTTACAATATTAATTTGAGAAAAAAAAGGAAATTTTGCGATAATATTTATTTAGTAAGTAGTGAAATATGCATGCAAGCTGGAAGGTGGTCAGGTGTTTTTCATGGATGCTTTATAGTTTTTTGTCGGTCCTTAAAACCGTTGGATCAGAATGTCAGATGCTAGTTAATGGCAGTCGAGTATGTAGTGAATTTTAAAAAAATATATATATTAATATCTAATAAAAATATAAAAATATAATAATATTCATTTTGCCTGAACGGAATGTGTGTGCCAGCTGGAAAGTAGTTAGGTATTTTCTATGAATATTTTCATAGTTTTGTCTATCTTTAAATTTTTTTGGAGCAAAATGTCAAAAGCCAGCTAAGTCTAGGTAAGAATAACGAAAATTTAAAGAGAAGTAAAGAAATTTTTGTTATAATTTTTATTTAAAAAACATAAAAGTTATGATAACGTTCAATTAATGAGGGATAGAATATGTATGCCAGCTGAGAAGCGGGTGGTGTTTTCCATGGATGTTTTCATAATTTTTGTCTCTCCTTAAACTTTTTGGAACAGAATGTCATATGCAAGTTTAGTTAAGAACACATCGAATTAATGAGAAAAATAAAAAACATTACATCAACCATCTAAACGATATATCAATTATCATGTCATAGGTTGAACGCAACTATTTTGAATTAATGCATCAAGTTAATAGTCTATCTAGTATGATTCGTAGCCCATCATACAATATGTATCATGCATTGACACATCAATTTGTAACCCTACATTCATCTCAAAGATGATAGTGTGGCACGTCAATTTATAACGTTATATTTTTCTCAAAGATGATAGGGCATGCCCTTGAGGTTCTCCATACATGGTCAATCCTCAGCTACAGTATGCTACGCTAAATAGTCCTGAAGCAAACCCCAATCCTCACTTAGAGGGCTAAACTTGTAATGGGATGCAATTTTTTTGGGTATAAAAATTTGTTTTGCAAAAATTGTCCCATTTTTGTCGAGGGCTGCTGCAACGTGGGAAACTAACTTCCAGTTTCAGGACTGGGAATATCAGCTGCCCATCCCAAACCGCATGCACAATTATTCGCTATTCACTGCTCAAAAATGAAGCACAATTATCCAAAACGTCTACTCCTACGATACGTTTCAGAATTTTATGGTCTAGTTACGTGTTTGCTGTTCCCGATTCGCATACCCGATCTGCACTCCTTCGAGCGCTGATGAGGAGCACCTAAAGAACGTAAAGTTAGAGTCCTGCGCACAAGATACAGATAAGAAGTTGAAGACACACCCGAAACTATACCCAAGTCATTAATGTTGGGCCCACTGGTAACAGTACACGGCTGGCGTCAATAAAACCACCGTGGTCTTTCCAAGGGGGTACAATTCAGTGTCCCTCTTCGCACTTTATATAGAAACAAAAGCGGAATGGAAACCCAAAGCTCTCCTCTTGCGCTCTTCCCCTCCTCCTCCCCTCGCTCTCTCTCTCTTTCTCGGTGAGAGGCCTTCAAAACCGTCGCCGGCCGAGCCAGCTTCGGAAGCCAGCAAGCCGAGCCCGAGCCGATCCGTTCACCCCCTTTCTCCTCTCTCGTCGTCCGCATTGGGCGCGCTATTCCGAGCCGGCTCCATGGACGCCGACTACTCCACCAACGGTGATTCCAAGTAAGGACGTCTCCGTTAGTCCGGGACCCTCTACCGCCGTTATCTCTGTGTCGACTTATAACGGTTTCCATCCCCAGGCACCACCACTTCGGGGGGAGCGCCTCGTACCAGGATCATGATGTGTCGTCTTCGTCGGGATGGAACTCGGCCCAGCAGAAGCGCAAACGTTGTCCGGTCTAATGCCGTCTTCTCCCTTCCCTTCTCTCCCTCTCTCCTTTTTTTTTTCCTCTCTCTCTATTCCCCCTTTTTCTCCCTTTCTTTCTTCTTTGTTTCTTGAATTCCCAATTTTGTGCTTGGGTTTTTTGTTCTGTTCGCATGATTGCACGTGGCTTATGGCTGGGATAGACAAAGCTGCAATCTTGATGGTTTCTTTTTTTGGAATTCCTGGTCCTCTGGTTTAGTGTAGTTTGATTTGGTTAGTTTCGTGACATGCATGATCGATTTCATGGAAGTCCGCGAGATAGGGTTTGGTATTGTTGCGTTTAACTTCCGAAAGTTGTTTTTTTTTTCTCGTTATTCTGGGTGATCGAAGTTGTTCGATTATTTTTTGAATAGTGATCTTAGGGTAGGTAGTGGAGATGATGCTTGTTTATGCTGTCACTTTGGTTGGATTTTTGTGATGACTTGACTAGGGTCAACTTTTTCAAGCTGGGCATTTTTTGTCTTGGTAAATCAAAAAATTGAAAGAATTGCGTGCAGGGTGAAGGTAGCTGGGGGCCTGGGGCTTCACTTTGAAGGGTACAATTCTGAGGTGCTGAAAAGGAAAATATATAAAAAAAAGAGAAGAAGAAACCCTTGTTAAGGTGTCGTGGTTATTATCACCATCATTATTACTTAGTAACATCATTAAATTTTAGCAATAATAATAATAATAACAACAACAACAACAACAACAACATTATTATTATTATTATTATTATTATTGTTGTTGTTGTTGTTGTTGTTATTGTTGTTGTTGTTATTGTTAACATTGTTATTGTTGTCGATCATTATTACTGTCAGTATTAATCTTGAGGCATTGAACATAGACTCATTATAGGTCTTCATTGATAGCATCGAGAGAGTTCTACAAATAAAATCTTAAAGATTTTTTGTTGCTCATGCGGAGAATAAAGGATAGATCACCACTCATTCCGTTGGGTTGTATGCTTCTTTTAGCTAAGTATGTGTAGAACATCTGTCCAAGGAGTAAGAAAGAAATGGTTAATGCACCTAATTGATTTTACAAAGATAAAGACCAACACTCGCCATCTCAGTACCGAGCCCCTACTGGTATTATGCTGGTACTATGTCAGTATGTTTGGTACGGGGATGAATTCGGTGTACTGAGACTTGGTACACCTCCCGTATGGAGCCTCGGTTTGGTACCTATATAATACGGTACACCTGATATGGGGTAGTACGCACCGGTACAGCTCACCATGCTAAAAACAAATGCGAGAATTTTCCATATGTAGAATACTTGGAAAATCATTCTTGAGAGGATCAAAGGGGTATCTCAAAAAACCATCATCACTTCTTCTTTCTTCCCTCTCTTCATGTCGGTTAAGAACTTCATGTATGCACAATTTCGATTATGAATTACAAACAAAAGCAAGAAAAGTATTAAGATCAAGTAGTTGCTATGGTGTGCTTAAAGATCTAAATGTTCTTAGGGTAAACTGAACCCAGGAAATATCGGAAAGGTTTCCATTTATTCTTTATCTTTTGTCAGTCTATCATAAATTTATCCTTACATGAACATTTCTTTGAATTATTGGAAACTTAAATTCTTTGTTTTCTCTTTTTTTGTGTCTGCTTGTGGAATAATTGACATCTGCCTCCTCCTTAACAATTTTCTTTAAATCTCTCCCCATCACTTAAGAATTTTGAACTTTTGCTCTTTTAAATAAATATGGTACCTGGCTTTATAACCTGCCTATTGCTTCAAGCTTTCAACTGTCTAGTAAACAGACTGAATAGGTGGGCCTTCTGGTTCAGCTTGTGCCTATCATTGCCCTGCCTTGCATTGGTGTTTAGATGAAAAGAAAATCAACTAGAAAGAAGTACTAGTTCCTACTAATCATTGCGAAACATTGGACTGCTTTGATTTTGAGATTTGATCTATAATGTTTGATTTCTTTAGTTTCAACCTGCTTTGAATAAAATGGAAGTTCACTTCAATTTGCTTGGTCCTCTCTTCTTATACTATGTTTGTAATACCCCTAAAAAATAATAAAAAAAAAAGGTCTCGTGGGCCGGCCCGGAGTGGCCAGGCCCACAAACTTGACCCGTGCCTGGCACGGGGGCGGTCGAGGAAGAAAACCCGGCTAGGGTCTTCTTCCTCCCCGAATCCAGCGGAGAAGAGGGCATCTCAAGAGATTTTGCCTATATAATCCCCCCTCTCCTCCTCTGATTTTCTCCACCCAAATTACCGAAAATCACCGCCGAATCCGAAGCTCCTCTTCCGAATCCTTCTTCCTTGATTTGTCGCCGGAAAGCCACCGGAGCGCCACACCGGACTGAGGTAAGGCTCCTCCTTCTCCTTCTCTTTCTTCTCTGTTGTTTTCGGCCTTGTTCGTCGTGATTGGAGCCGATGCATCACCAGAAAATCGCCGAAACAGGGATGCCCTGTTCATCCCTGTTTTGGTCCTCATCCCTCTTGTTTCAGCATTGCCGGCCGCCGGTTTGGCGGGGCTGGGGCCACCAGTTTGGCCAGGGTTGTGGCCGCCGTCAAGTGGGGGCCGGGCCGCCATGGCCGCCGCCTCTTGGACCTCGGGGGGGGGGGGAGGGAAAGGAGGCGGCCGAACGTAAAGAGAGGAGAGAGAGGGTTTCTCTCTCTTCTTCTGCTCTCCTCTCTTTCTCTCTCCTCTCCCTTGATTTCTCTCTCCTGTTTCTCCCTCTATGTTTCAATCTCTTGGGACTCTCTCTATGAGACTTTCTCACTCTATGGGTTTTCTCTCTAGATTTTCTCTCTCCAGTTTCTCTCTCTAGATTGGAGTTTTCTCTCTCTCTAGTTTGATCTGGGGAGACCATTGTTTGTAAGGACTGCTGGATAGTCGTGGTTCAATGGAGGGTTTTGGGTTGTCAGATACTCCAGATAATTTTTAATATTGATTTGGTTCTGTAGGGTAACAAACTGTTGGACAAAGAGACATTGAGCAGGGTTCTGCGCACCCTAGTTCGTAGATCAAGGTGGTATGTCTAGGTTGTCAGCAAAGGGGTAAGAATCCTTGTACGCCAATCCTGCATGATATAAATATTTTGCACCTATCTATGTATGATGTTCTATGATCCAGATAAGTAAGAAGCAAAAATAATTTTATATTAAATTGTATTTTGATCGTATTCGCTTGTGGTTGGTATCATGATGGATGCATGCATGCGCATAACCAACACTTGCATAATTGGATTTATGGATGTGGTGCTATAGACTAACCTTGATATTATTGGTTGCCTGTCATGGGCTGGAAACATGACCGGGTTAGTCTAAAGCTGGAAATTAATAAAATGGATTGATGTGTGGATGTGAAATTGATTAAATGAATATTGACTTTGGGCCATCTCGTTATTATTGGTTTGCCCGTTACAGGCTCTAAGTGTGACAATGTTGGTTTGTCCGTCACAGGCTCTAAGTGTGATACTATTGGTTTGCTCGTTACAGGCTCTAAGTGTGACAATGTTGGTTTGCCCGTCACAGGCCCTAAGTGTGACACTATTGGTTTACCCCGTCACGGGCTGGAAACATGACCGGAATTTGGCCCAAAGTCGGAAAGATAATTGATCCGAATCAAGTTAATATAGAATAAAAAGAAAAGGCATTGAAAACAGTAATGAAGATTTATGAGCTATCATATATTATATCATTCTTGTGTGGCTGGATTTTCATTGATGGTGAATGTACATACTTATATTGATTATTTGAGCCTGTTGGAAGCCGTTTATGATTTCATGAAATGTGCATCGATTTGTCGTGGTTTTCAAATCTATATTATTATTGTGTTGGAGTGGATGTGTAGGGGTTCTTACTGGGCTGTAAAGCTCACCCCCTTCTTTTTTCTCTTTTCAGAGTTGCAGGATGCATAAACATGGATGGGTTGGGAGAGCGAGTATCAAAGTCATTAGCTAGTTAGTTAGTTTATGTTTCTTTGATTTCGATGAATATTTGAACATCTTGTAATTGAACCAAATTGATTATCTAGATATGTTGAATTTGTCAATTTGAATTAATTAATTAGTTGTGTATTTATTGGATTTTTGTTTATCTTAGACCTTGCATGATTTTTAGGGCACTACTCTAGGGCTCATGCGGCCGGTTGCGTACCGGACCCGGATGCTGGGTTCGGGGCGTGACAATGTTGCTTGTTCTATGCACTCCAACTTGGAAACCATCCTAGCTAATAAGAGAATTATGATCAGATCAGCTTGGAAGTGGCGTGACTCATAATTTCAGTATATTGCTTTTGCATTTGGATGAAGTTGCACCAATGAATGTGCAATATTGTATGGTGGGTCCGGTATCAATTGGATCTTGAACCTAATCTACATTCAAGCATTCTTCGACTGATAAATGATTTTGTACTTTGTAGTAGTTGGTAAATTATTATTATTATTATTTTGTTGGAGAACCATTAAGAGATCCATGCAGTTGGTAAATTTTGCATCAGAATGAGGTATAGACATTTTACACTATCAACAAAACCAATGTCTTTCTTGGTAGTTGTCAAGAAGGAAGAGTTTTTATAAATGATCTAGTTATATCTCCCAAAGTCATCTAATTGTTTCCCCTTAACCTGCTATGTGCAGGTATCAAGTACCTTAACATTTAAAACCTTTTAGATGGTTCTGAGATAGGGTAGTATTTATCTTGCATTCTGCCATTCCCAGAAATGCTAGTGCTGCTTAATATTCCAAGTACACAAATAAATAAATATATATCATGTATCTATCAAATTAAAGGAAATTAGTTGATACGAGGTTCATGCTTGATTAATCTTACCCATCATGTCGCCCTTTTAAGGCCCCCCTCTTTCTTTTTTCTATTTCTTTGTATTGATTTGTCCTGGTTAATCGTGATCATCACTTTTTGGTATGCAGGGCTCTGTTACATATTGAAATATCATGGTCTTTAATTATCGAACCTTCAAGCATCATCTTATTTGCAGCGATCGCAATAGGCCCTTTTGACTCTTTTCCTCTAGCACATCAATTTTAAGTGAAAATGTCAGCCAGATTTCTGTCTTCTTATAACATGTCATATTTCAGTTTGTTAAAGAGATGCATCTGCTAGGCACCATACTGTTCTCTCAAATACTATAAAATGTCAAATCAGTCTCTTGATGCACTTTCCTTGTGTGTCCTAACAGCAAAAGTATCATAGATCTGCAAGAATCTGCTCTCTGATACCATTTGAGATAAACTTGATTTAGATGCTTAGACAAAAAAAAAAATGGTTGAATTTATAACTTCAGGTGAATTCTCAGTCCAGTTGCACAAAAAAAAAAATGTAGACATGCCATGCTTATAAGGAAAATAAGTGGTACATTCATTCTGTTTTCTCAAAATCTAACATAAAAGTCTTAAACTTAAGTCAATCCCACCTTTTATAAATAAAACTAACCAGTCTTCATCTTCGAGGATTAGTCTACGATGCAAACTCCCTGCTATTGCTTTAAATTTCTAACTTTTTTAAAAAATTAATCTACAAATATTCATTGAAGTGAGGTTGGGTTCTTGCTTATTTCTGCCCTTTTGTTGTCTTCACAGTTGGGCCACAACAACATAAAATAGGGTTGATTGTGCTTTATAGTTCAATGAATGGACCCTTTCGTCCCAACACTATCTGATTCTCCATGAATATCTCCATGAATAAAATCTGAAATAAAGTAATAAAATTAACATAGTCTAGAACTGTCGAGGGAAAGATGCACACAAACTTCATAAGAGACTTAGAAAAGAATTCTAATCGTATTCCCATGTAATTATTGACCACATCCTCATAAGGACTAAATAAACAACATGAATATAGGCCATCGGAAAGAAAGAGAAAAAAACTAGAGCAACTTCAAAGGCGGGTCAAAAAACGAAAAAGAGTAAATTCTAATTTTATGCATCATCTTTCTCTTGGTTCCATCTTCATCCATATCTCTTCCTCTCTTGCGATTGTGCTTCTTATAAGTTGCCTTGGATAAATTTAGCTCTCTAATACGTGCAGTGATGTCCTTCTTGTAATTTTCTTTTTCTTATGAGTTAAATTGGCATTTATTGCACAATATTGTCCTCCAAGGATTCTCTGCATCAATTATTGATACCATTGGAGCCACATTGATCCTCCTAGCCTGACCATCCCACCATCCTTCCCCATGAAAACACCCAGAGTCCCACCCAGGACAAAAGGAGAAAAAGATTTACCAAGAAAGATGAAGTTTTGCTCTTATTGTAGAGCTGATAGTAAAGAGCAGTGTCAATGGGTCGGACCAGTCCAAAAAATTACAAGCCCAGGATTGGAATGTAGGCCCTCGGCATGGCTTAGGGCTAAGAAGTTGAATCTCAAGCTAGTTTGGGGGAGGCTTGGGCTTTAGATATTAAGAAAATCTAAGACAGGCCTCATGCCAAGCCTGACTTGGCTTGACAGAAAAACAAAGCCCTGGCCCTGTATGTTGATGTTACTTTCAAGCTACATTATGGTTTAGGCCTAAGCCTATTGTTTCCATCTCTAGTTCAGGCTCAGGCAGACCTTGTCTTGATACCGTTAACTGTAAGAGTCTGCATGTCGAAAGGTTTGTTTATAGCTTTATAAGAATTTGTTTTGGTGATTTTATGTTTGGATTTAGATCTATGGTGTCTTACTTTTAAATGATAAGTTTTACTCCTTGGGTCTATAAAGACAAACTACTTGTTTTGTTTGATCTTTTTGCTATTATAATTTATGATTTTGAAGTGCCTTGAGGATAACTTATTGAATTTTGCATGTGATATCTTGAACATAGTAATTTTAACTCCTGTTTAGAGAAGTATGGCTGGCTTATTTAGAGAATATTCAAGGAGGGGAAGTTGTAAATAATATCTAATCAGTTACAGGGTAGTTTGTTAAGATATTGTAGACTTATAGTAGATTATCTCTGAAACACTAAAAGTTGAACTCTAGAGAATTTGTTCTTAATATGGTTCGGTTGTCATTTAGCTCAGAAGAAGCCTTAAAATAATTTACTCCAGCTGCAAATTGTGTTGGGTTTGAACAAGATCAGTTTGTTCGACCCATTTCTACCTTTTGTTCTGTCAAATTTGTTTGTCACTCTTAAACTATTTTACCGCCTTTTCCGTGAATGTCATTTACCTGCAAGTAAGCTGTGGTTTTTATCTGCTGAATTGGCCATGATGGTAATAAAGATAGTTTTTCCATCTTGTTCTATGTTCTTAGGTGTTCTTTTTTTAATGTTTGGCAGGTCTGTCATAAGATTAAGAAGAATGTTTATTGTATGACAATACAATCTCCATTACATTATATTTCTGTGATCTCACTAACTCTCTTTAAATGCTCTTGCCAATAGCAAATGAGATTATTATATAAGATTGGATCTCCGTGATTTTCTAGAATGCCATTTGGTCTAAAAGCATTCGAGTCAATTTACTGAAATTTATTATTACTGAATAAAAAAGCTGATCTAAGTTTCCAATGATTTCATTGGCTTCCACTCTTCATTTTGGTGATAATACTATTGATCAAGAAAGGGTCCCTTCTTTGCTACTTATTATAGAAACCAGGCGACATGCCTCTATATAGTATTTACTTGACTATATATATGTATATGTGTGTGTGTGTTTTATTACTCATACTGTTTCTGTTTATGTTGTCAGTTTTCATTTCATTAGTTTGAGATATTATGAAATAAAACACGACTTCAGCAGTAGTTTTGTCTTGTGGCTGTATAAAGTGGATTTTCTATTTGTTGTTCAGGAAGGATTTCTATCATGGTTGTTCTACATTATGACATTCCATGACATATGATCTGAACTTGCAGCTCTTTTTGTCTTTCAAATTTACATAGATAAAATGCTCTTCCAATTGTATAATCAGTAAGATAAAAATGGTTTCTATAGACAGAAACCTATCAATATTTCTGTCTTGAACATTTTTTTTACATGATATGCTCAATTTAAACCAATTTTGTTCATATTAGTTGGTTAAATTTTTCATTAATAGGAGGGTATTATTTCTAATTATGTTTGGACGATGCCCTTTGCTAATTACCATTTTTGATTATCTAATACTCTAACCGTTTTGTCTCTGGATGCTCTTATTATATTTTAACTTGTTTAATATGTTTATATAATTTCACTTTTTTATCCACTCCTATTTGTTTGGTATGCTTCTCAAATATGGATGCAGCCTTGTTTGGCTGAATAAGGTAGAGGCATCAAGCATATTGGAGAAGCTAGGATGATGAGATCTATTATATCGTGATATTTTTGGTATATCCAAATTGTTTAACACAACACATAAATATAGTATTGTCGCATATTTTTCCAAACATTCTATTAGTACGAGCTTATATTCCGCCGTGGTTCAATTTATTCTGTTGCATTGATTAGTGGACTTTTGAAATAGTTTTCATAGTTTTGTACTTACTCAACTAGCAACTTGTTTGCATATTGTAGGTTGTTCCTCATGAGGTCATTCAAATTGATGGGGATGATAATACAGATTCAGTTGTGATCATCCAAGAAAGTAGTTCAGACTATAAGAATAAGCAAACTGTGGAATATGATATGGATAGGCAAAAGGAAGTAAAGGTGTGAACAATTCTTGAATGTATACAGAATACTTTTCATGATCAAAATCAACTACTTTGCAATTTCTGGTACCAGTATCATTTGATAACATGGATATAACGAATTCTTTTTTCCTTGAATAAATTCTGCAGGGTGTTTATTCCAATGAACTTATAGGTTCTAGTTCAAATAGTTCAAACCTTGGTGTGCAAAATGACATTCTCATGCATACTGTGGCATGCCCCGAGCTCAGCCTAGAAGATTTTCCCTACATGGATGAAGAGGAGGAATATGACTATGATGAAGATGATGAAGACTATGAATATGATGCTGAGTTGATTGATAATGATTGTAACTATAGTTTGGTTGCTAAGTTTGATGATTTGGATCTACCTCCAGGGGTGGAGGCTTCGGTACCATGGTTGCAAAAGTCCGAACCCGAAAGGCCAATTGATTTCAAGCTGAGGACACAGATTGAAGATGAAATTGACAGCAAATTTAAATCATTCAAGCAGTTCGATACTGTTGGGGATTACTCAGACCATTATTATGCCAATTCATCTGCATTGAATAAGGTAAGTTTGTTAATTATTTAAATTCTCTTGTTTCTTCTCAGCTTTGGCCATTGTTATTTTTTTCCCCATTTTGGTATATTAATATCAGCCATCAAAAGATTGGACAAAGAGGATTCAGCATGAGTGGAAGGTCCTGGAGAAGGATTTACCAGGTGAGTGTGATCTGTTGAAAGTCGTGCAACTATAACCAATTTGTGATCTGCTAACTGTTTCTATCTATTGACTTCTTCCTTCTATTTTCGTTTTTTAATATGGTTTTAATGATATGTTCCTCATTTATCTCAAAACAATTTTTTTCTAATTAATTCTTGGAAAATATTATGCATCATCTAGTTAAGTATGTTTCCATTTGTCAAGCTTGAATGACTTAGCTGATGTGTTAGAACCCAAGAGGATTGTGCAACAATAAAAAATATGAGATGTCTTAGGGTGATCTTGTTTTCCACTGAAAAAAAGGGTGATCTTGTTTTGATCTGAAAGAGGAAGATTTAAAGCTAGTATTGATGCCTGAATTATTAAAAGACCCTCTTCACATATTCTTGGCTAGCATATATATGAGCACCATATGCTACAACTGAAGCTAGATGCTCTTTTCATCATTGTAGTCGTTTGCCTATTTTAAATCAACCATCCACAATGTGGAGAAATGTTCCTACTCTTTGGAGGTTCACAAAATTCACTTTATATATGCCTACAAGATCACGATTTCACATCAACCATCTCTTGAATGGAGGGGAGCAGGGTTTAGGGCTAGTGGTGCAAAGAGCAGCAAAACCTGTCCTGTGGATATGTAACCTAACTTTCAGGTGTATGGCCTGGAGCTAGATGGTCAGCCAGAGGTTTAACCTGGCAATCCACTGCTTTGAGGAAGCCTCCTAAAAATCCATCTGTTCAGAAGGTGCACCCCCTTTGGAGAACTTGTGGTCCAGGGTTGGCTAGAGGGAGATCTCAAGAGTCTTGGGAAAGGAGCGCTGCAAGCGGAGAGGTGAGGTGTTTACAAGGATATCTTTACTAAGTAGATCTTGTAGACAAGTCTATATGTAATCAGCAGAGCAGGCTTATGGATAGGTCCATAGCTTCTGCTTGCATATCACTATGTTGTGGGGTCTCGAAGCTGCATGAACCAGCGTCTTGTGATTTGCCATGCGGAAATGTTAGACTTATTTACGAGGCTGGCTGCTGCTGATATCTTTGCATTTAGCCACATGGTGGCATAGATATAACTAGTCCAGCTGCTTTTGTAGAAAAAAAAATTGGTAGTTACCACTAAAATCTGGACCATGTTATTTAACTCCAGAATTTAGTCTCAAGGAACCTCAAAGGAGAGGCTTTGCTCGAGCAGTTTCACCCAGAAATTTGTTGAAGTGAAAAGTTCTAGTGATAGTCTTTTCCAGCATTATCATCCACTAGATTTTCTCGGGCTTGTAGTGTAATCTGCCTTTTGGTTTGAATATCTGTTGCACCAGAAATAATATTTGCTATTGCAGAATCCTTTGATTGCACCATTTATGACATCGTAAGTACATCAGTTTTCTATACTTTAATTCATTATGATGTTTTTGGTTGCTTAGGTTGCACAAGGATATGTAAGTTGAAGCTCGAATTTCATTTAATTGTGTTCACTTTCTAGTACTTAATTTATGTAATCATATTGGTTTTGTTATACTTCTTTAGAGACGATATTTGTAAGAGTCTATGAAGGTAGGATGGATCTGCTGAGGGCTGTTATAATAGGACCAGCGGGAACTCCTTATCATGATGGCCTCTTCTTTTTTGACATTCAGTTTCCTTCTACCTATCCACAATCACCCCCGGTATGTGAGTGGTCATGTTCTCTACTGACTTCTCTATCTCCAACTTGAATAATAAGAGAACTTTCTTAAATGTGCAGGCTGTACACTATCTTTCTGGTGGACTCCGACTTAATCCAAACCTGTATGCCTGTGGGAAGGTCTGCCTTAGCCTTTTGAACACCTGGTCTGGCAGCGGTTGTGAAAAGTGGAACCCGTCAAACTCGACCATGCTGCAGGTCTTGGTCTCAATTCAAGCTCTGGTTCTGAATTCAAAGCCATACTTCAATGAACCAGGATACTCTAGGACTGCTAACACGCCCCAGGGGGAGAGGAATTCCTTGGCATACAATGAGGAAATCTTCTTGCTGTCCTGCAAGACAATGTTGTACTCTCTGCGGAGGCCTTTAAAGGTGAGGACTATTCCTTATTATCTGTAGCACCTCATGCTATAAATACAAAGTAATATGTATAGTTTAGAAGGCTTCGTGTACCCTCTGGTATATTCATGATCACAAGAAGCTTTTAAGAATATTAGCATATTTTGAGCAGCGGAAGCTTTACATGCGTAACTTCATATATGGGTTCTTGCAGCATTTCGAGGACTTTGTTGCAGGACATTTCTGCAAGCAGGGACGTGTTATCCTTGTCGCATGCAGAGCTTACATGGGCGGTGCTCAAGTTGGGTCTGTCATTAATGACGAGGTGCAAGATGTTGATGAGGATGATAAGACTCCGATAACAAGATTCAAAGTCACACTGAAGAAACTCTTTGAGGAACTTTTGATGGAGTTCACTGTCAAAGGAGCTGATTGTGATGAATTTCTTGCTCAGAAAGTCAATGCTGGAGCAGTTGATGTCGCTAAAGACTGTGATACTACACTGAGGCTCTGAGTTAAAATTCCAGTACCAATGAAGCAATTTTGCCTAGGTAGACATGATAGTTTCCATTTTTATATAAGTTTAGAATGGACAATGGTAACTTGTGAAATTTTCTGTGCCTAGCTTATGCATCTTGTAAATTGGGCATCTAGATACCCCTAGGCCGAGGTTTTGAACTTTTGATGCTTATGGAGGATTCTTTAGAAAAAATACATTGCTTCCTATTGGTATCTTTTTTCTTCTAGACACCATCCTTGAGTTCATCTCTTTTTGGCATTTCATCTCTTTTTTGTGCGGTCCTTCTAATCAAAAGTTTAGTTGTTGATATCTGAAGCTGAGGAAGTAATTTTGCATGGAGACATGTTTAATATATAGCATGCAATTTCATCAGTTGGCATGTAGCATACTGCTTATGTTATGAGTAATACATCAAGTCATTCCTAGGATGATAATGACATGCTAGATATTTGCTTCCTGATGAGTATATGATATGCTTTAATGTAAGGTTGGCTCTTTGCTGGTATTATGATGCTGTAATTATGATATTATATGACTGAATATCTAAGGAATTAATGTATTTTTACTGACGTTTGGAACTTTAAAGAAATTAATGCATTAGAAAATCGTATAATATGATACTGCACAATGTACATCATAATGTGCTGAACCATGTCACATATTACTTTAATTTTGTTGTTCCCAATCTCTCGAGAGATTTTCTGGCATTTTGCTATGTAAAATTATGGGATGCATGGCTTTACATGGTTCTTTTCCATCCTTATCTGGGACAGTGGCCATCTTATTTGTCTTATCAATAATTGAGTAATGCACCTTACACTCAATTGTGTTATGGCTAAACTGTTGAAAAGATTTTGCTAGCCTAGCATGCTGGGAAATTTCCCCTCAAATGATCTCTTCTGCACTCCACTCCTCTTCTCATAAGATTGAGGTTTCGAGAGAGTGCTTCTTCCATCCTCTCCTTTACCCTTCAGCCTAGTTTCCTCTTCCTGCTCACCGTTCGCTAAGCCATCATTCCCCTCTTCTCCCTTTCTTCTGGCCAATCGCTCTTCTCCCATGATGACTGTTCCTTCTTGGCTCCCAACCTCAGCCCATTGGAGAGAGACTGGTTCACCATCTGGCTTGGTTAATTCCACACTGAATGTCAAATTTCTCATCTCGATTCCAAGCCCCCCATCATCCTCCCACATTCCCAGAGTCTATGCAGCACAATTCTTCCCTGATGATCTATGAGAGACTGCTAGTCGTCGTCCGTCTCAAAGCTGGCCAGGTCTTCCAAACAGCCGAGAATGCCTGCCGCTCTCCTGCTCGGTCGGATGCCCGACTCCCCATGTGAGGTGATTATATCTATCTGTGGCGGGTTTTGGATGTTTTAGCTCTGATGATTGGATCCGGCCATGGTTTCTACGAACGAGGTAAATTGACACTTCAGAACTACATCTTTAGGCTTTAGTTCGCACTAATTTGATTATTGGGACATTTGAAAGTTGATATTCGGGAACTGATCATTTCGATCCTATTTCCGTATTGGGTTATCATGACAATGAATAGAACTATAGATTGATCTCAGAATCTCAATGGACACTGTTTTGGTGTTGAGTGTGGGGATAGCTCAGTTTAGAGCAGAATATAAGCATTTCTTCACTACTCAAATCGTTGCATTCCAGGTCTGCAGGTAACTGCAATCCTCTAGGTGAGGATTTCAATTTCTTGCCACCTTTTGTGTGTCTCTGCCTCGTGTCTTGTTCGGATGTTGGGAAATTGCAACCATAACTCCCATTCCTGAACCTGTTCCTTCTCTTTGCAAAATGACACTGGAATTATCCACCCTTCCAATTCCACGGGCCATTACCCTTACTCTTTAAGTAAAGAGTATAGCGAGAAATAGCATTTGAGGAAATCATGTGGCATAAAGAAGGCAGGAGGCCATTCAAGCGAGTTGCGCTAAGATGATGTTTCACCTAGAAATTTGGATTTTGGCATGACTGCAAGCAATAACCATGCATGGACTGATGCAAGTTTCTATCCCTTCTTTCCAGGTTACAGATTTGACAGAGATGATTTCTTTTTTGATTCAGAATTGCTGCCCAGCAAATTGCAGAATAACTATCTATGGTCAAGGCTTTAGTTCAGTGCCTGATACAGGATGGGACGAGGATCCTTCATTCAAACTAATAGAACCATTGTAACCAAACTGATAAGAGCGGCCAAATCAGACCGTTTCTGTATCTAGAATTTGGATCTAAATGTTTCCTATTTATCCACTAGACGATTTAACTTGACTCTTTTGATTCAGAATCAAACATCATCTTCTTTTGGATATCTAAAAAATTTCTTCTCTTCTTTTGAGGAAACACATGCCAAGCATTTTGAATGGTTCGTTATTGTGCATGACCGAATAAAGAGTTGGAAGGTGTTCTGTTTGGGTAAGCGAGTGAGTGTTTTCAATCTTTTGTCTCCCCTTATTTCTACTGCCCGACTCTTACTTGGTTGCTTTTGTTCTTTTTTCCGGGAAAATCCCCTTCTTTCTTGTTTCTTGTCTTCTCGTTTGTAACCTTTCTTCTGTTCTCTTTTGGGGTGGCACACACCCGGGCTTGTATATTCTTTCATTCAATTCAATGAATTTAGGGTGGCTCAAACGTTCCTTACATTAAAAAAAAAAGTAAAAAAAGAGACTAGTTGATTATAGATCCAAGTCCACCCTATCCATTTGCATCTGGTTTATTATGGCAGAATCTGCCGATCTCTCAAATATGATATAGGTGGAAAAGATAATGAAAATGATTTGAGAAGGATGGATATGTATCTTTGGCACGAAACAAGGATTCATGAACCCATCATTGGATCACCCATTGGTTGCTTTGACAGGTTGATGAATGATAGAGTGTGGTAAAGATATTGGTATAAAGCTTTTTAAAATTTTGATTTTAAGAAAAAATTCATGAAGTTAAATCCACACGCAACGATGCAAAGTCAATATTTCTTAGTGATCTTTGTTGCCCAATGCTTTGAGTTTGTCGGGCGAGCATATCTTGAAATATTTCTTCAGAAGTGGAAGATACCATCTCATTATAGAATCAAGCCACACACGCAATAAATGAAGACCAAAGCCCCAACTTCTCTCCACAATTGCTCTATTATCCTTTTTCTTTGAATGATAGCTGTGGAAAATCTAGCTATTCCAAGTCTCTCCGCAGACTTTGAACAGTCCCACCAAAAAAATTAAATTCCTCTAGGACCTAGTGCTCCATTTCATTGGATTAAGTGACTTGTATGGACTTGTCTTCTACGTCCATCAAATTTACTAATTGTCAAGCTTCCTTGACTGAACGGCGGGTTTGGGCAAGTTTTCCTAAAGCCTACTGCCTATCCAAGAAATTTCTTTCTTTTCTTTTTGTAGGAAGTACTGATCCAAGAAATTTCGAATAGCCTAGGAATAATGGCATTGACTTACGGCCTTAGTGGCATTCCTATAATAATTCAAATTAAAGTTGAGCCTTCTTTCCTTTTTATTTTTATTTTATTATTATAATAATTATTATTATTTGATTGAAAGGGAGGTTAAAACCACCCATCTTTTATTGATTTGAATCTAAGTATACAAGAGTCAGTTGCTGCCAAAAGGAGGCAGCAATTCAAGAAAGAAACAAGATTCTGTTCCAATTTAACAAGGAGCAATCTGAACGTGAGATCGGAGGCTAAAAAAGAAAACAAGAAGTTTCAGCATCCATGCAGAGAACTCCTCTTTAGATCGCAACGTTGCAGACAGCAATTGGGCGGCCATTTCAAGATGTATGTGACATCAGACTTCAGAAAAGAAACTTGTAATTCCCTTGACCTTATGCCATATTTCCCCAAAGGCCGGCTGCATTTTGCTATCACATAGGCTAGGCCAATCATTTAATAAATGAATACCTTCAATAGCAATAGACAAAAGGGAAGCTTGCTTATTTTGAAAAAAAAAAATCTTGTATTTCGTTCTTTCCAACGCACTCAGGGTTGGGCTGATTTTATAAAAAATCCTCTTCCTCCATGCAAGACAAAGGCCTTCAAATGTTGAAAGAGAGGGTAAGACTCAGGGCTCGTTTGGTTCGCGGGAAGTATTTTCCCTCCTAGGAATATGATTCCTGGGAATCAGATTCCTAGGAAGAGAATACCTAGGAAAGTACTTTTGACATGTTTGGTTAACCATGGGAAAGTGACTAATTTCCAAAGTGCTTATGTTTGGTTGACCATCCACTTTCCTAGGAAAGTTATGTATAATTCCTATTATGCCCTTAATAAAAATTAGGTCTTTAATGCCTCTTTAATGCTTCTTTAATGCTGAAGGGTCTTTTTGGGAAAAAATAAAAAAGGAGTGATTCCCACCTCATGGGAAAGTAACTTTCCCATGTTTCTCATGGGAAAGACTTTCCCATGAAATGTGGGAATCATATTTCCATGGGAATACCACTTTCCCATCTCTCTCCTTTGAAAACTCCAACCAAACAAGAGGCATTTCATTACTTTCCCGTTGACCACACTTTCCCCCCTCGTTTTCCTGCGAACCAAACGAGCCCTCAAAGGGAAGAACAAATTGCCTTGAGAAGA
Source organism: Phoenix dactylifera (assembly GCF_009389715.1). NCBI lineage: Eukaryota > Viridiplantae > Streptophyta > Magnoliopsida > Arecales > Arecaceae > Phoenix > Phoenix dactylifera. The sequence goes on along the minus strand of NC_052399.1, from coordinate 16,600,941 downwards.
AAATGCAATTAGAAAACGAATGATCTACATAAATATTCGTGATTGAGTTCAAAGCGCGCAACTACCTAAATTTTTTTTAAGCTTCTTTCAATTTTTTCTTCCTACATAACCAATATATTTGAGGCACATTGATATTACCCTCCTTATATTAAGAAATTGATACAGAGATAAAGAGATACCCTGCTTCGAAACAATATAATCTTCGGCCCTATTTAGAGAAGCCAATGTTAATAAGGTTGGCATTTCTGAGTGAGTATAGATCTTCCATGGTGCGTAGTTTACATTACAGAATCTAATGCAACATTCAATAGTCATCATTAGAAGATGGATGATAATTAAATATGGTATGCGTATGTGTCATGCATGACGTGCGTGTGGGGGTGGGGGGATTAGCCTAAGGTGACACGAGAAGAAATCTAAAAGCTAGACAATAAAGCGGCAGGATATGGTTGAATTATGGCCCTGTCCCACGCAGACATGGGATAAACTAAAAAGATAACAGGGATTAGCCTCTATAAGCAACATGACTGGCTTCCATTGATGGAGAGTAAGGATTGAAATGAAGCCCACTGCATGATATGCCTTTTTTTTTTTTTTTTTGATGGCCATCGATCTATATATATATATATCCGTGCGCAGCGCTGAGGTTCTTGGGTTTTCTTGAGCTACCATTGCCTGCAAATTGGGGGGCTCCTGTTCCACGTCCCAACTACCAACGGTCAAATGGCCCCTCCCTCTCTTCGTTCTCCCCTTGTTTCATTGAAGAGTTCCGTGCTTCGGCTTGGGGTTAGAACTGGGTTATCTCCCTTCTCCTCTCCTCCATGGTTCCTCCTCCTCCTCCTCCTCCTCACTTGCATCTCCCCTTCTTGCTCCTCCTCTCCCGGTGGAATTTCCTACGCCAGCCACTGCAACTCCACCGTCCCGGAAGCCACCCCCGCTGGCCTCTTGGGCGATTCCTCCACCTCCTTCCAGATCCCCAATGGCTACTACTCTGGTGGCGGCCGCCTCCTCGGCTCCTTCCCTGAATCTTTTGGCTTCCGTGCCAAAAGCCTCCACCAGACCCAGACCCCTGGCGTTCTTCAGGTCGATGGGACCCTGGTCTTCAACGGAAGACGAGGAGTCGACTACTATCCGAATGGGACAGATAGCCGCTATATCCGCCATAGGAACTCAACCGCGAGGAGAGAGGCTATCTTTCAACTCTCTGGCTTCTGGTCCGAATCCGCCGGCAAGCTTTGCATGGTAGGGCGTGGGTTTCTCCGGCGCAAACGAGTAGGTACCTCTATGGATCTCTCTGCTGTTTTGAAGCTCAATTACCCTGACAGTTCCAATATCTCCACTAGCATGGCAAATGGCACTGTCGAGAGCTTGGATGAAGCCCAGAGCCCGAATCACTTTGATCCCATTTCAATTTTGGCCTACGCTCAGAAAAATTACGAGTACACGATGATTTCCCAAGCGAATGAGTCGTGTTCTCATATTAAATTTGAGGAAGAGCTGGTAGGATTCAATCCTGGTACGGTCTGTTCCAATCTCCAGCCCTTCTTGGATAGGCCCTTTATATTGGACACCGGGAGCAGCTGTTCTTCCGGGAACTGTGACCCTTTCGGTAAGGGTCCCAGGATTTTCCCAGGTTTCATGTTTTTCAAGCCGATCCAGTGTTCGGACGGTGGAAGGATGCACTTTCAAATAGGTTTCTCCAATGACACTATGGCTGCAAATGATAGAATCTTGGTGCCTGACAAGTCCTTAGTTGGAGAGGGGTTTTGGGATCAAAGTGAAAACCGTCTCTGCCTCATGGCTTGCCGAATACTAGACGCTAAAGGGAGTTCTTTGGCCAATGCCTCTGTTGGTGATTGCACCATTGGGCTTAGCCTGGGGTTCCCTGCATTTTGGTCAATCTCAATTCGGAGCACCACCATCGGACGTATCTGGAGTGGAAAGAACAAGAATGATGCTGGCTACTTCAGCATGGTTTCGTTCCGAAGTTTGCAAGACGGTGTTGATCCAATTCCTGGTTTGAAGTATGAGTACACCAAATTGGTTGCTGTCAAGAAATATTGTGTAGAGAACAATGTTACAAAGCTGGGGAAGTGGAGATATCCCAATGGTAGATACTTTGATGACATGAGGTTTTCTCTCTCTCTCAGAGATGTGAATGGTAATGATGCATGGGGACAAGCAACTCCGGTATTCATTGGTGAGACGTATCATGGGAATGATGACTCTGTCATGACAAATTCAGGGATGAACCACACCCTCTGGAATGTAAGTTATGAGTTAAGCTATACATTCTGGAATGCCTCTTCTGTTGTGGATGAACCAACTGTGACTACGGCAGAAGGTATATATAATGCTGAAACCGGAATGCTTTGCATGGTTGGCTGTCGATATCCAATTTCTTCAGTTGCTAGAAAACAAGCAAATGGTGCGGCCTCTGATTCCATGGACTGTGAAATCCTCATCAACCTCCAGCTCCCCCCTCTAGATCCACGGGCTGGAGAGCATTTTAATGGCACAATTAGGAGCCTGAGGGAGAAATCAGACCCACTTTTCTTTGATCCTTTACAAGTCTCATCCTCTAGTATATATAGAATCCAAACAGCTGAAATAAGCTGGAGGATGGACATAGAAATCATTATGGTTCTGATCTCTCTCACACTTTCATGTTTTTTTATCAGAATGCAGATCTACCACGTCAAGAAGCATCCAGATGTTCTTCCTTCCATCTCCATCCTAATGCTTGTTATTCTTGCTCTTGGCTACATGGTCCCTTTATTCTTGAACTTTGAGGCATTCTTTGAGCATCATAACCGATATAGCATTCTGCTATGGAGGGGTGGATGGCTTGAGGTTATCGTGAGGGTCATGACAATGGTTGCTTTCTTGTTAGAATGTCGTTTGCTTCAACTGGCATGGTCTTCTAGATCAGCAGAGGATGGCAAGAAGGGACTATCAGTCCCCGAGAGGACAGCTCTCATGTTGTGTTTGCCTTTATATTTTGCCGGGGGACTAATTGCTTGCTTTGTTCATGTAAGTTCTCGCAGGCATAGTTATGCTATTTCATACCACCGTCATTCCCTGTGGGAGGATCTGATATCTTATTCTGGGAATCTGATATCTTATGCTGGTCTGGTACTTGATGGCTTCTTGCTTCCTCAAGTAATTCTTAATATATTTGGGAACTCCAAAGACAAGGCTCTCACTCCTTTCTTTTATGTCGGTACTACTGCTGTTCGTGCATTGCCTCATCTGTACGACGCCTATAGAGCTCACCATTTCTTTCCCCAACTCGTTTCATCATACATCTATGCTAGTCCTGATGAGGATTTCTACTCCTCCGCATGGGATATCATCATTCCTTGTGGAGGTCTCCTCTTTGCAATGCTTATATACTTGCAGCAGCGGTATGGTGGTGGTTGCATCCTTCCTGCAAGATTTAGAAGGCCTGGTCATATGTATGAGATGGTTTCTATGGTTAGTCTCTAGCTCTTTCATAAGAAGATCCTGGATGGAGATCATGGGTTGCACGATACTTGTGACAAGGAAGCTATATCTAGTTGATGTATGTGTTCGACATGTGGATGGAAATCTAGCCATATACTGGGACAGTAAGTTTGTGTTTTTCTTCTTTCTTTTTATTGTAGTTCTAGTACTGCTCTATTAGGGAATGGTACAATGACTATCATAATGGTCATTGCTTATTGTTATATTGAAAAATAAAAGGTAACAATGTTATTGACTCAAATGAATATATTACTGAATTAGAGTTTATATCTTTTACCAAAAAAAAGTGGATTGTGATCTTTTTGTTCAAATAACAATTAAGGTGAAGCAGGGTCAGGAACATTTTGAAATTAAATGTAATGTTATTCATGTCGGAAGTGGAATATCAAATAATGATCATTACTTTCATTGTACGAGCAAGCAGGCATGTGCAATGCATGCCAAATAGTGGATAATTAAATAAAATAAATGTAAAATTTATGAAAAATAAATTAGAAAGAACCGACCTTATAAAGTTTCAGAATTGAAAGTTTCAAAGCAGTAAAAATTTAAATTTGTTTTTGATTAGTCACTAATAGATCAAATTATTTCATAATCAATGAAGATCTCCAAGTATTTTAATTAGATTTAGATTTTGGCAGATTGCCTTTTTCATTAGGAATTCCATACATCAATTGTAAATTCGATTGGAGAGCAAAAAAGTTCATTAAGTAAATATATAGAAAGTATATTTCTTGTCATTGTTCTAACTAAAAGCAATTTATCGATATATTACCATATAAGGAAAGGGTTACACTACTGAAAAAATTCCTTGAAACATCATCTTAGTTTTTATAGGCAGAACTTCTTTGAGTTGTTCGTTGTTGTGCCTAGTTGAATTGGATGGTGGAATTTATTTGGGTTGAGCTGACTACTGTACTGTCAATATTGAAACTCAGATTTTAGTTTGGGACTAGGCTTGCTCCATGCTCGCATATGGAATCGATTCAGTTAAGACTAAAGGCGTGCCTACCTATCCATTTGCATCCAGCCACCAGAAAACACTTTCTTTTGGTGCAACATAATGTTTCTTGAAAAATTTGTTTGCATTGCATATTTCATAGATTAGCTCATTTACAAGACTGGCAGAAGACAAGCAAAGAGATTGACAGAAAATCAGCCGAAAACCTTTCAAATATATGCATATATTACCAGAAAATCATCTTCTCTCAATGATTTTCTCTGATCTCATGTTTTGGATGAGACAAGTGAAAGCAACCTCGATGATTTCTCCACCAGCAATGTAAGTGAAGTTTCGTTCCTGTTGTCTCTTTTTTGAGGAAAAAATTTGCTCCGATTGTCAAAATCAAATTGCTTGCAGTCTACATGAAGACCCTAATACCCGACTTCTATTATGAGCTGTGAAAATTCTAGAGATTCCAAGTCTCTCTGTATACCAAACCCTGCAAAAAAGGTAACTCTGTCTGTGGACACAGTGCTCTACTCTCTTGACTGACTGGCATGTTGATGACGAACACCCTTTCTATTTCGAAAAAAAAAAGATGATGAACATGGTTATGATCTAAAGAACCCAAGCAGTTGAAACAATCCGGAGGATGAATGTAAAAATCATTGTGGTTCTGATCTCCCTCACATTTTCATGTATTTTTATCAGAATGCAGGTCTATAATGGTAAGAGGCAACCAAATGTTCTTCCTTCCATCTCCTATCATAATGCTTGGCATTCTTACCCTTGGCTGTATGGTCCCTTTATTGCTAAACTTTAAGGCCTTCTTTGACAATCATAATCAAGATATGCCAAACCGTTCCGAACCAAATGATACAGGACGATCCCGTACCGTACCGTACTCGTTCGGTACCGGTAATATGGTATGGGAGGTGTACCGACACTCAATACTCCGAACCAGCTTCTGTATCGGACGTACCGACATAATAATAGAGTGGCATTGGTACGGGGTTTAGTACCAAGACGATGTACCTCGATCATAACTAATAGAATGTTCTGTTGTGGAGTGGTGGATGGATCGAGGAGAATGAGGTTGTTGTGAGGGCCATGACAATGGTTGCGTTCTTGTTACAATTCAATTTGCTTTAAGTGAAACGGACTTCTAGATCAGCAGAGGATGGTAATAAACTCTATAATTAAGAGATTCATGAATTAAAAATATAAATTAATGTATATTTCTTATTCTTCTTGCACATGCATCGCACGTGCAGAGCGCTTGTATGCTATTCTATGTATTGTGATGCAGACTACACTGTTTCCGCCAAGGCTTCTGCTGTCTGATGCGTATATTTCTTGGAATGGGAATATTTATTGGATGTGACCCATATATAAGCAACAAGTGCATTCATTTGGATTATATCCTATCTTCAGTTGGAATGAAATATCATCATAATTTTCCTTGAAATATCATCTTTATATAATATAGGCACAGCATTTCTAATTGTTCTTTGTTGTGCTGATTGAATTGGGAGCTGGTGGAATTTATTTTGGTTAGGCTGACTTCTGGAACATCATATTTTAACTCAGATCCTAGTTTGGGATCGAGCCTGCCCCATGCGCTCGCATATGGAGTGATTTCTGTCAGGATTGCATGCATGCCTGAGAACACCTTTACCTTTTTTCTTGAAACAAAATTGTGACATAGTGTTTCTTGATAAAATAGCTTGCATTGCATATTCCCTCCATTAGGTCATTTCAAGACGCACAGAAGGTAAGAAAAGAGATGAGAGAAAATTAACAGAAACATATACATGTATCGCTGTAAAATCATCATCTCTCTCTGTCTCTCTCTGCCCGAGAAAAAATGAAGGTGGGGAAGTGGAATTGACAAAGAATCCAGAAAAGAGGCAAATGTTCTGGACGTGACAAACTAAAAGCAACCACAATTATTTCTCCACTAGCAGGGTAAGTGGAAGCCTCCCTCCTATTTTCAAGATCAAATAGCACGCAATCAGAACAATGAACAAGAGACTTATCTTGTTGCTACCTTTCAGTCAATACAGTATGAAAATTCCAAAAATTTTCCAAGTCAGTCTGTGGACTCGACAAAAGAGAAAGACCAGCCTTCTAGTCTTCTAATTTTATCTGACAGCCGTTGGCCACTCTTCCTTGACTTGCAGACTTATACTCTGTTCACAAAAATTATAAACACTATTAATATACCCAGCTGACCCAGGGACTGGGCAAATTTTCTTCCACATTTCCAATCAGAGAAACTTCAGATAAAATCTATTTGTATTATCAATATGCCCAGCTGACCTCAGGGACTGGGCAAATTTTCTACCACATTTCCAATCAGAGAAACTTCAGATAAAATCTATTTGTATTATTGTGTTGTATATACACCACGCACCGCACATTCCCGATATGCCCTCGTCTGCTGGAAAATTGAGGCAGCCGTCCTCTGGCATTCACGTAATAGTTTTAACAATTTATGGACTTTCTTGTCCTCTCAGTTTTTTTATTTCCTCCACGTAACCGGTCTCTACATATCTCAAGAGATTGGCGCCTTGTCCAGCGTCCCAACGGTCCAACTGGAATTTGGAGCTGCTTCCCTTCTTCCTCCTCCCCTTTCCTCCCCCAAGAATTCCATGGCAAGTACCGCGGTTCGCATTTCTCCCTTCCTCTCTCCTCCATCGATCGTCCTCCTCTTTCTCACCTTCCTCGCCTCTTTTTCCTCCTCCTCCTCTCCCCCCACCGAAATCTCCTATGCCGAGCACTGCAACTCTATCGTCCCCGAGTCCATCCCCACCCGCCTCCTTGTCGACTCCAACTCCTTCCAGATCTCCCACGGCTACTTCTCCGGCGGTGGCCACCTCCTCGAGCCAGATTCCAGCTCCGGCCGCTCTAGACCAAAGTCCATCCAATTCCGACGTGATCACCTTCACCAGACCCAAATCCCCGGCATCATCCAGGTCCGTGGGACCCTGATCCTCCGCGGTGGAAATACTCATATCCAGGCGAACTATACGGATTCGATAGACGGCTCTCTTGTCCATTATAACTACACTGTGAGGAAAGAAGCCAGCTTTGACCTCTCTGGCTTCTGGTCCAAATCTTCCGGCAAGCTTTGCATGGTGGGACGCGGCTTTCCCCAACACGCTGCAGGAGGTAGCTCTCTTGATCTTTCTGCTGTTCTTAAGCTTAATTATCCTGAGAAATCCGATATCAAATCTAGCTGGGTCAATGGTACTGTCGAGAGCTTGGATGCAACCAATAGCCCAAATCACTTCAGTTCCATCCAGGTTTTAGCCTATGCCCAGAAGAAATATGGGTACACGATGATCTCCCAAGCGAATGAATCGTGCTCCCATCATAAATTTGAGGAAGAATTGGTAGAATTTGATTCTAATTCCTACTGTCATAGACTCTGGAGATTAGAAAGTCAGTCCTTTAGATTGGACTATGGCAGTGATTGCTCTAGTCCGAATTGTGGCCCTTTCGGTACGAGTCATGACTTTTTCATGTCTTTGAATCTAATCCAGTGTACAGAGGATGGAAGGTTTCATTTTTATATAGGTTTCTCCAACAGCAGTGAGCATCCATACAATAGATTGTTTGTGCCTGAGAAGTCCTTGGTTGGTGAGGGGTTCTGGCATCCAAGTGGGAACCGGCTCTGCGTCATGGCTTGTCGCATACTTAACATTCAAGGGGATTATCTGGCAACCGCGTCGGTTGATGATTGCACGATTGGGTTTCGCTTATGGTTTCCTGAAGTGTTGTCAATCAAGAGTACCAGCAGCGTCGTCGGTCATATGTGGAGCAACAAGAATGAGAATGATACCAGCTATTTTAGCAAAGTTTCATTCTTTAGTTTCGGCGACAATTTTGGGTTGTCTCCTGGTTCAAAGTATAGGTACACCAAATTGGATACCGTGAGGAACTTGTGTGTAGTGAATGATGTTGCAAAGTTGGAGAAGAGGAAATATCCTGGTGGACGGTCCTTCCGCGACATGAAATTTGGTTTCTATACAACAAACTCCAATGGCAAGAATGCATGGGGACAGGCAACACCGATATCACTTGGTGAGACGCATTATCAGAATGCTGATCCATCGGGATATGTAACTCCAATATCAGTCGATGAGACATACTATGGAGATTTTGATTCCTTCGTAGCAAAACCAGCACGAACATTGGTAAAGAAGGAGCAGACCCACTGGGATGTAAGCTACAGGATGAGCTATACCTTCAGTGGTTCAACAATGGATGAGAATGTGCAAACTGAGATCTCATCAGAGGGGATATACAATGCAAAAACTGGCATGCTCTGCATGGTAGGATGTCAGTATCCAAGCTATTCATTTTCCGAAAAACAAGGAAAAGGTGCGAATAACTCCATGGACTGTGAAATTCTCATCAATATCCAGCTTCCCCCTCTGAATCCAGAGACTGGAGAGCTTTTTAGTGGCACAATTAAGAGTACAAGGGAGAAATCGGACCCTCTTTTCTTTGATCCTGTAGAGGTTTCCGCATATGCTTTTGTCACAACAGGCGAAACGGTCCGGAGGATGGATATAGAAATCATTATGGCTGTGATCTCCCTCACACTTTCATGCATCTTTATCAGAATGCAGTTTTACCATCTCAAGAAGCATTTTCCTTCTATATCCATCACGATGCTTGTTGTTCTTACTCTTGGCCACATGATCCCTTTGATGTTGAACTTCAGAGCAATGTTCTATAAGAATCATGACCCACAGAACATTCAGTACCGGAGCGGTGGATGGCTCGAGGCAGATGAGGTTATTGTGAGGGCCATGACAATGGTTGCTTTCCTGTTGCTCCTCCGTTTACTTCAAGCGGCATGGTCTTCTAGATCAGCGGAGGAGGGCAGGAAGGGCCTGTGGGTCGCTGAGAAGAGAGCTCTCATGTTGTGCTTGGCTTTGTATCTTGCTGGTGGACTAATTGCCTGGTTTGTTCACACGAGGCTGTATGAAATTAAATGGTGGAGATCTGAACATTCGGTTAGGCTCCAACATTCTCTGTGGAAGGATCTGATATCATACTGCGGCTTGATACTTGATGGCTTCCTGCTCCCTCAAATCATATTAAATATCTTTTGGAACTCCAAAGACAAGGCTCTGAACCCTTTCTTCTATGTCGGAACCACCATTCTTCGTGCAGTGCCTCACTTGTATGATGCTTATAGAGCTAACCATTTTGTTCCCCATCTCAAATGGTCATACTTCTATGCTAGCCATGATCGAGATTTGTACTCCACTGGGTGGAATATCATCATTCCTTGCCAGGGAGTGCTCTTTGCATTTCTTATATACTTGCAGCAGCGGTTTGGTGGCGATTGCATCCTTCCTAAAAGATTTAGAAAGTCTGGTGAGTACGAGACAGTCCTGAGTCCGTAGCTCTTTCAGATAAACTTCGTGTGGAATTCGTACTATGCACAATAAAGCTATGTTTAATTGCTGTAATGTCTGATCCCTGAGTGGAAATCTAGCCATATAGTGGGCCATGAATATTTCATTTTCCTCTTTGTTGTTGTACTTTGTGCAGTTCTATGTTGAGTGGCAGTAGTATAATGCCTTCTTGTACTATTTTCTTGAGTGTCGAGCACTGTTTTATCGCAATGTATAATTTACTTATAAGATGGAAAATAGTGTTAATGAATTAGTAATTGATGTGCCTATTGGACGATACCCCTGATTGGGCGGACGCGTCTCCTGCAAACTCGTGGACGTGTGGATCTATTTTTGGTAATTTATCTATTTTGGTGATTGTAATCAGTGGAATTCTTTTTCCTTTTATTTGGCAACATAATAGGAACTGTTTTTCTTGATTTATGGAGGCCGTTCCTTCTCCTCTTCTTCTACTTTTGCCTATAAGTGAAAGGAGAGCTATAGCCCTGTAACAATAATAAAAAAGTGTAAGGGATTTCTACTGTGGATGTAGGCTTACTACAGCCGAACCACGTTATCTCTTGGTCTCTACTTTTTCTCTCTTCCTCCTCCTTTCCATTAAAATCTTCTTTAGTTGCCTAGATTTTATCATGGTATCAGAGCTTTGATATCACACCCATCCAGTATCATGGCAGATTCCAGTAGCACCACGAGTTCTGATTCGGCTTATGTTCTCCATCCTTCTGACAATCCTGGTATTTCTCTCGTCACTCAAAGTCTCACCGGAGACAACTATGCTACCTGGTGTCGGGCCATGCACATGGCCCTCATGGCCAAAAACAAATTTGGTTTCGTCGATGGAACCATCAGGAAGCTTGATTCATCCGATGCTAAAGCCTCACAGTGGGAGCAATGCAACCGAATGGTATACTCCTAAATCCTAAATTCGGTGCATCATGACATTGCCAATAGCCTAATGTATGCTGAGAAAGCTAACGAAGACTCAACGACCGTTTCTTCCAACAAAACGCTCCTCATATATTCCAACTCTCTCGGGCTATCGCTACTCATCAACAAGGTACTTCTCCAATTACTACTTATTTTACTAGCCTAAGGGCATCATTATGGGATGAACTATCTTCCTATAGTACTATTCCATCTTGCACCTGCAGCTCCTCGAAGGAACTCACAGCTATTCGATAGCAAGAAATGGTGATGCAATTTCTTATGGGCTTAAATGAAAGCTACAATGCCATATGTAGTCAGATCCTCTTAATGGATCCTCTTCCCACTGTTAGCCATGCATATTCCCTGTTACTTCAAGAGGCACGACACTGCAACTTGCATTTGGTTACTTCTTCTACTGATGCTGCTGCACTTTTTGTTAGTCGTCCTCCTATTTCACAAAAATGTACCTTGTATTGTGATTTTTGCAAGAGGACCAATCATACGATTGATCGATGTTTTCTTCTCCATGGATTTCCCAATAAAAACAATGGGCATCCATAGCAAGGGAGGAACAAATCATCTTCTTCCAATCAGCGCAGCCAGCAAGCTTCTGCCTCTTTGGTCACTACCACTAAAGGCCACGCTCATGAGGAGCCCTTCACTCCAGATTAGTATCAGCAGTTGATGGCCCTTCTCTCTACCATGGCTCCTACTACTTCATCTAGCCCAGCAGCCAATGTTTCTGGTAATATCTCTTGTCTCTCTGCTTCGATTTCTTCATATTGGATTATTGATACAGGGGCTACTCACCACATGGCTTGCTCCAAGTCCTCCTTTGTCACACTAACCCCACAATCTACCATTGCTCCTGTCACTTTACCAAATGGTCACACTGCAAATATCTCTTTTACAGGAACTGTTATTTTGCCTAATGGGCTTCGCCTGGATGATGTTCTTTATATCCCTTCCTTTAATCTAAATTTACTTTCTATTTCTCATCTCACACGTACTTTTTCTTGCCTTGCAATTTTTCATCCCGATCATTGTCATATTCAGGACCTTCAATCGAAGAGGGCGATTGGAGTGGGTGGACCTTCAATCCAAAACTTCTGTTTACCTCTAGGATTTCGAATACTTCATTGCTGGGAAACCCAACTCCTTCTCCTCTTTCTCTATTGCTCACCCATTTTCTCATTGTCTCTCTTATTCTCGACTCTCACCTCCTCACCGTGCCTTTGTGACTGCTCTCACATCCTCTATCACACCCACTACCTTCACTCAGGCCAACAAACACTCACATTGGCGAGCTGCCATGGATATTGAACTTAAAGCATTGGCTGACAATAACACTTGGCATTTAACCATCCTTCCTCCGGACAAGCATGCCATCGGATGCAAATGGGATTACAAGACCAAATATAAGCCAGATGGTTTTGTCGAACGCTATAAAGCGTGGCTTGTTGCCAAAGGTTATACTCAATTGGAGGGTCTGGACTATCATGAAACATTCGCACATGTTGCTAAACTCACCACTGTTCACTGTCTTTTGGCTCTTGCTTCCATTTTTGGTGATTTACCTATTTTGGTGTATGGTGATTTTAGTGATTGTAATCAGTGGGATTCTTTTTCCTTTTACATTGGCAACATAATAGGAACTGTTTCCCTTGATTTATGGGAGCCGTTCTTTCTCCCTCTTCTACTTTTGCCTATAAGAAAAAGGAGAGCTATAGCCCTGTAACAATATTAAAAAGGTATAAGGGATTTTTACTGTAGATGTAGGCTTGCTATAGCCGAACTATTTTATCTCTTGGTGTCTACTCTTTCTCTCTTCCTCCTCCTCCTTTCCATTACAAACTTCTTTAGTTGTCTAGATTTTATCAGTGCCTTTGTGTTCATCCAGTATGAGTTTATATACATATACCTTTAATATGTTTGGAATCTTACTTCATGCATGCACACATATTCATACCATTTACCAGAATGATGACTATGCTTTAAATATCTTACCTCATACCTACGTTTTTTTTTTTTTGAGAAAAGAGTCAGGCTCAAAGAGCATTAACAAAATTTCATGGAGGTAATGAAAGAAACAAAAACAGCAAGGCCCTACAGAGAGAAAAAATTGTCACTACCACTATCATCATATCATTTTTTTTTCCTTCTTCTTCCTTTTTTCCTTTTGATTGAATCACCATGCATCATCATGGTTATTATTTTGGAGAAAAGAATTAGTGGAACTCAACTCAGTTTCATCGAGCAAATGAAAGCAAGAAAAATGCCAATAGGCTACCAAAACTAGAGAGATGTTTTAGTAGACAACCCTAGAAGGTTTAAGCATATAATACCATGAAATCATTGTTTCTCTTGGATTTACTCTTCTCTAATTTTTTAGTAGACAAGTGAACATAACCTGAATTGTTTATGTCCTCCAAGAGTGGAAGCAGAAGCATACTTTCATAGTCGAAATCAAAGCGCACAGGTTCCAGACAGACACCAAAGACACAGTAAATGCAAGCTCATCCTTTTCTTTATCTGGAGAGTTGTGGGAAATCCGACGATCAAATGTTCCTTTACTGAAGAGCTGGGAAAATCCGAAAACCCCATTTCTGAAATTACTCCTTCTTAATGTAGTCCAATGCTCATCTCTTCTAAGACTACTTGACTTGTTTCTTGATGGTTTGCCTTTCTTCTTCATCAAAATTTACCAATATGGCCTATGCACTCGACTAATCTCAACGCGCATTCGTAGTATCGAGGCTCGGGCCGATATTTCCACCATGCCTTATCTGAAACCCAGCCTCCGTCCTATTTTCAAGATCAAATAGCACGCAATCAGAACAATGAACAAGAGACTCTTATCTGGTTGCTACCTTTCAGTCAATACAGTATGAAAATTCCAAAAATTTTCCAAGTCAGTCTGTGGACTCGACAAAAGAGAAAGACCAGCCTTCTAGTCTTCTAATTTTATCTGACAGCCGTTGGCCACTCTTCCTTGACTTGCAGACTTATACTCTGTTCACAAAAATTATAAACACTATTAATATACCCAGCTGACCCAGGGACTGGGCAAATTTTCTTCCACATTTCCAATCAGAGAAACTTCAGATAAAATCTATTTGTATTATTGTGTTGTATATACACCACGCACCGCACATTCCCGATATGCCCTCGTCTGCTGGAAAATTGAGGCAGCCGTCCTCTGGCATTCACGTAATGGTTTTAACAATGGATGGACTTTCTTGTCCTCTCAGTTTTTTTATTTCCCCCACGTTACCGGTCTCTACATATCTCAAGAGATTGGCGCCTTGTTCAGCGTCCCAACGGTCCAATTGGAATTTGGAACTGCTTCCCTTCTTTCTCCTCCCCTTTCCTCCCCCCAAGAATTCCATGGCAAGTACCGCGGTTCGCATTTCTCCCTTCCTCTCTCCTCCATCTATCGTCCTCCTCTTTCTCACCTTCCTCGCCTCTTTTTCCTCCTCCTCTCCACCCACCGAAATCCCCTATGCCGAACACTGCAACTCTACCGTCCCCGAGTCCATCCCCACCCGCCTCCTTGTCGACTCCAACTCCTTCCAGATCTCCCACGGCTACTTCGCCGGCGGTGGCCACCTCCTCGAGCCAGATTCCAGCTCCGGCCGCTCTAGACCAAAGTCCATCCGATTCCGAGCTTATCACCTCCACCAGACCCAAATCCCCGGCATCATCCAGGTCCGTGGGACCCTGATCCTCCGCGGTGGAAATACTCGTATCCCGTGGAACTATACGGAAGCCAGCTTTGACCTCTCTGGCTTCTGCTCCAAATCTTCCGGCAAGCTTTGCATGGTGGGTGTCACGCCCCGAACCCGGGGCCCGGGGCGCGAGCTGACGCCGCGCACCTGCAGGGCGGACCCCGCAGGCACGCAAGGCAGATAAATCAGATTCCACATCAATAGCTAAACAAAGATAAATTTCAACTTTCAATTCAAATGTCCACATATATACATAAGTCAAAAGAAAGTCCATAACTACTGGCTAAATACATCATGATCACTCCATCCCGTAATCCCCATAATTATATGTCATCACCTGAAAAAAAATGTAAATAGTAGGAGTGAGCTAACAGCTCAGTAGGCAACATAATGCAGTAAAGTCATCATATAACATGTCGTCATGCATATAAAAAGCAACTAAACTCATGAATCCAAAAATCCACACGATAATCCGTAAACCCGATCCGAGACTCAAAATAACTCAACCGCATGACTACGGCCACATCACCCAGTGGCATGGTTACACCGAAGTGCCAATATAACTCTCCGAAGAGCCGCTCCACTGAGCCAACGCACCACTGTGCCGCACCCCCTGGTGCCAAACTCACGCTCCACTGAGCCGCTCCGAAGAGCAAAATGCACCCCTGTGCCGCCACTATTCTATCACCGGTGGTCGCGGTGTTGGAACTAGTTCCTCAGTACAAGTCGACAGGGCCAACGTATCATCCCATTGGCGGGGCCTAGACTATAGTCACGCGGATTTTAAAAATCAACAAATCAACTTTCCAACTCAAATCATGAACAAACTCCCAATAGTACAGTACACAACAGTTCATGAAATAAAATATTAATTTCTAATTCTAACACATAATGCTCATAATAATTTAATAGTTTATAAAATTAAATGCTTAATACTAATTCTAACAATAATACCAATAATAAATCATAACATCAACATATGCAATGTACATGTTAAAATTCTACTTTAAAGCAATAGGTCACCTACCTGGGTTCGCTTAAAAATTCCTGCCACAGATATCACGAACCCCTGATTAAACATAAATATTAATTATTTAATTAATTAAGAAACATAATTTAAACTAATTCCAACTCCTTAAACTCTTAAGTCCATAGATACAAGAATGGGCCCCTAAGATCCAACATAGATCCTAAAATTAGAACCCTTTAAACCCAAGTCAATTGTGGCCCAAAACAGATTAGGCCCAATTGAACCAAACCAGATGACAGGTCCAGATCAGATTTCGAGCCCAACCCAAACCAGCCCACAGATCCAATCAGGCCCAACTCAGCCCAAAAACAGATCCCTAGCCCAACCCAAACCAGGTCTGATCAGACCATAACAAAACCCATTCATGGAATAGGTGGAACCGGTTCACAATTTAAACCCGGTTCAAAGTCTGGTTCACCCTTGAGGCACGGATTTCAAAGCAAGAAAAAACACCCAGGCCGAATAAAGAAGAAGAAGAAGAAGAGAAGAAGAAAGAAGGAAGAGAAGAAGAAGAAGAAGAAGAAGAAGAAGGAGGGGGGGGGGGTGGCTGGTGGTTCCGGTCGGCCAGCCGCCGCCGGCCACTCTGCTGTCACAGGCGGCGGAAAGAGATGAAGAGAAGAAGGAGAAGGAGAGGAAGAAAGGGAGGAAGAAAGGAAGGAAAGAGAGGGAGACCGGGGCTGGAAGCCCGGCCCCCGTTCACCCACCTCCGGCCGAACTCGTTTCGGCCGGATTGACCCCGGCCGGCCACCGTCGGCCGGCCGAATGCCGCAAAAAAAAATTTCCCAAAAACAGGGAAATAAATCCGGTTGACATCCCTCTTTCTTTTCCCTTTTAAATCCATAAGAAAAAGATAGATGGTTGTCTTCCTCACCTCCGGTCGTCGACGATGGATCCTCGGCGGCGTTGGCGGCTCCGGCGGCGACGGGGCTCCGGCGATCTTCTCAAAAGAGGGGAAAAAGAAGAGGAAGGGATGGGCTCTCAGAGAAAAGAGAAAGGGAGGGAGGGAGGGAGAGAGAGAGGGAGAGGGAGAGGGAGAGAGGGGAAGAGGGAAGAGGCGGGGGGGGGGTGTGCGGAGATCCCGCTGGCCGTTCGGCCGGCGTGGTCTTCGTGGGGAGACCACGATGACCCAACTGAAGTCGGCACTCCTTGCCGACTTCAGTCGGATCTTCACAGTGGGACGCGGCTTTCTCGAACACGCTGCAGGAGGTAGCTCTCTTGATCTTTCTGCTGTTCTTAAGCTTAATTATCCTGAGAAATCCGATATCAAATCTAGCTTGGTCAATGGTACCGTCGAGAGCTTGGATGCAACCAATAGCCCAAATCACTTAAGTTCCATACAGGTTTTAGCCTATGCCCAGAAGAAATATGGGTACACGATGATCTCCCAAGCGGAGGAATCGTGCTCCCATCATAAATTTGAGGAAGAATCGGTAGAATTTGATTCTAATTCCTACTGTCCTAGATTCTGGAGTTTAGCAGATCAGTTCTTTAGATTGGACTATGGCAGTGATTGCTCTAGTCCGAATTGTGGCCCTTTCGGTACGAGTCATGACTTATTCATGTCTTTGAATCAAATCCAGTGTACAGAGGATGGAAGGTTTCATTTTTATATAGGTTTCTCCAATGGCAGTGAGCATCCCTACAATAGCTTGTTCGTGCCTGAGAAGTCCTTAGTTGCTGAGGGGTTCTGGGATCCAAGTGGGAACCGGCTCTGTGTCATGGCTTGTCGCATACTTAACATTCAAGGGGATTCTCTGGCAACTGCCTCGGTTGATGATTGCACAATTGGGTTTCGCTTATGGTTTCCTGAAGTGTTGTCAATCAAGAGTACCAGCAGCGTCGTCGGTCATATGTGGAGCAACAAGAATGTGAATGATATCAGCTATTTTAGCAAAGTTTCATTCTTTAGTTTCGGCGACAATTTTGGGCTCTCTCCTGGTTCAAAGTATAAGTACACCAAATTGGATACCGTGAGGAA
This sequence comes from Phoenix dactylifera, assembly GCF_009389715.1. Lineage (NCBI taxonomy): Eukaryota > Viridiplantae > Streptophyta > Magnoliopsida > Arecales > Arecaceae > Phoenix > Phoenix dactylifera. Next base: position 16,583,390 of record NC_052399.1, on the reverse strand, counting down.
CTTGTGTGTAGTGAATGATGTTGCAAAGTTGGAGAAGAGGAAATATCCTGGTGGACGGTCCTTCCGCGACATGAAATTTGGTTTCTATACAACAAACTCCAATGGCAAGAATGCATGGGGACAGGCAACACCGATATCACTTGGTGAGACGCATTATCAGAATGCTGATCCATCGGGATATGTAACTCCAATATCAGTCGATGAGACATACTATGGAGATTTTGATTCCTTCGTAGCAAAACCAGCACGAACATTGGTAAAGAAGGAGCAGACCCACTGGGATGTAAGCTACAGGATGAGCTATACCTTCAGTGGTTCAACAGTGGATGAGAATGTGCCAACTGAGATCTCAGCAGAAGGGATATACAATGCAAAAACTGGCATGCTCTGCATGGTAGGATGTCAGTATCCAAGCTATTCATTTTCTGAAAAACAAGGAAAAGGTGTGAATAACTCCATGGACTGTGAAATTCTCATCAATATCCAGCTTCCCCCTCTGAATCCAGAGACTGGAGAGCTTTTTAGTGGCACAATTAAGAGTACAAGGGAGAAATCGGACCCTCTTTTCTTTGATCCTGTAGAGGTTTCCGCATATGCTTTTGTCATAACAGGCCAAACGGTCCGGAGAATGGATATAGAAATCATTATGGTTGTGATCTCCCTCACACTTTCATGCATCTTTATCGGAATGCAGTTTTACCATCTCGAGAAGCATTTTCCTTCTATATCCATCACGATGCTTGTTGTTCTTACTCTTGGCCACATGATCCCTTTGACGTTGAACTTCAGAGCAATGTTCTATAAGAATCATGACCCACCGAACATTCTGCACTGGAGCAATGGATGGCTCGACGCAGATGAGGTTATTGTGAGGGCCATGACAATGGTTTCTTTCCTGTTGCACTTCTGTTTACTTCAAGTGGCATGGTCTTCTAGGTCAGCGAAGGAGGGCAGGGAGGGCCTGTGGGTCGCTGAGAAGAGAGGTCTCATGTTGTGCTTGGCTTTGTATCTTGCTGGTGGACTAATTGCCTGGTTTGTTCACACGAGGCTGTATGAATAATGGTGGTCTGAATATTGGGTTGGGCTCCAACATTTTCTGTGGAAGGATCTGATATCAGATTGTGGCTTGATACTTGATGGCTTCCTGCTCCCTCAAATCATATTAAATATCTTTTGGAACTCCAAAGACAAGGCTCTGAACCCTTTCTTCTATGTCGGAACCACCATTCTTCGTGCAGTGCCTCACTTGTATGATGCTTATAGAGCTAACCATTTTGTTCCCAAATGGTCATACATCTATGCTAGCCATGATGGAGATTTGCACTCCACTGGGTGGAATATCATCATTCCTTGCCAGGGAGTGCTCTTTGCATTTCTTATATACTTGCAGCAGCGGTTTGGTGGCGATTGCATCCTTCCTAAAAGATTTAGAAAGCCTGGTGAGTACGAGACAGTCCTGAGTCCTTAGCTCTTTCAGATAAACTTTGTGTGGAATTCGTACCATGCACAATAAAGCTATGTTTAATTGCTGTAATGTCTGATCCCCTGAGTGGAAATCTAGCCATATAGCGGGCCATGAATATTTCATTTTCCTCTTTGTTGTTGTACTTTGTGCAGTTCTATGTTGGAGTGGCAGTAGTATAAATGTATAATGCCTTTTTGTACTATTTTCCTGAGTGTCGAGCACTGTTTTATCGCAATGTATAATTTACTTATAAGATGGAAAATAGTGTTAATGAATTAGTAATGCATGTGTCTTTGTGTTCATTCAGTATGAGTTTATATACATATACCTTTAATATGTTTGGAATCTTACTTCATGCATGCACACATACTCACACCATCTGCCAGGATGATGACTATGCTTTAAATATCTTACCTCATACCTACGTTTTTTTTTTTTGAGAAAAGAGTCAGGCTCAAAGAGCATTAACAAAATTTCATGGAGGTAATGAAAGAAACAAAAACAGCAATGCCCTACAGAGAGAGAAAACTATCACTACCACTATCATCATATCATTTTTTTTCTTCTTCTTCCTCCTTTTTTTTCTTTTGATTGAATCACCATCATCATGGTTATTATTTTGGAGAAAAGAATTAGTGGAACTCAACTCAGTTTCATCGAGTAAATGAAAGCAAGAAAAATTCCAATAGACTGTTTTAGTAGACAACCCTTGAAGGTTTAAGCATATAATACCATGAAATCATTGTTTCTTATGGATTTCCTCTTCTCTAATTTTTTAGTAGACAAGTGAACATATCCTGAATTGTTTATGTCCTCCAAGAGTGGAAGCAGAAGCATACTTTCATAGCCGAAATCAAAGCGCACAGGTTCCAGACAAACACCAAAGACGGAGTAAATGCTAGCTTATCCTTTTCTTTATCTGAAGCGCTGTGGGAAATCCGACGATCAAATGTTTCTTTACTGAAGAGCTGGGAAAAATCCAAAGACTCCATGTCTGAAATTACCCCTTATTAATGTAGGCCAATGCTCTTCCCTTCTAAGACTACTTGACTTGTTTCTTGATGGATTGCTTTTCTTCTTCATCAAAATTTACCAATATGGCCTATGTACTCGAATAACCTCAACACGCATTCATAGTATCAAGGCTCTGGCCGATTTTTCCACCATGCCTTAAAGCTTGCAATCTAAGAAAAATTCAAATAGCCCTTGGACTCACTGAATTATAAGTCGGCACTAGTTTGAGCACCTACCATAAACCAAGCACCATTTAATCCCGTTATAATCTATATAGCAATCAATCACTATAATGTCCATGTCCATGTCCGTGCAGTATTTTTGCAATAATAATAACAAAAAATGGGCTTCCTTGTCCTCCCACTCCATCCCCAGCCTTTATAAAATCCCCCAAAAAACAGCACGTCCCAACGGTCTAATTCCTGACTCCTCTCTTCTTCCACCTCCTCAACACTTCCGTTAAGAGACAGGATTATGGTTTCTACCTTCTCTCCTCCTCCTCCTCCTCCTCCTCACCTTCGTCTCCCCTTCTTCCTCCTCCTCCCTCCTTCTCTGAGAGCAGAGATGTCGTCTCTGACCTCTCTGGCTTCTGGTCCAGATTCACTGGCTATGGTGGGGCGCGAATACCTCCTCATCTCTGTTGTTTTCAATCTGAATTATCCTGAGAAATCTAACATCCTTGAAATAATGTAGCTAACGGCACTGTCATAGAGCTTGGATGCAGACCGTAGCAAGAATCAGTTTGATTCCACTTTGCTTTTAGTCTATATCCAAAAAGAAATTTTACAGGATGGTAGTAACATAATCCTGTTCCCATCATAAATTTGATATAAAAAAATGCTAGCATTCGATCCTAGTTCCTCCTATTCTAATTTCCAGCACATTTCCAATGGGCTCTTTAGATTGGACTGCAGGAACAATTGCTTTAGTGAGAACTATGGACCTTGGGTGGGAGTCTTGGATTCTGCCTTGGCCTTTATGTTTCTGAATCCAGAACGGATTGGATTTGACATAGGTCTCTCAGATGTCGATAGCTGCCTATACAGCAGAATCTTCGAGCCTGAGAAGTCCATAGTTGGTGAGGGTTCTTGGGATCAAAATGGTGTTAACTAATCAGTTAAATATAAGCTCATAAAGAAAGAGCCAACAATGTATATCAGATTCGACATCCTTCAAAAGGGGTATAAAGTTAAAAACATATAAGAATCTGGATATCCAAGATCGAACTCATAACCTTCAGCAAACTTAGATCTAATACAAAGATAAAATTTCAAAAAAATTTCTAGTTTCATTTGTGATATGCTTTATGGTACGATATATAGGGTTGTCAACGGGCTGAGCTGCTCGGGCTCGGCTCGGTAAAAGCCCGGCTCGAGCTCGGCTCGTTAGTCAAACGAGCCCGAGCCCAAAATAAGGCCCCTTTAAATCCGAGCCCGAGCTCGAGCTCGAGCAGCTCGCGAGCCCAAACAAGCCCAATTGGATTTAAATCAGACCCAGTCACCCAACCCGAGCTAACCCAAATCCATTTAATTTTTTTAAATCGAATTGGATTGGTTCAGGTTCGCACTCAGCCCGTTAACCCAAACCCAATCCGTTAACCACTTAACCCTTCCCTCCACGGTTCCACCTTCTCTTTTTTTTTTCTTCCCCTTTCTTCTCGTTTTCTCCAAAAGCTTCCCGCACCGGCGCCGGGTGTCCCTCCCCTCCCCTCTCGCCTTCCTCCTCCACCGCCGATGCCTCGCCGCTTCCTTTCACTGCTGGGAAAGAAATCACACCCGAGGCCCCTCCCCCTCTTTCTTCTCCATTTCTCCCCCTCCCTTTTCCTCTCTTTGCCGACTCCTCCACGGCTCCACCGGCGAGACTGCGACAGAGAAGGGGAGTCCCTCGCACGGGAGGGTCGGGCCACGGCCGGCGGTGCCCGCCGCCAAGCCCGCGGTGCCCATGGCATCCTCGGCAGTGCCTGCGGCCAACGCCTGTGCCGGCAGTGCTCGCGGCCGAAGCCGGCGGCCGCCGCACGCAAGGAGGTGAGTCCATTCTTCTCTCTTTTTTCTTTCTTTCTTTCCTTCCTTCTTTCTTCTATTCTTCTTCTTTTCTTTCTTTCTTTCCTTCATTCTCCTCTCCGACGATGAACCGTCGGAACCGAGATCTCTCCGACGAAGACGGAGACGGAGACGGGGACGGAGATGGGGATGGGGATGGGGCAAGCTCGAGCTCGCCGCTCAGGCTCGAGCTCAGGCAAACGAGCTTTACGAGCCCGAGCCCGAGCTGGGCTGTGCGGCCCGAGCCCGAGCCCAATACAAGGCTCGGTACCGAGCCCGAGCCCGAGCTCGAGCCGAAAAATTTGGAAAACGAGCCGAGCCGAGCCTGCGGAGGTTCGGGCTCGGCTCGGCTCGTTAACAGCCCATTGATATATCACATGAGCTAAGCACCATTTATGCTCCATTTAGAGGAGCTGTTGGCAGCAGAGCTTTTGAAAGTACAGCATTCTGAAGTAGAGCTTTCATAAAAAAATATTTGTTATTTCGAGACTATATTTCCAAAGTATTGTACCACTTTAATATGTGTTTGATAAACAAATTGAAAAAGTACTTTTGAAATAACAAAATGACCATAAGAACATGCATAGTATTATACAACAAAACATAATAAAATATAATGTGTATTAATACATAAAGATATGATATAGTATAATATTACTGTAATATAATATAATATTATTATAATATAGTAATATAATATTATATACTATAGTATAATAATTTAATATAATATTAAATTATTTAACATAACATATTAATGTATTATAATATAATGTATTATAATAATATATTTATAGTATAATATAATAATAAAGATATAAAATAGTATAATTATTAGCATAAATTAATTTTTCATAATATAACAAATTTTCTAGTTAGGTGATAAAATTGGTTAAACAGTTTTTAAAGGGATATTTTGTATAATTGTTATATTTTATCATAGATATTTTGATCAAAAAAACAATTTTCCGATCTGACCTAATAGTGCTTTTCCGAAAAGCTCCAAAATGGAGCTTCTCTCGAAAAACTGTTTTTAGCTTTCTGGAAAAAATAAAACAAATTTCCAAAATTTTTACCAAACACCTCTTTTTCATCTAAAAGTGCTTTGGAGGGCTGGAAAGTATTTTTTAGCTCTCCAAAAGCTCCCCCAAATGGGGCTTAGTCCCGTTATAATCTCTAGTAATCAAAGATTCCAAGGTTGATGTCCATGTGGTGGTTTTGTAATAACAACAACAAAAAGATAGGCTCCCTCTCGAGAGAATTTATATCCTACACGGCCGGCACAATGTGGCTGTGCATACTGTCAATCACAATTATTCATCTGGTGCACCGAGATAAATGTTTGATGAATAAGGCTTGCAGCAATAGATGGCTATGATTAGCAGTGTACAGGATCATATGAAAAAATCTCTTTCAGGTGCTTGCTAGGAAGGTATCATCTTTTGCCACTTGCTAAAGTAAAAGGTGGAAGATTTGATTCTGATTGGAATCAGCCCTCGGATATATTCCTGTAGCTTATTGGACTTAACGATTATGGGCTGACAGTGAAGAGAGCGCTGGGCCTGGAAGGCCGTTCGGTCTGCGGGACCTTCTCTCTCTGGAACTTTCTTGGGTGATCGAGCTGCTAAACCTCGCCGAGACACCAGGCCTCCTAATTCCTTCTATTTAAAACCCACGCTTCAACCCCACCTAAACCCTCGAGAAACCCTAGCAGCCCCAGTACCGCTTCCGCACAGGGGAAGTGGGAGATGCTGCGAACGGTGGCGACCGCATCCGCGGCGCTGAGGCGGCTGGTGCTGGCTTCCACCCGGCCATCGATCCTCAGCCGGGCCGTCTTGGCGGGGCCGGTCCTCTCTCGCCTCTCCGTTCGTCGCTTTCCGGTCTCCCGCCCCTTTCCCCTGGCTTTGGATCTCTCCCGCGGCTACGCTGGCGGCCGCAGAGAGCGCATCCCGTATGACGAGGACTCGGACGATTCCGACGGCGAGGAGATTATAAAGCACGAGAATTTCGGCTCGGACGAGGAGGGGATCTGGGACGACACCGACGGCGCCGAAGACGTGGACTTCGACGAGGAGGATTTCTCCGGCGAATCGACGGAGGAGTCCGATTAATGGGAGATGAGTTTGTCTCATCTCGCATTTGGTTCAAGGGTCTTGCTTTTCCTTCCTTTTGTTAGTTGGTGTTATTTGAGTCCTTGGATAGAAAAAAGAAAGGGAGAGGGGGGGAGAGAGAGAGAGAGAGGTGATGGAATAGAAGAAACAGAGTGAGAGTAACCATTGTGGGGTTGTGGGTGGTGGGGCCTTTAGGGTTTAAACTTGTGTTAATGGTTGGTTAGCTTGGAATGCTCTCATGCTATTATCTGATGTTTATTTGATAATAGTTTGATAAAGCTGAGTCATGATGGTTTCTCTTGGGAGTGAAATGAAATAATGTACTTTTAGTAGTCTAATAAGCTATTTGTTGGTGCATCTTTTCTAATGTTTATTTGCTAACAGTTTGATAAAGCTATGAATCATGATGGTTTCTCTTGTGAATGAAATGAAATAATGCTCTTTTAGCAGTCTAATAAGCTATTTGTTGGTACATCTTATTTAATGTTTATTTGCTAGTAGTTTGATAAAGCTATGAGTTATGATGGTTTCTCTTGTGAATGAAATGAAGTAATGCTCTTTTAGTAGTCTTCTCTTGGTTATGATTTCTATCATGATTGTGACAGGAAACGTAGGCACCAAAACTATGGATTTCCCTGACCATTTATTAAGAGATTCAGTGTACCCTATTTAAAATGTTATTAACGGGTCCTCTATGAAAGAAGCTCCTTTATATTCTGTTCTATATTGCAGCAGTGGCATCTGTTGGTGCATGCAAGACATTTCAGATCACCATTCACGTAGTTAATTGTGCTCTCTGTTTTTTTTTTGTCTGTTTTAAGCTATCTGCAAACAGTTTACTTCTAGGGGCAGTAATTGGATTAGAATATCAGCTCTTGTTCCAGTACATTATTATTATTATTATTTTGTCTTGTGTGCTTGCATGCAACGATTTGTTCCAATCTGTGAAGGTCTCAGTTTCATGTCATGCCTGTTAAGTAGTATGTTGATTGATTGGATTCTCGAAAAATATGAATTCTATAAGGGTTTGGATGAAATTGGAGAGAAACCATATCACCAATTATAAAACCTCTCTTTCCTCCACCAAGAGAATGCGTCTTGCGTACCAGCCTCCAGCCACAAAATACCAGTTTCCACCCATAAATTCTTCCTGCAAGCTCCAACGCCCGGACGATCAGATAAGCAATGCAGCAGAAGAGCGCATGAGCCCAACATCATGTCTGCATAACCTTCAATTTATTCAGCTTCCGTGCCCCATCAGCAAAATAGCCGAACCATCAAAATTCCACTTCCAACCAGTATTACTCTGATCCTTGCCACCCAAAAATTTATACACTGATGATGTTGCTTGCATTTACATGAAGCCCCATCATGTACGGAGTATTTTGATTTATTTATCCTAGTTCTTTTATAACAACTGTTGATGCAGTACCAATCATCTCAAAGGATCGATCAAAAGAGTTATTGGTGCCAAATACTTGGGAGAACATATATGTGTAGGTTGTGACTGTTGGGGTATTCGACATTATTTTGATAATCTTAATCCACGTATCTTTTGATGACTGCATGATTGTCGTAGAATGCTATTTGAACCATAAATGTTTAAGCAATGGAAGACATGTTAGATCTCCGTGTAAAGAACAAGAAAGCTCATGAAGAAGCTGCATGAAATTATGAGTCCAGAAAAAAAAAATTGCCACTTTAGTGGCAGCAATGATCGCTGCTTTCCCCTAAACAATCACTTTTCCCTCGTCATCAGAATATAATCCAAACCAATTTTTTTACGAAGGAAATCGCTAGCTATGCGAGCAGACAGTAGACACCCACTTGAACTTTCCACAAAACCTTGCATAGGATTAAAAAGATGAACAACCGACATGAGAAACGACGATTGGTATTTCCACAAACACCTTACATGCAACTGCAAAAGTATAAAACCTCCTTACATGCGACTCCCAAAGTAAAAAAAGAGTTCAGCTGGCAGCCCCAAAATCAGAGACGAGTAACAGAGGGTAATCCATATTTACGAGTCTTGCTCGTCCTTGCGCTCGTCCTTGTCCTTCTCATCCGATCCAAAATCCAAAACGAATCCTTCCCATTCTTCCGACTCCACGTCCTCCTCCTCCTCTTCCGCCGGCGCCAAATCCAAATCCATTTCCTCGATCTCCTCCTCCTCGGACTCGGAGTCCTCGTCCTCCTCCGGCTTGGTTTGCATGGGCGGGCTACGGCGGGCCATCCGGGCGTAGCCGCGCGAGGAGACGGCGACCGGGAGGAGGACGAATCTATGGGATGGACGATGATGGACGGAGTGGTCCGTGCGAGGAGCGCGGATCGGAGCGGTCGAGATGGCCCGGATGGGGATCGACGGCGTTCGGATGGATGCCACGGCCCGCCTCCTCAGAGCCGTCCACGCCGCCACCGTCTTCCGCAACATCGCCTCCGCCGAAATGGATGGGAATTGGCCAGCAACGTCTAGTGAAAAGAAGCGGGCGAACGTGTTGTTGCTGTTTTTTTTTTTTTTTTTTTTTTTGTGTGTGTGTGTTAGACGGAAAAAAAAAAAACAAATTTCGAAGTGCTGTAAACAACTTTCCCTTCTTACCTGTGTAATTCCGCCTATTCTAACCCAGCCCGATCAAAATTAAGCACCGTAAGTGCAACCAACATTTTTATTTTATTATTTGAATCTTTGATATTAACTATGAAGAATTGATCCTCTTTCATGTCTAGCATGAAAAAAATGCTATGATGGGCCTTTATTTGTATTTTTATTTTTTTATTAAATACATATTTTTCAAATGGAAAGAAAAGTGTGCATCTCAAACAAATTTAGAGCAGTGCTGTGGTAAATCAGAAATGTCACACTATAAATCACCGTTCTTTAGATTTCTCTTCGCTTTGTTGCATGGCATAGTTTTTGAACCAAACAACTTCGGCTAATATATCTAAAATATCAAATCATTGTTCAAAATTCATTGGTCTTAACATGTTCCATCAAGTATTGAAAGTTATCATTCTAATGATGCATTTTTTCCAATTGATGTCGTTCGATGGAAATTTTGATTCAAAGCCGTCTTTTTCTAAGTAAGGCTTCAAAACATGACTGACTCTAGCACGTCTTGCGGACGACAAACTCCTATATTGAACTTGGGCCTGCATTGGGAAAAAGGCTGGTCAAGCCACCTAATTTATTGAAGGTAAAAAGAATGTACAAAAGAAAAGGAAAGTATACAAAACCACTCAAACTAAATAGCTATCGAAGCAAAATAGTTTGAATCAATGCATATGAGTTGCCCTTCTGTGAAGGACCGGTTAAGAAATATGTGCTTGTCCCTTTCCTTCCAGCAGAACCAGAAAATTGTTGGCATCAACTGATCAAAAGCTGGGTGGACCGCCTTTAGGAATGGTAGATTGTTCCATGCCGTCCATTGTGTCGATGAGATGTAGGATATGACGATAATCAATCAGCATCCTTTGTGATGCGGCCCGTGCACTGCAGAGCATTCAGTATCATGGATGGCTACCATCAGAAGCTCATATTTGATGGCCGCTCATCTCTTGATGATACTGTGCGCGCACCGCAGAGGATCCATGCTCATCTCTTCTTTGCGTACGTAAAGGTCATCTGCAATTTGTATTTTATACTTCACCACTTCAAGAAGACTTTCAAGTTTATCTTGTGAAAGCCTCTTTTGAATCTTGTTAGCTTGAATCCTCTTTAGGTCGTCCCCTTCCTTTTTTGTGTGCCTAACATGGCCTGTCTTTCCAAAACTAATCATCCGCAATTTATATTTATAATTCACCACACTGTAAGACTTTTAAAGTTAATGTGTGAAAGCCTCCTTCAAAACCTTCTAGCTTGAATCCTCTTTAGGTCCATCAGGAAAATCAAGTTAGCCTGAGCGATGTTGCTAACCTTTCATAGCCATGCGATCATTGAACATGGCTTCATCTTCATTTAAGACCTTCAAGCAAAGACATCCATCTATGTGAACCTTGAGTTATTTTGCACGCTCTAAGCGTGCTCCGAGTATCCAGCACAATAAGTCCTCTACATTTTGTAAATGCTCTACATTTTTCTCATTATAGCTGAATGTGATACCTAGTGGAATGATTTTGCATATATGGTATGCAGCAAGTAAAGCAATACATAGCGTTACACTATTTTATGCTCGAAAGATTCTAAATACTTATATAAAATCAAAAAAATCTAAATAACATATTTTGTCTAGCATTTTTGGATGAGTTCTTTCATTACTATAAATAGTATTGAATCAGACCTGATCTATAGCCTATGTATAATTAGAGTATACTAAAAATCTTTTTTAGGACCGACCAAAAGTTGGGCTTGTAATTTAAAATGTCCCCTCACCGCTCACAACATTCCCCTTCTCCTCTTCCTCACAATAATTATGCTATAACATTATAACACCATTATTACAATAGAAAAATAATATTATGATAATTTTATAATATCATCATGGTATTATTATCATATTTTATTGATAACTTTAATTACATATAATAATGAACACATAGTAGTTGATAGTTGCTATAAGTGTACGTCTAATTATATAATGTAAATACATAAGTTATGATTATAAATATATATCATATACTTGTGATTATAATAATACGTTTAATCATTATGACGTCAAGTTATTTTATAGTGATATAATTACTATAAGCAATATTATTTTTTCATTGTGTATAAAAAATAATATAATTAATACTATATTGCAATTTTGAAAATGCGTCATTGCTTCTCAAGAGCATGACCCTACAAGAGAATTATCGTACCTCCTTACATGTTAGATAATCAAATAATTGTAATTATATTTGTTATTTTGAACTACAGATAATCAAATCAGATTTTTTTTTTTTACAAATACAATTTTAGGTACACATAGTTAAATTATAATCTATAATTTAATTATATGCAATTGAATCGCAGATAAATAACAATGTGGGTAAAGTAGCCAGCAGGAGCATTAATCATGGATACGTATGGTTAGTATCGTTAGAGGAATGTTATACGGTCACGAGGTTAATGGGCTCTGTGATGCGACTGTCTTCGCTCACAATACCGCAATCAGTTGGGCCAGGCCTGCTCGGATGGAGCTGGGCCTATTTGCGACCACCAGAAACCCAGCCTGCATCCATGTAAAGGATGGGTATAATCGTAATTTAACCAACAAAACCTCTGAAACCCTAGCTGTATCTATATAAAGCAAATTAGGTTTTCTGAAACGCCTCCATCCGGGGATAACTCGATAGCCGACCAAAGCCGCCGTCGGCGCGTCGTCGTCCGAGGTAAGGAAAAATGGTAAAGTTTTTAAAACCAGGGAAGGCGGTGATCGTCCTCCAGGGGCGGTTCGCCGGCCGGAAGGCGGTGATCATACGGTGCTTCGATGAGGGCACCCGCGACCGCCCCTACGGCCATTGCCTCGTCGCCGGCATCCTCAAGTATCCCAAGAAGGTCATCCGCAAGGATTCGGCCAAGAAGACGGCCAAGAAGTCCCGCGTCAAGGCCTTCTTGAAGGTGGTTAACTACAGCCACATCATGCCCACCCGCTATACCCTGGATGTGGATCTCAAGGACGTCGTCTCCCTCGACGCTCTCCAGTCCCGGGACAAGAAGGTGGCCGCCTGCAAGGAGACCAAGGCTCGCTTCGAGGAGCGCTTCAAGACCGGCAAGAACCGGTGGTTCTTCACTAAGCTCCGCTTCTAGAGCGCTTCTAGAGAGAGGTATACAGTTCATGAGATTGATGCCCGCTGTCTAGGGTTTCTTTCGTATTTTGTTCTCGATCGCTTTGCTTGGTTGTCGTTATGGTTATGTCTGGTGTCATTTGGATTTGTTATTGGATCTAGTAGACCTTTTAATGTAACTGGTACTTAACTGTTTTTGCTTGGTTATATGTAGGATGAATGGATCCGGATGAGCACAATTATGAAAAATGCTTTTATTAAATTGTGGGTTTTAATCCGTGTATTTTTTTGTTAATCTGTTTTTATGGTGTTATGAACTTATGATGATCCTGAAATTTAAAAAAAAATGAATGATGTTGATTTACATGTGTTGATGATGGTACGCTATCTTAATCTTTAGCCTCATATGGAGTTTAACCCTTTTTATCTAAAATCGTCCCCCTATATAATAGGTGCCAGTGATGTAATCTAGATAAGTCCTTGAGTTTTATTAAAAAGAAATGAGATCATGCTTTGTGAAAGCAGTGGTTTGAATAAGTTATCAAAGATGTGGCGACTGATTTTGTTGACATTAACTATCTATGCAAGGAATACCTTTGGTAGATCTAATTGGAAGTTTCATATGGGAGGCAGGAGGGGATCTCAAGGTTCTAACCGAGCAGAACTTTTTATGTTATTAAATTGGTCTTCTACTATCTTCCCGCAATAAGCCATGGATGAACAGAACTGATTTTGCACTGGAGTTTCCATAGTTTCACGGCAGCAGATCCTATCTACAAATTGAGCTGGATCTTGACAATCATAAAATGAGAACTTTTTGATAGTGCTCATGACTTGATCTTCTCCTTGCCTTAGCTCGCAGAGTCCTCGTTTGTTTGAATTGATGATACTAAATATTGATGGACCTTTGGGTTTCATGATGACAATATCTTATATATGGCCAGACTCTTTATGTAAAAGATTGGTTTTCCTACAGGCCCCCATCAAAACGATTTTTTGGTTGGATTCCTGACTTTTGTTTCTTGAGACTTGGTCCTGGCTTCTCATTCTGTCCAAATGATTACAATGATGGCTCTGCCTGAAATATGATTTGTGCTCAAGTATATAGAGGTTAGTTTACTTCTGTTCGAGCATAACAGCAAATTGGTTTTCATAAGGTGAGTGATTTGATCACCCTGAGACCTGTAATTTCTTGCAGAATCCATCTGACAAAGCAGAGTAAATATTGATATGTAGAGTTGAACTGTGTGTGGGATTAAAAATCTCCATAAGTAACTTTGCTGATATCCTTTCTGAATGAAACTGATTTATATGAATAATTAATATATGGTTGAACTTTTTTATTGCCTGGTAAACTCAAGCAGGGGATCACCTTCCACATGTAAAATTGTATATTAATCTACAAAGCTGTTGCTGACTTTTCCTAAACTAGAGCTGCTTGGGCTGTCTCGACTTCTCAATCGTGGAACTAATTCATTTCTTAGGAATACTGTGTTCAGTACTTGAGCTACTGTGTACTATGTACCAGAAAGTCAATCCTATTTTTTATGTTTCTAATGTAGATTTGGTTGCTATTGTTATGCATGTCTCCAGTGGCTTCCATGGCATAGGACATCTTGAATAAATGCTAGTTTGGAGATTTGATGTTAGGAACTAGGTTTTGTAGTCAATTGATAAGAATCATTGGGTTGATCCTGTATCTGAGATTTCATAGAGTCAAGTAGATTGATAGTCCAATAGCATGAAAACATCAGTATTCCTTCAACCATTTTTAGATAAGTTTTCCTCAAGAAGTTAAAGTGTAGTGCAATCACAATCATGATATGTATCTTTAGGACAGCTTCTCTCATGGTAGTCTTCAATGTATATGATTCTTTTTCGAAGAGTGAACAGATTGTTTGATGTTCCAGCTTGTAGTTGATGTCCACATAAGTTCTCTCCATCACCCCCCCTCCTTTTGATTTCTGCCCATCTTCCTGTCCTGTGAAATTTCATAATTGTTTTGGTAAACATGGAATGCTGGGACATATGAGCAGGTATGATTTATTTCCTAATTGTATAAACTAGTACGCTTTTTCTCGCGACATCCATCCATGTGCTTGGTCCTTATAATTTATTCTTGAAACTTAATATGTATAGAAGTCAGCTTGTTTAATTGATTGGCTTCCTTGTGATCTTTTTTGCCGTGTTGTTTGTTTTTGCTGACCGCCTATTTGCTTGGATAAGATGTGATAGGCACTCTCTTCTCTCTCCTTCCCGCATTGTGCATTCTCCATTATTTTTTGTTTTTTGTGAATTGCTTGTGTTGATTATGTTTCCCTCTCTTACCAAATCTATGGATGATTAATACTTCCCCAGTAATTCAGTCATGCTTTCTTTGCTGAGTCTGCATTGAAACTTGTATGTGATTTGTCTCTTCTAATCAATTCTTTTCATCATTGCATTCTTTAGGTTATTTGAGAATCTTTTTCTTAATTCACCACTGTAGTAGTTGGTTGAGACAGTTTATCTCAGGAAACATCTTGTTTGCATATCCAACCTTATCCACAAATCTAAAAATCCCTCTTCTTCCATTGCTGTGTCTTTGCTCTGACAAAATTACCAACAAGAGTGTTTATATGACAGCAATAATCTCATCATCGTGAAAGCTATCTGGGTAAATCTCATTAAATTGATGAGTGTTCAAGGGCATCCAGCAAAGCTTTTGTTGAAAATAAAGAATTAGTTGGTAAAGCTTTTTACACTCTCATCTAAAGTCATGAAGACTGCTTTTTAATGCTGTTATCTGCCTCACTTTCTTGGCATCAAGTAGCTAGTCGAGTCAATGATGCAGTTTGATTGTGGATGTGGAACAGAAAAGTGTGAATAACCTACCTAATTAGCAAAAATCCAATGGTAAATGGGCAAGAAAAGCGTGAGGTAGGGTCATATCTCAACATGTCAAGGCATCAAGTGGCTAGCTGAGTCAATGACATAGCTCGGTTATAGACAGGGAATAAAGAAGTCTTAACCACTTGCTGGCAAAGTGAAAATGCAAGCATCCTTTGGATAAGGAAAAAAGTGTAGAAAGGTATTGTCATTAGCTCTGTAGATAAAATTTTCAGAAGAGGGAAGCGAGGTAGAGTCACAATGGGAATGTTGCAAGTTATTGTACAAATTCCTTGTTTATTTTTAGCGAGAATTCACCTACATTTTTGCAAATTGAAATGTGAGGTTAAAATGCAGAACACGTACACCACAACAGCTCCGTCTTGGCTTAAACTTGTATCTTGTTGTGCTCTTATTCCAGCTATTACCCTTGCAAATATTGATCTTATGCGTGCCATTCCTTGTTTCATGTATATATATGGCCGCACTCATTCTATATCCATCATCATCTTAAAGATACTGTCAATATTCGAGTTCACTGACGCATCTGGAGCTCATCACATAGTGTAGTATTTTACTTGAAAAGAAATTTGTGGATTATATATGCATAGTGTTAAATTTTTTCAGGTATGGCCGATGTTGTTTCCATTTTTATTTATATTTCTAGCAGATTGTAAGCCTCAAAATTAGAGTAAAATTTGATTACTTCTAGGGTTTTCTGGCTGTCTGAGTTTTTTATCTGGTCCCTTTTAAATAAAACAAAACATGATTCTCTGTAAAACAGAATTTACACAAAAAAGGGGGAATCTGTTCTTTCAAGCATCTTTTTCAGTTTTTTTGACCATCATGACTTTGAGAATAGGTTTTGTGAAAAAAACAAGCAAAAAATGTTTTCATAAAACTCATTACTTCAGATTTTGTATAGACCAGGTGTGTTCCCACTGAAGTGTAGTGTAGCAAGATATTAGAGCTTTCAGATGAAACCAGGCTGTGTTAAGGATTTATTTTCATCTCATTTCTGATTGCATATGAATCAGTTTCTAATCGTTCTTTGCACCATTTGTGTATGATAGGATTCTTTACCTTTATACAATCTTCTGGGGTGTCAGTTTTAGTTAATATGGTGCAAGCGTTTCTGGATTGAACTCGTTTGGTACATCAGAATAGCATTGAACTTTTAGTGTGAATTAGATCTTCTCTTTCAAAGATTTTTCATTACAGCTCCACAATTAGATTATCTGCATATTCACATCCTTCAGTTGTCCTGTGACTCTGGCTAGGGTACTCCAATAAGCCTTGGCGGGTCGGTATCTTTTCAGCTACTTTCTCTGCTATTCCTTGAACCAACAAAATTGCTGACTGGATTGTTGAGGGCTATTTACCGACATGCATTTTGTCATCCTTTGTGTTCATCTTGTTCCCCTCCCTTTCCTTTGTCTGGTTGCCTGTTAAATGCTAGATGAATCTGTAGAGAAACCCCCCCAAAAAAGAATTGTTCAACTCAAGCGTGGCCAGAGGTGATGAAGACAATTGCAATAAAGCTTTGATGTGTCGGTTTGGTAGTGTTTGTTTTTGGGTTAATATAGTTGGATCAAATGAACTAAGAACCCCCGTGCAACTGATAATTGGTGTTAGTGATGAATGAAGCATGGAATCTTGAAGCTGAAAAGCTTAGTATCACGGACATGGACACGACCAGCCATAGACAGACTCGGGGGACATGATAATAAATGGTTGCAATATAGTGATTGATGATCTTGCAGCAAAAAGGATCAACGGTCGCAAATTGCTTTGAGCGACTTGCAAGTTGCAACCAAATCTGGTTGCAATTGGTATTTGGACCAACCGGGGCGACGTAATCAGCAATGGTGAATTTGGATGGTGGAGGGTCTGTGCAAACCCAAATACATACTTATATAGTTATAGATGTACAAGTATTCTCTCTCTGCCAGTGGGACTGCTTGCACCCACACGTCCAACCAAACATTTGCGATTATCACTCCTGTGATTTGCCTTATTAATTCCGTGAAAGCAAATGAAGCTGTTATTTTATTTGCACTGGTTAATTATTTTCCCCTAATTGCTAATAGAGCTTGCTTTGGAATATAATTCCACTGTATTTTATAATTTCGTATTGATTTTTTACGTATCCATGGTTTGGAGAGCATATCTCCTGGATAGGAGATACCAGTAGACGCCGTCTAGTTTTCTAGTACCATCTGCGAAGAGAGACCCCCAGCTGGCTAAGCTGGCATTTGTGTCGGGAATCTGCTGTCCCGCATTTACCGATTAGGCGGTGCCGGGATAGTGGAATATCTTATTCGTCTGATACGGGGATTTTTATTTTAAATTTACAGGAGGGAGGGAGAGAGAAGCGATCACGGTTAGTCAAGATGCTCGAGTAATCTATTGTTTCTATCCCTGAAATATTTAGTTTTATTTCATTAGTTTCTCTTGCGACTACATCTTGACCCATGCTATCCTGCATTCCTGCTATCTTTTCTTGAAAAGCTAATCTTAGCCTACCTCCAAACTAGAATTGATGATAGGATCCCTACAGTTTCTAATAAGATTTGCTATTTTTTCTGGCTTATACTTAACAGACCCAAGGGCCCAATTAAATTAATTTTAAGCCTAGCTAAGTCCAGCACGTATGTAATCCATCCAGACTAAACCGACAGGGTTATCCGTCAAGAACCCCCAATCGCCAACTAGTTCTCACCTTGCAAAGCCTGTTATAGGTTAAAACGAAAAAAAAAAGAAAGAAAAAGAACGTTTGTTATCGGAAAAAAATGAGACCTCTGCCTTTCACCAACAGAAGATAATGGATCGTATAATGGCTATACAAAATATGTTTAAACAGGAAGATACAATTCATGTCACAATGCAATCAGATACAGCAACCAAATTTCCAGGAGTCACAGGCTGGCAATCTGACTCCATCTCAATCAATCGTGTGCAACTTTAACTCAGTACCTGGGTGATTCTAATCAGGGTCAGCCTCGTGATATATTGTATGCTTCTAGATCTGTCTTGAATAGCCCGTAATATGTTTCAAAGACTTGGTAGAGGAGGGCTCACAATGTCTCCATGTGGAGATCAGCCAAGTTAGGGGGCGACATTGGTGGAATTGCTTTCTTGTGGACACTGCTCATCTCCAATATTCTCCTTGCAGTTGCTTGAGATTTACCGTCACTGCTTCCTCTCAAGGTGCTGGCGGTAATTGATTGGTTTACACCAGCCCTCAAATTAGGAACTGCAGAAGAATTTTTGTTCTGAAGACTCTCCACAGAAGACAAAAATTTCTCCCGGGTGATTGTTTTTGCAGATACAACTGCCGAGGTGAAAACACCAGACTCCTTCAAAGCTTGTATAATGGCCTGAAAATATAATTGTTAGAAATATGGGTTGCAAGTTAGCAGTAGTAGGATATAGAATATGGAACGGATAGAGTTTTTAACTAATATCTTTCATGATTTTGAGAGTGAAAGTTACCATGGGCGTATATATTCGGGTCAAGATACCCTTCCTGAGGAGTTTCAAATTGAGTTGTTTGTCAGTCCATACCACGCGTTCACGAAACCTGAAATGGAAATTGCAAGTATACCGACAAATGTTTGAGCATGATATTGGAAACAGTATAACAGTGCTGTTGTAGGAGAATTAAAGCTAGCTGCATGATAGAAACTAGTTAAAAGAATGCAACTAGAGCTACATCAGATGATTAATTATATGAAATTCCTTCATCTTGTCATAATAGGAGTCCATCCAGGATTTCTTTCATGTGCATAAGAGTAGGTCTAATCTACTCCCACATGAAACCAAGAAACCAAGTAACAATAAGATATGGCCACAAATATTGCTTAAGAACAATAAACCCTTCAAATTGAATTATAAGAACATTTGACAATTTTGTCGTCATAACTCAAAGCATTTTCCCATCAAGCTGGGGTCAGTGATCAACTCAGCATGAATTGAGAATATTTATGTAATGACTGACAAGATATTTTAGGATAATTCAATAATATTAAGAAAGGTAGTTGAGGGAATTACCATCTTAGCATTTCTTCCTCGGTGGCAGTTGATGCAATAATGAAAGCCTAACATGCCGATACAGAAGTTGTCAGCACATGCCATCACAAAAGAAAACAGAAACATCTTCAAAAAAAAATGGAATTTAACTAATTACCATGATCACTTGAAGGTTTGTTAAGATGGCAGATATACTGAATTTCTATTCATAAGTTAAAGATCCATGTCAGATAAAAAACTGTAGCACGCTATTGTTGTTTATGAATTTGCAACCCTCATCTAAGATTGAATTGCTAAAATCACCTAATATGGTAGATGATATAATGTAGGAATGTGCTGACAAGTTCCACAATGGCTAACTAAGATGTATAACTTAAGGCTTGTTAGATATGCTAAAGATTATATATGTACATATGACAAATTGACTCATACAGATGCGTTAATATACATGCACATGAAAAGCAGACATTGGTGGATTTTCTTAGTAAAACTTCATGAAAATACAGCTATTTTCTTTAGCTTATCTGAAATGGACATTTTAGCTTATTATAATCTTTTATGCATTTTCTCATATGTAGTAAGCTTATAATTAGACTTCTTCTATAAAATGATATCTCAAGCATATACACACTCTTGTAACTGTATCACTTATGATCCCTCCTGCACTGACAAGGCAGCTTAATTTTCGTTTCAAGAAACAGGTTGATTGGCAGCCAAAGACAAAAAAAAAAAAAAAAAACATAGATGTAGATGCTTAATGGCCATTTTCCTCAGAACATTGCATATGTCAGAAATGGTTGAGATCCCGGTTCTATTTGCAAATATAAAAACATTAATTTAAGTTGTACGAGTTCACCTGCATAAATTGATCCTTTCTAGTTTATACCATAAACATAATTAGAAGAGACTGTTGAACTGGTGAAAGAACACTCACGTCTCTATCAAACTCCAGCATAAAGCATCTCTTGACATCATCCTTTGTTGGTTTACAGCCACATCTATCACGCCTTGATGTCAAGTCTGAAAATTTGGTATATGTGTAATGCAGAATTGCAGCCTCTTCCAATTTGATCTCACTATCAAAAATAACACGAACAGTCATAACTCACAAGCAGTCCTACGTGAGTAATCAAAGCCACAGAATCAAATAAGATTTGATGCTTAACATTCTAAAATACTTTCAGGCAATATATATTCACAAGGAACAGTCGCATCTATAAAGATGAATTAGGCTGCGTAAAAAGGAATAATCTTACTTTGGGGTCTTCATATAATTGTGCCATCTATGTGCACCATTAGGGCGAAGATATTCTTGAATACGTGCAGCAGATTTCCCATTTCCGTAAGTAAGAAAGTAGTTTGGATTACCACGTGTTGCTTCCTTGTATAAGCCAAAATATGTTTCCTTGGGAAGATGATCATAATTCTTCTTAAACATAGAAATCTGTTGGGCCACAAAACGAATTTGCATATTCAATAGAACATTCTTGACATATTCCAAAATTCACATTGACAACATCCTCACCACATTAGAAAATGTAGCAACAAACCATATAATTTGATTAGCAATATGAGACATCAATTACCTCAGTAAATGGATCTTTAATATCAACTCGTTCTATGCTACTTTCCTGGAATCCAAAAAAAAAAAAAATCAGATCTACAACATGAAAATTATCTATTCACATTATAATGGAGGTCTGCTTACATAATTTGGAAAGATAACCATATCAACATTGCCAGGTACATCTGACAGCAACTGCCTTAAAGAGTACTCTCGAGCACCAGCTGGATGTATTAACTCATCAGTGTCAAGATGAATGATCCAGTCCATACCGATGTCCTTCCATGGAAACAAGCAACAGAGCATATTATGTTCCATTTCAGTATCATAGCAAGCTAAAGTGAAAATGCATGTTAAATGATGACAAAGGATAATGAAATGTTGAGAGCAGAATCACCTCTACTGCAATATTGAGCCATAAATGAATGAAACAACTCTAACATACCAGCAGTAAAGCAGAATAAAGGCCAGATGCAATAATTTGGCTAGTCAATCTTGATAAAAAAACAAAAGAAGAAAAAGCTGCTTAACATGCAAATAGCGATATAATTGGTCATACCCGTGCCAAAACAATGGCCATCTCCATATTCAACGACTGTTTCACAAATAGTTCATAATTGCATGGTTTGTAAAAGAAGCCTGACAACCAAGTCTCATTCCAGATACGGCTATGGTTCAGAAGAAAACAAATACACATTAGCTGGTATTCAGATAATTGTGATAAAAAGTATCCAGTAAGTAATTGAAAAAGTTCTCTTCAACAAAGTAGAATAAACTCGTCATAGTGTCCGAATTCACATAAATCCGGAAGCAAAACACATACAGTTGTTTGTACTTCCTTACAATATATTTAAGCTTTTTTTGATAAACCAAATTTTTATTCATTGTGGCCTTCTCTGAAGATCTAATCAGGCCAAATATAAATGAACTGACCTTTTAGCTTGCTTCTCCTCGAGTTCACTAGTTCTATAGATGATTTTGACCCCCTGTCATATAATGGAAAAACAATATCTTACTCAGAACACCAGTACTCGAGTCAGTGAGGACGGTTGAGAGGAAAAAAACATAGAGCAAATCGAAATGGAAAAAAGGGAAAAAAGTTATTATATTTAAAAAAAGTTACAGGAATGGATTCAAGGACTGCCGAAACATTAGGTTTTGCAGCCTGCCCTTCAACAAACAGAAAGAAGGTTGTAACTCCGATGACTTTGTGATAGTACAACCATGGCAGAATTTGCTCCAAACCAGCTGAAGTGCTCGTTGTGATACATATCTGCATTAACCAAAAGGATGCCCCCAGGGTCATATGAGTAAAACTTGTTGAAAAAGTGGAATGCAAGAAAACAATGTTTGCAGGAAACCATCACTCGAACCCCTTAGCTAATTTCTCGAAAAAACCATAGAGCATGACATCCAACGGGTTTCAGAACTACCGTGAGGAAGTAAACATAGTTTCGTTACTTAAATTCAATGGGAAGCTTGAAAAAGGGAAAGTTCAAAGTGCGTATTTGTTGTGAAATTAGCGGACGTAATCAAGCGAATAGTTTAAGATCCAAAGCATGTGAAACAAAATTCCAGCAAGCATCCACGCTATTGATGATAGGATCAGCATACGAACTGAATTGATCATAAGACTATCAAAATCGAATTTTTAAGCACCACAATAGAATAGTGTCGTCCTCGAAACAAGAGGAGATGCCCTTCCAGTACATTAACACTAATTCACAAAAAAGGGAACACGAAGACATTTCACAAGCACTTCTAAGCTAAAGCCCATATCCCAATTCAAACTTCCGCCGCCGCTCCTCCACCTACCGCCTCATTCTACCAAGATCCACCCCAGATCCCACCATATAACCCTGGGAGAACGAAAATTAGCAGCAAAAGGAAAGAAAAAAATCCGACCTTGGGTCGCGGATCGGGGTCGAAATCGAAGTTCCAGCCGCGGTAGAAGGGGAAGGAGGGGGAGGAGCTCCTGCCGAGGATCTCGGTGCAATCGGAGGAGGAGGAAGAGGAGCGGAGGGAGGAGGAGGAGGATGAAGAGGAGCCTAGGGGGCTGTTCTCCATGCCGGGGAACATCTGTGTGTCGGTGGGCCAGCGGGAGGCGGGGTCGTGGAGCCCCCCGCGCCATTGGAGGACGAAGGCCAAGCAGGCGAGGGCGAGGGGGAGCGCGGTGAGGAGGAGGATGATCCGAGAGGAGAAGCTCGGTTGGGCGGCGGCGGAGGAGAAGGCGGCCGCCCTCAGAGGGGCGTTGAGACCCGCCATTGGAGAGATTGCTCCAGCGACCAAAAGGAGAGGAGAAACAAAAGGGCTTTTGAGTTTTGACGGACTGGGACTTGGGAGGATTTTTTCCCCTAATTTTTTTTCTTCTAGTAAATGTTTTTGTCCCGCCCGACTTATGCTATACCCACGTTTTGTGGCTCCATGAATCATCAAGAGTATCTGATTGCTTAGATCGGACGGTGTGCTTGTGATCACATTGCGACTCGTCTCCCAAGTTAGGTCCAGTGGATTATCAATAATGGTGGGCGACGATATTGATTTTTCTTTTTTCCTTTTTGAGGAGGTGAATATTTGTCAACCAGAGGACAGACGGAAGTACCTATTATCGACATATTTTGAAGTACTTTATCTCCATGCTGGCCCAAATACCGTTCCACCCTAATCGGGCAATAAAGAACTGTTGCATATCTTCTTAATAATTATTGGAAGGCGATTAATGCTCATAAGTAAAATGATTACAATCTCGACGACGATTACGCTAGCCTGACCATAATTGCACGATTGATACGGTTGTCACTGCTAAATTTGGCCTGATTTTTCCCCCAAACTTCGAGCGGGCTTAGGCCTGAAAATTTTTGGAAAATCCAAGCCAAAGCTTAAGCCCAAGCCCAACCCAAATTACCCGTTTGGGCTAAAAATAGCTCCAGCTCCAACCCAATTAAAGTTTAATATTTCATAATATTGCTTTACAGGTAAATAAGCTAGTTAAATAATATGCGATACATTATTCTTGGTTAAATTTATTTTTAATTTATTCTTTACTTTTTCATTATTCTCTCTAGTTAACAACATACAAAAAAAAAATTGATTCGGGCCTAAATTCAAATGGGCTCTACATTTAAGTCAAAACCCAATCTGAATTCTTTCGGATCTCGCCCAAAGCCTGGCTCGAAGCTGGCCTGGCCCAAGCCCACTTTTAGCCCTAATCACCATGCGCATAATATGAGAAGTTATTACTATGCAGTTATTGCACAACAAGCCATTATCATGTAGTTATTATACGCTCCGTTAATCTCGATCCCATCCTTTATGTTGGGGGAATTGGAAAATCCTCAATAAGTTATTATTTTCACCAATACTCTCACTTCATAAACTCACTCTTTTTCACTGTTTTTCTAAAATTCGACTAATTTAAGAATTAGAGAGTCCCCCCACCCGAAAACTTCCAATAAGAAGACTTTATTTCAGGCTGGATTTGCATCCTAAAATACGATCATCCACATCGTCATTATCCGCTAGTTCGAAGCTTTTTATCTTGGATCATAGTTAACCTTAATCTCACCTCGTGACTCAGCCGATCTTAGCTGATCTCGGATTTTAGCGACAACCGTTTAGTTACTTATGCACTAGAAAAATTGTTTCTCCTAGATTAGCTGCCATTTTAAATTAAGTTTCAAGCCTCTATAATTATATATAAAATAGGTATAAATCTGGACAAATATGGATGTACATAGAGATGCTTGATTATGTGAAACTAACGGAAGGCACTAAATACAAGATATATTATGCACTAGATAGACACAAAATGGCAGTCAAATGAAAAGATAGAGTTTCTTTTTTGAAATACATATAAAAGACTGCGTTTGACTTCAAGTCTGCCCATTACATGTTTGATGTTGGAATGAAGCACATATTCATGTAGGCTAACCCAGTTTTCGCTAATTTAGATAGAAATTCTATATGTTACTTTGGTGGAGTTAATTTTTATTTTTGGATTTGACCAAAGATGTTGATGTCTTTTGAGATATAACAATTTTGAAGATAAATCGGACTCTATAGTCTCATATGTGACACTGGAGTTCAGTTCAGTGTATCTTTAGTTAAATAATACAAATATAGGCTGTATGCAATGGAATTAGAATGTTTTTCTTAGATCAGGTTACAAACGTCACAATTTGGAAGATCGGACTTTCCTATATGCAAACTAGGAGTTAAATCATTCTTCATCAATTAGATTATATATGTCAGAATAAAATTATTGTTTTTTTTAATCCAGTACTTTGGGATGAGGTGGCAGGAGACACCAGAAAGTTCAATTTTTAAAATGGACTTTACGTTAAAATTCTGTTTTCAAACTTAAACTTTATGGTGCATGGTTGAAAAAAGTAATCTATTATGTTATTTTTTTAATTTTTTTATTATATAAATTTTTTTGTACCCTACTAATTTCAAAAAAAAGCCCTAAACTGTCTTGAATAATTAAAATACCAAAAATATTTAAAAATAAAGGTAATATATCAATTCTTAGTATTATATTATAATAATGTTTTCAAAGAAAATAAGTGGTTTCTATAAAGAATGATTTTTCTCCTAGATTTTGATCTCTCTCTCTTTTAAGTTTTCTCTTACTTTTGAGTAAGTTATGCATCACATCTATCTCCACCGAAAACCTACCATATCCATTTTATGAGCAACCCCAAAGAACATGAATAATTAGAATATTTTCTCTCTACAACTCTACCGTATCCATTTTATGAGCAACTCTAAAGAACATGAATAATTAAAAGTATCTTTTCTTATTAGGATTCACACCTTCCCTCAAGTAGACAGGCAAGTCTGATGTGCTAGCTCAATGTTGTTCATTCTTTGCTAAAAAATAAAAGTTTTATTATGATATCGTTAGTTGTATAATTTAATCCATCAAATTTAAAAAGAAAAATAAATATTATGGGCGCTATATTACATACTTCAGGTTTTCGAAATGCACCATATAGAAAGCAAATATGGAAATGCTAGTTATTAAACAAATAAACTATTAATGATAAGTTGTTGTTCTCGTCGTTTTTACTCTTTGCAGCTATTTTTGCCATTATTATCTTTTTTGGAAAAGTTTATCATCACCATCTTTATCCCTATAATTATTTTGAGGGTTATGAAACATCAGACAGAAAAGAGTTCTAATATCAACTATTTTTATCTTCTCATCAATGATTATATTGCTTATGATAATAACTAATGCTTGTACTTGAGGATGTAGTCAAGGGTTTTACCCTCTCACTGTGAAGATTGAGGGTTTATTCCCATTACCCTTGCAAGGAAGTTGGGTTAATTCCAAAATATGTACTATTTTCTAAAAAAATACTTATTAGAAGATGTTTAACTCAAATTTTAGATCTATTAAGTGGATTAAAGAGAGAAATGCTTACACTTTCCGGTATTTAGAACCACCATGTTATGAATTTCAAATTAACTGGGTTCAATTCTTTTTTAATCCCACCATAGAAAAATACATATTTTCTAGAATTCTATTAAAATAAAAAATAAAAAAATAAAAGAAAAGAATATTTGGTGATTGCTCACCTCCGACCAGGAAACGTGCCAACTTCCTCCCCAAGTCTCGTTATGTGGGTTCGGGTTGTATCTTTCTCGCGAAAGACTGATCGATCTTCTTTCGCAAGATCAACCGTTGGATCGCGCCCCGCACAGACCTACAAGCAGGCCAGAATGCTCTGCACAGCTGTCAAAGCGACCATTACACGATCCAACGGTGGTTTCGCACGAAGGAGGGCGAATCCTTCCTTCGTGCGAAAGATACAATCCCTGTTCATTGCGTTTACCGTATCACCATGGAGAAGGAGGAGGAGGAGGAGGAGGAGGGGCGCTTTTTCATGATCACCAATCACCATCACCTTCAAGGTTTCCTCGATCAGCAATGGCTACTCCTTGAGGTTACATATAGAAGATGGGAATTGGAGAAGAGCTGGAAGCGAGGGCGGGCATGGAAGCTAAACACCACAAGAGCAGGGGGGGGGGAGGCTCCAAGCGACTCAAAGCAGGAGGAGAAGTTTATGAAGGTGACAGGCAGCAGCTGGTCCTCCACGCACTGGCACGGGAGCACCACATGGCCTTCAAGCTCGTCGCAGACAAGAACTACGTACCGAGAAATTTGCGAGAAGCAATGAGTTGAAGGTTGGCGAGACCCTCGACGTGTAGGACGGCAAGGAGGAAGTCCCAGGGAGGGCGAGGAAGAGAGGACGACGAAAGGGGAGCTCCTTCTAGCGATGTTAAATTACGAGATGAGAGAAGAAGAGGAGACCAGGAGATAGTAGAGGCGGCCTTGTCATCGATGGGGCTTCTGATGAGCTGCCCATTCCTTGTAGAAGTTTTTCCTTTTTGTTTCTTTTATTTGCCCTACCTTCAGGTTGGTTACCTCTTGATGCAAAGGAACAAATGTCTCAGACTTTAATACCGGCATCTTCGCCGCCGGCTTTGCGCCAAAAAAAAAAAAAGGATGGCTAAATGAATAAACAAACACTTACTTATGTGTGTATGTGCAAAGGTGCTGGCTGTTTGTTCCTTCATTACGTATTTTTGTCTTCTTTTTTGCCTTCAAGTTTTCCTAATTTACCATGTTGTCTTATAATATACTCTGAATATAATGGTAAATCATGGAGGTGGTCAAAATATTTAGGGTGTAAATAGAAAATGTCTTTTGAGAAGAGTAAATGAAAAATATCAAATGATTTATGTGGATGATTTCTGATGTACGAAAATTTATCTTGTATGAAAAGCCAGAAGGCAAATGAAGAGCAACGCGCCTCCACTTTTCCTCGTGCCAGTCACCTTTTTCATTAAAAGACTTCTTGGTAGAGAGAATTTGGGATGTCCCTCTTCATCCTGGTGTTTCTTTTTCAGATGAAAAAAGTACTAATTCAGTAGAGACAATTTGGGAACGAGGGTGTTTCTTTATGCAAACACGTTGCATGAACAGCAAATTCTCTCTTTTGAAGTGGACCCCCCATCAAAAATACATAAGCCTGCATGTGAAGGAGCATAGCAAATTTCTGATGCAAATTTCTCAAGCAAATCACACACATGGAATCACGCAAAGGGGCACCAGGTTCCACAAGCAGGTAGTTTATGCAGACACACGAACGAAGAAATCAAACGTTCAGAGATGAAGGTATCAACAATACTTGCATCTCGGCATCTCAGTCATCACCAGAAAGAAAAGTGTTGTAAGATACACAAACAGAAACACCTAAATGTGTTAAAAATAATAATCTCATTGCTAATATCATCATTATAGTACATATAAATTGATCCAGCGCCATGTTACATCTTAAATTATGCCGAACCAAAAATTGATCTTACACTTAAATATCCCAAAAAAATGAATTACACAAACCATTGCTTGCTCTCTCTTTTTTTCCTTCCTTTTGAACAAGCATCTCTGATTCACTAAGCTCCCTTCGAGTCAGAATGAGCTCAATTGGACAGAGTTTCAGTTGACCTGTAGGGGCAATATAATTGACAACGTCATCCGAGGTTCTTTCTCGACAAATCCTTTAATAACTTGAACGGCTAGAGATTCAGACAATAGCCATGTGACTAGTGAGGAAGAAACTGTTACAAAACTATCCATCCATTTCAGGCTTTTAAGTTTCAAGACACACGCTCAATGATAGTGAATTCAACGACTTACCGAACTCTGTTGGATCAAAAAATGCTTAATTTCATTCTGACAAGGCTTTCACCCAGAAGCATCTTCACTCATCATTCTAATTAGAAGCAAATGAGGAAGACTGGTGTCCATTGTTTCACATTTGCACTGCATGATTTGCACTCTGGATATCTGCTCTTCCAGAAAAGATTGCTACAGAGTAATCTCCTTCGTTCTGTTTCAAATTGCTCCTACTCTTCTTCCATACTCCTAGGCGATAGACTTGATCTTGTTTCTATAGGGAAAAGACCATTTTCAGCTCTGAGTGCTTTTGGACTCTGAATCTGAAGTTGCTTTGGACAAAGAGAATCAACCGACTTCTTTCCGAGGAAAAAGATTTGCAATTAGACGATGTAAGACCACAAAAAATATCTATACAGTACATACCGAGCACCAAGAGAAGCTAAGTTCATAATGTTGACAAATGTCAGAAACATCTCCCAACAAACTGATAACGATCTTGCAAATTGTGATCCTGTTCAAGTACATGCAAGTCAAGATATGGAAGCAGACCACAAAATGCTCATTCTCTAATAAGACACCATGTCAAATTGTAAATTGTAGTCTATGGTTTTATCATTATTTTAAGGGTCATTGCGCCAAAAAGGCCCCCTTTTTAGCATTTTGGAACTCCGGGGTTAGGTCACAGATGTATCCAATTGAATTGAAGTCCTGTGCATTCTCCACCAGATATGGGTTTTGTCAGTGATAGGGTGTACCTTGTGCTTGTTTCAAAAATGATAACTCATCTTCATATGGTAGTATACCATTGGATGCTAAGCTACTTTTCCTTCAAAAATCATGGAACAAGCCTTCCTGATTTCCAACGAACTACCACCTTGGTTGTTGAGGAAAAATGACAGTCTTCCTAAGATTATCAGATATTTCACACAAAAACAAAAGATTCCAAACCCCTGGAATACAAATATAAATGCAAAGCTAATTTTTGGTACTATTGATTCCTTTGAGAAAAACATATTAAATAACTAGCAGCATGGGAATCACATCATATGCCGATGATGATTTATACTAAAACCTAACATATCGAAGGCCAAATATACGCATGTGCATACATCTAACTGATCAAACAATTTTAATGCAAAAAAGAAAAAAGACAAAGGGAGAGTAAGATTGATAACTGCATTCATATACAATTGAAGAATGCCCAAGTAAATCCTAGATACCAACAGCAGCAGAAGCAGCGACAGCAATTTAGGCAATAAGTTCCCAACTTTAAGAAGGTAGTCATAGTGTCATACAAGTTTCAACAGTTAACACCCATAAAATTTCAACCATTTGAAAAAAAGTACATTAATTGGGGAACACTGCAATTAAGTTGGAATGCATACAGATTTGTAATAAGATATGGCATAAACCTTCATACATGACACCGTAAGCTTCAAATCAACGTAATCTTTGACTCTATTTTTCTAGCTGAATGAATCTTGGTTAAGTATCAATTTGAGAATTCCCCTTCCTCTTCTATACTGTACTGGAAGAGTCATGTGATGTATCACTCCCCTTCTCTCTTTTCAAAAATATCGCTTTTATTAGTATCCTTGTCCTTGGTTCTGGAATCATTCCTTTTGACCTCATCTTGCTATAGAACTGCAGAGCCTCATCTAACTTCCCTTGTCTGTGAAGTCCGTGAATCATAATGGTGTAAGACCGCTGATCAGGACCTAATCCACTTCTCTCCATCTCAGCCCATAAATACCGAATGCCACTTTGATATTTCCACTGCACATACAGGTTTAATATCAAATTGTAGGTGTCACCATCAATTTTGCAACCAGTTCTTTCCATTCTATACAATAAATCGGTAACCTCTTCTGGTTTCTTAGTCATTTTTAAGATATAAGAGTAAGTTCTGGTATTTGGGAGGCAACCCTTTTGTTCCATCTCGTCCAAAAGTTCATATACTTTTTCCATCCTCCTTATCTTACAAAGGTGCTTTATGAGAGAGTTATAGGTTGCTACATCTGGAAGGCAACCAGGCTCGCCCATTTCACCAAAAATTTCAAGGGCTTCCGGAATTCTCTTCTTAAAGCACAATGCATCAATAATGCAATTACAGATCGTCACATCTGGCTGAGACCCTTTCTCCTGCATAGAAGTGAACAGTTTCACTGCAGAACCTAGCTTCCCAGCCTTGGCCAAGGAATTAATGAAAATACCATATGTGACCACATCCGGTTGGCACTTGGAAGAGATTATGTCATTCCAAAACCTTTTAGCATCACGTAAGCTTCCCAACACACACCAGCCATTAAGAATAATGTTTCTGCTCCTTATAACAGGAGGGAACTCATTTTGCTTCTTAAGAAAGAGAGCTTCAGCCTCTTCAACATGTTTGTATCTGCAGAGAGACATCAAAAGAGTCTGGAAAGCAACCATGTCAAGCTCAAAGCCATAATCTTTCCTCTTATAAAACATATCGATAGCTTCTTGTACCTTATGAGCACCTGCATATCTATTTAGCAGAATTGAAAAAGTTTTCTCATTGATGATGGACGTGCCTCTCTCTTTGGGAATTTCATCGAACATTTGCCTCATTAGCTTGATCTGTTTCATCCTACCAAGAATATCAAGCATCTCATTCAAAGCCCTTGATCCATAAGCATAACCTTGTTGGGTGGATGCCCAATTAAAAAAAGATAATGCAAGCTTCCAATCGGACCGATGCCTCCGAAGGACCTGCACAACTAAGTCCTCACCGAGTGAAGGCACAAACCGATTGAGGGCTGACTCTAGCTCACTTGTGCTTTCATGGGACTTCAGAATTTCTTGTATCGTGGCAGCATATTTAGTGATCGAATCATTGTCAGATGCTGCGCGATCAGCATTAAGAAGTGAATTGCTCTCAATTTGTGAGAATGAATTCGTATAACATGATCTAGATTGCGCATAGGTGCCCGAAGAACTTTGTGCATAGAAATATTTGCAGGGAATATATCCATTAGAAAGAATATTCTGAAAGCGACCAGATACTCCTTCAGACCTGACACTTTTCCTTCCCAATTCATCTTGTTTATATGATGCGTAACTTGGAAATAGAGAAGATGTCCATTTAAGTAGATAACCATGGTCGATAAGCAGTTTGTTTTCTGAAGCAAAATAATAGATTACACAATAATTAGCAAATAAAAAACAAAGGACACTGAAATTTCATACATACGTAGTCTATCAGCGAATTATAAAGAAAGTAGAAGAGATGATAAAGTATTAAAAAATATATTCTAGCAGCAATTTGCAGCGAAAAAAGGGGAAAATTTCAGGATTATACCACAAATTCTAAATCAAGCAAAAGAAAAAGGAAAAAGAGGACGGTTTGGGACGAGTGGAGAAAGAGTTTTCATAAAATCCCCGATCAAGAAGAAGCAAAACGGAGGAAATTTAAAGGAAATTACCGAGGCTGGAGAGGGAAAGGAGAGGCCTGGACTTGGAGACCCAAGAGAAGAGCATAGGAGACTTCAACAGCAGCAACAGAGGCAGAGAGGGGAAGCGGGGAATAGGGTTTATTCGTCGAGTTCCTCCTCGCCTTCCTTCACTCGGACAAGGCCAGTTTCCGAACGAGCGCATAGAAACTTCTATGCGTGTACAGTGGAGGTTATGGTTCAAAGGGAAGCCTTAGCCTCGAACGGCAAAGATCGCACAATTTGGACGATTCCAGCGATCACAGCCGCAGAGCTGGGCCCACAAACTCCGACTGGTGAGTCACTGAAGTGCGGAGGATCCTGTGAACTGGTTATTGCACAGAGGACCATAACCAGCGAATCAGTAGATGACGCGCAGAATAATTTAAGTTTGTCATTTATGGTTGGTAGATTTAGCTGTAGCGTGTTCGACAAGATCTGGGCGCCTGCCTCCATTTTGGCGCCAACGCCTCGTCTTGCCGCCAAAATTGCACCGCTGATAGATCCTCGAATCGCAGCAGAGGGAGCGAGTTGGGGCGAGAGAGAGGGAGGGAGAGATGGATGCTTTCGGGGGATTCTTCGTCGACGAGAAAGCGGTCCGAGTGGAGAACATCTTCCTAGAATTCCTCAAGAGGTACTCAAGATTCTACCCTTTTTTTTACTCTTTTCTTAGGGTTTTCTCTTCTTTTCTTGGGGTTTCCGTTAGATTTGATCTCTTATGCTTCTTCTTGTTGATGTATTTAAGGTTCAAACTTGATCCCAATGCCATGGAGCTCTTCTACGAGTCGGAGATCGAGGCGATGAGGTCCAAGGAATCCACTACCATGTATGTGGATTTCTCCCATGTCATGCGCTTCAATGACGTTCTCCAGAAGGCCATTGGGGAGGAGTATCTCAGGTAAAATTCTTGTTTGTTTACCCTTTCCTTTGGTTCGGATTCAAAGACATGGTATCAATTTGGCTCATTTTTACCAGATTCGAGCCCTATCTGAGAAATGCTTGCAAGAGGTTCGTAATGGAGCACAAATCAAGCGAGAATAGGCCTGCCATCATCTCCGATGACAGCCCTAATAGAGACATAAATGTCGCATTCTACAACATCCCACTGCTGAAGAGGTATTGCCGGATTCTTGGATTTTTTTGTACCTTTTAAAAGTTATTTTTTTCCTTCTTTTCCTTCCATTGGTTGGAAAGTTGCTTCTTTTACTACGTATAACTTGCTTGGAAAACTGGAATTGTTCTAGACTGAGAGATCTGACGACATCAGAGATTGGAAAGCTGACCTCAGTGATGGGGGTGGTAACACGGACAAGCGAGGTCCGACCTGAGCTCCTGCAAGGGACATTCAAGTGCCTTGAATGTGGTGGAGTTGTAAAGAATGTGGAGCAGCAGTACAAATACACGGAGGTAAATTTAGCTAATTCCGTTTTCATCTATAATGTAATTATTATCAGGTGATCCTTATTTCATGATATGTTCGTTTATTGTACAACTTTATCAAAAGAAAAAAGAAAAAAAAAACTAATGTCTTTCATGAGTTATTTTTTTTCAATTTCGAGTTATTAGTGAGTCGATTATGATCATAGTGATTGTCATTTTCTTTAGCCCATAATCTGCATGAATGCAACATGTGCAAACCGAACTAAGTGGGCACTGCTCCGGCAAGAAAGCAAGTTCACAGATTGGCAGAGGGTAAGGATGCAAGAAACATCAAAGGAGATACCTGCTGGGTCTCTCCCTCGTTCCCTGGATGTCATCCTCCGGCATGAGATTGTTGAGAAGGCAAGGGCAGGAGACACGTAAGCTTGCTCACCACTTAAGCTATCTATAACCAACATATGATATTAACTTTTTTCTAATGGTCACATTTCGGGCATATCTAGGGTCATCTTCACAGGAACTTTGGTTGCGGTGCCAGATGTGATGGCATTGACTTCACCTGGTGAGAGAGCAGAGTGCCGGCGAGAGGCTCCTCAGCATCGGAATGCATCTGGCGGTCATGAAGGTGTCAGGGGCCTTAGGGCTCTGGGAGTAAGAGACCTCTCATATCGCCTTGCTTTCATTGCGAACTCTGTGCAGGTTTGAATATTTTCAAGTGGCAATTTTGGAATCCAATATGTTGTTATCACTCTTCTAATCCAGTGTTTTCTTTTCTTTGTATTCCATCCTTCTGGTGTTTAGCTTGCAGATGGTAGAAGGGATGGGGACATCAGGGACAGGAGGATGGATGGTGATGACCATGACAAACTGGAGTTCACTGTAGGTTCTTGAATTTTACTAGCTATATTTCATTTCATTTCATTGATTTTCTCTACCTGACAATTTTTGTTCATGCTTCTATACTGCTCCAAGGTCAGAGCTGAGGATTGCAGGCCATGGTTTAAGGCCTTGTCATGTGTGAATTATTGTCCAATTAGCTTTTACACTTAGTCAGCCATTATGGACCTTCATGATCTTGTTGAATGTCCTAAGCATCATTTGCTTTTTCATTTACCTTGTCCAGTTTCAACATTTAACTGGAGATTTTTTGCTGTCCAGGTTGTCAGGATAATATTTATCTTCCATGTATTTAATATGAATTTCTTTTCTTATCTTTAGGTCTTACCTCTTTGCACCGTCTCCAACAGGAGCCCCTTGTGCCTTATTACATTTTCATTCCCTTGTTTTGTTTTCACATGCTCAAAAACATCACTGTATTGTTCTCAAGCTGGCATGCAACGTCATTTTTCCACCACCTGGTCTTGCTAAAGATATACAATTTTATTTGACTCTTATAATTTTCTGTGGCAGCAAGAAGAGGAAGATGAGGTTATGAGGATGAGGAACACTCCTGATTTTTTCAATAAACTAATTGATAGCATATGTCCCACTGTTTTTGGCCATCAAGAAATAAAAAGAGCGGTACTTCTTATGTTGTTGGGCGGTGTGCACAAGTTAACCCATGAAGGAATCAACCTTAGAGGTGATATCAATGTGTGCATTGTTGGAGATCCGAGTTGTGCTAAGTCTCAGTTTCTAAAGTATGTATATCTTCATCTTTGGCTATTCCAGACAGCTTGTTTTCTTCATAGTTGTGACATTTTGATTAATCTACTTAGTTTTGCAGCATTGGAACCACCAGTTGATCACAGCCATCAATATTAGCTATTAAATCAAAATAATACAACTATAAATATTTGGGCTGATGCAAGATAGAATTAGATGAATGTAACTTGTTTGGTCCAATTTAGATGGTCAGGGCAACTAAAAAATTCCTAACATTTATTCAAGTGCCCAGCTGGTTGAATAATTAAGATTGATGATCTGCTGAAACACAAATCAATAATGTGCCTATTAACTTGACTGTTGTTCCATAAAAAACAATGTTCTATTTCCTTTTTCTACATTTATTATTTCACAATGCTCATTTCACTATGTTTATCTGCACAGTCATTGTCAATTGATGTATTCTTACCTATAATTGTCCATTCAACAGGTATACTATCGGCCTAGTTCCCCGATCTGTTTATACATCAGGAAAATCCTCATCTGCTGCAGGTTTGACGGCAACAGTGGCTAAAGAGCCTGAGACTGGCGAGTTTTGTATTGAGGTATTTGTTTTTGGCAATAGCTATTCTACATCTTTTCAACTTATCTTATCTAATTTTATACAGATCTCAAAAGTGAAATTACAATTATGTGCAATGGTGAGCATGACATGTTGAGGAAATGGATATACACGTACATTGCACTTTGAAAAGTTATCATGGATCTGGTTGGTTCATTATCAAGTGATCTCTAGTTACTATTAAACACTGACTGGGTTGATTTTTTCATCTGACCTTCTGAAAACATTTCTAAAATTGTTTTCCATTTGGTGTTTGCAAACATCTTCTGTGGAAGAATGATTGATTCTAAATAGAGGATGGCTAGAACATTTTGGCTTTTGTTGTTTGCTCAATCTAGTTATCAGATGCAATGCCTTTTCCACAAAAAAAGCAATGCCTTTTCTTAAATGAAGAAAATTTAAAAATCATTATTATATTTTATGGTCTAGATTGCATGTTTATGAAGTTTAGTCTTGTTTTTAATTGACTGTTATTTTGTATGGTATATGTTTTGTCTTTACGGGTAGGTGCACTGATGAAATTTTCTGCTAGAGCATCTCAGTATTTCTTGTTTTCTCGAGCTAGTCATCAGATGCAATACATTTTCCTTTAAATGAAGAAAATGTCAATGTGCAATAACTTTGAATCGTTACTAAGTTTTACAGTCTAGATTGTGAGTTTATCAAGGTTTGGCAGTTTTTAATTGATTGCTACTTTTTATGATATATTCTTTGCTTTTACAGGCAGGTGCATTGATGCTGGCTGATAATGGTGTATGTTGCATTGATGAATTCGATAAAATGGATATAAGAGACCAGGTAGATTTTTTTACTGCAATTACTTTTGTATTTTTAACAAGTTGAGTGTGTGGAGTGCTGACTTCTGTAGTTGATTTTAAGGTTGCCATACATGAAGCAATGGAACAGCAGACTATAAGTATCACAAAAGCAGGAATACAAGCCACATTGAATGCTAGAACCTCCATTTTAGCAGCTGCAAATCCTACTGGAGGACGCTATGACAAGTCAAAACCACTCAAGGTATGCCTTTCTTACAGGAATTTTGATCTTTTTTTATCTAGCTTGAAAATTTCATTTTTACTTATTATGAGTGACATGGTAGCAAATGATGTTTGGGTTTTGTTACATTTTAATAGGTTTCTGATCCTTATCTGTGATCTTTAAATCGTACCAAAGGTCTTCTATGCAACTTTTGAATTAAATCATGACAAACAATCTTGATTCTCTCTTTTGTACAGTACAATGTAGCCCTTCCTCCTGCTCTTCTGTCAAGGTTCGATCTAGTATATGTTATGATTGATGAACCAGATGAAAACACTGATTACCATATTGCCCACCACATTGTGAGAGTTCATCAGAAACATGAAGATGCACTTGCCCCTGCATTTACCACGTCAGAGTTGAAGCGTTATATCACATATGCAAAGTCATTGAAACCTCAGGTATGTTACTTTTCCTTGTTGCTTAAGGCCTTGTGTACTTAAAAAAAATTGTGATCTTCTCCATGACTTAATTCTTGATTGGGCTCTATAAATGCAGCTGAGCTCAGAAGCAAAAAAAGTGCTAGTGGAATCATATGTCACTCTTCGGAGAGGGGACACTACTCCTGGAACCAGAGTTGCTTACAGAATGACAGTTAGGCAGCTGGAGGCATTGATAAGGCTATCTGAAGCCATTGCTCGGTGTCACTTGGAGAAAGTGGTATGCAATTTTTTCCTCCCACTCTCTTACTGTGCATTATATCCGTATGTTTCTCAACTACATGGATAGTGATGCAAGTTTTTCCTCCTACTCTGTTAAGTGGGCTGAATTTTGTCATGCTATGAGTTTTCTGCTCATGCACTGTGGGTGCTCTTTTAACATTTTCTGGGTTAATGCTTTTAGGTGCTTCCAGCACATGTTCGCATGGCGGTAAGGCTGCTAAAAACATCCATTATCAGGCAAGAAATTTTTCTGTTCTTCCACTTGCATGATGTTTTTTTCTTCGAATGCTTAAATTTAATATAAACACATGTTATGCAGTGTTGAATCAAGCGAAATTGATCTTTCTGATTTCCAAGATCATGAAGATGGTGATGGGAACAGAGCTTCTGATCAAGCTGCTGCAGAACCAGCTCCTGCAAATGTTGATCCAGTACCAGAAAATGAAGGTGGACTGTTATATCAATATAATCAATTGATCATTTGATTATGAATTTAATATCATGATATTAATTACTTATAGTTTAATTCAAAAATCTTAATAGGTAATGAACAAGAGACTGAGAGCCGACAGAAGAAGAAACTGGTTATAACAGAAGACCATTTTCAGAGAGTTACTCAAGCTCTTGTTATGCGCTTGCGACAGCATGAAGAGGCAGTAATGCAAGATGGTATGGGGAACTCTGTTGCCATGTATTTTTCTTTTTTTTCTTTTTGTAGACATTATGTTTTGTCTTTGCTCTTTTTTTAGAAATATGAACTGTCTTTTTCGGCCAGTTGAAAAGGACAATAATCTATTGCATCACTGAAATTGTAACCCTAAGGTCATCTGATTACCAATTTACCCTTTTTTATCATACTAGATACTTTACTAGAAACTATGCTGCTAGATGAAGTTGAAAGTGATTCACTCAGAGGTGTTGGTGAACAAAATATGTGGTCACATATTCACCCTGATGCAGGCCATCTCAAAAGAGAAAAACAGAAGCATACAATTGTGTGCTTAAATTTACTGAAATATGCGAAGATATACGATAAAATATTAGCTTGGATGATTTTACTGGATAATGTAGTCTCTGAGTTACATTCACCCACATTGACTGTGCATATGCAAATCTTGTAGTGTGACTGATTAATGAACTGACAAAAGCATACATGTTTGGGCACTTTTAAATATATGCGCAGAAAATACAGCTACCATTACATCAAAATAACTATATGTAAACATGATGGTTGTTGGCTCCCATGAGCATCTTCCAATAAAATTGGAAATAAATAGGAATTTATTATGTGAATTATCCTACTTTTAAGTCAAAGGCATGATTGCTATTTTTGAAACTAAGACCATGATCAATGTTTGGTGTTTCAATGCTCCTACTATAGGAGCACCATGATATATTGAGAAAATATTATCTTTAAAATTTTATCAGAAAATTTCTATTTGAAAAGACCGGAGGCGGCAAAGGGTGACCATGCCTAGGTAGGTGCCAAGAGGTCATGTCAAAAGATGAAACATAGCATATCAAGTAGGATGCAGTAAGTTAAGATCCAAGAAAATGAAACACAGCATATCACATAAGATGCAATAAATCAATCTGAAGTACCATCTTGATAACATTCAAGACCAATTATAGATCAATTTCAGCCTTCATACTCAAACCTGATACAAAACATTTAAGGTGGGCACTTAGGCAGCCAAGCAAGCAAGTTTTTTTTAAAACCAATAATAGATGGTGTTTCTGTTGGAGGATTAGTGCAGCATCTTTTCCAAGCGTAGATTGCATTTGTGCTTATTTGGCTCCGCACCTTGTAAATGGAAGGTGCCTGCTGTGTTTGGGGATTTAGTTTCTTTAAATATATATAGCGGACAAAGCCCCAGTACTTCTAGGAGTGTAAATTTGGGGAAGCTTTAGGCAGTCCCTATTCGTAATGGAAACTTGGGCACTAAGGCAAAAAATTTACATGGAATTATCTTGCCTCTCTTCTTAATGGCTTTAACGTTCCTAGATAAGCCTGAAGAGCAGCTTTGTTAACTGCAAAGTTGAAATGCCCAGAGAGCTTCTGCAAATATGTAGAGTCTTATTGACTTGAAGCTTTCTTTTAATGGGTATAAGAATTCATTTACTTTACATGCACTAATAAACATATACGCATGCATACATGCTTCTGATTATATTTAATCCTTCAATGTAAATATATGTCATGTAGTAATTTTGTTAAGTTTTTCTTTGCTTTTATTTTCAGTAAGTAATTTTCCTTGAGGAGAGCTCTTCCTAAGGAGCTATTGCAAAGGACTCTTCTCACAAAACCATGAACATATTTGGATAAATTATTTTCAAGCAAATCAAGCCACTTGCCTCTCAAATTTCAAGAGGCATGATTTTAAGCACAGATTTGTTGAAGATATGTTAGCACTATTTCTCTGATAGATTTTATCTAGTTCCACTGTGTACTAAGTTTAGGATTTGTTATTGTAGGCATAGCCATACAAGCATAAGAAAGTATTATTTAAATCCCAAGCAGATCTCATTGTTATCAATTTTTTGGGAGATATGGTGAGAACTAAATTTTCTTGTTTGGTCAGTGCTTCGTGTCATCTGGGGGGTCAAGCTAATGTTACAGTTCCCGACTCAAGTGATATCTCCTCCAATGTGTGATTTTTAAAATTTTGCAGGAAGTGGTTTGGCTGGCATGAAGCAAGGCGATCTAATTGTTTGGTATGTCGAGCAGCAGAATGCCCAAGGTGCATACAGTTCCACCGATGAAGTGCGGGAAGAGGTCAAGTGCATCAAAGCTATTATAGAGGTATACCTAACCATGAAGAATGCTAACTTCTTCAGTCCATGTTATACATTCTAACCATTTGTCAAGACGCTTAAAGCTGTGGAAATGGTATTAATGCAGAGGTTGATACAAAGGGAAGGACATCTGATTGTCATAGATGATGGGACAGGCTCAGCAGCTGCAGATGGTGGTGAAGCGAGGAGATCCTCTGAGAATCGGATTTTAGCTGTGGCTCCAAATTATGTCATTGATTGACAAACAACTTATAAAATTTTAATTTAAGACATTTCCAACAATCAACTTCCCACTTTGGATGTCCCGTTTGACGCTTCTGCTTATACATTAAACATAATGAAGATATCTTTGGAAGAAAACAAGGTGAAGACATCACAGACTGCAGCTGGCCGTTGCTTGTTTTAGCTGTTTGATGGCAGCAACTAGGGTTTCCCATCAGCATCGCTAGGAAAACAGATACTTGGTGAGTCACTCTGTATTGATGATTCATGCTCATGCTGCATGATAGAAGCAGTAGGGCCATTTTTTGGAGATCTGCAGGTGAGAATTTTATTGGATCAAGGAGAGAATGATAGCTTTATTTTGTTTATCAACAAAACTTTACTCCTCTGTTGGCTGATAGATTGTGTTTTTTCTTGTAATGCATTGGTTCGACGATGTTGTAATCAAACAGCAGCTTAAGCTACAGTATTTGCTTCCATATGACATTGTCCAATGCTCTCTAAGTTTTATAAGTTAAAAAAATTTCATTTATATTTTCTTTTCTTTTAATGTGAAGAACAAAGATCCCAATAAATGTTGATTTAGCCCAACTGATTTGTGAAATGGGTGAGTCTTCCGCTTCTTTATTGAACTCCAGTTTTGATTGCTATGGACCTAGCCTGTCAGCTATGCTGCAAAATAAAATATCATGATTCAAACTCCAGATGTTATCATTGCTATGGACCTAGCCTGTCAGCTATGCTGCAAAATAAAATATCATGATTCAAACTCCAGATGTTATCAATCTGCACTTCCTATGGTACTGGTACTCAAGCCGGTATGCTATACGACTTTTTTTGGTTCATTCTGCCTGCTCCATTTCGTTTGCCTTTCCATGATTTTTGTATAGAATTAGTCTTGTAATTAGGTATAAACATAGCATTCGCCAAATTGGATGTGAGGAGCACTTAAATTTGATCAATCACCTGTTGTTTCCCTTGCTGACCCGGGGAACTGACCATACTTGTCACCTTGTTCTCCGAGTCCCACCAGCTTTCCTACCCAAACCCCTTAATAAAAAAAATCAATTTCTTTTCCTGGAGGGTTGGTTGGAGTTTTTAAATGAAAAGGATGAAAAAATAGCATTTTCATGAAAAAAAATTCATAAACAATATAAAAAACTATTTTTTCACCGGTTAAATATAGAAATATTTTTTAAAAACATATTTTTAAGCTATCAAAATTTATGAATAATTTTTTTTGAACCAAATGAATCCTTGTTGCTGAATCCAGTGAAGCTCTCTTAACATGCACAGATGGGTGTTTTGCAACTGCTCAATTTCTAGTCCACCCACTGATCCACAAAATTGCACTATAATACTTCGAAGTTGGGTCCTAATTAATTCTGGACGTATCTCGTTCCAGTTCCATTTCTAGCTCGATTTGAGACCTTAAAAAAATCTTAAATTTAGTTTGACTGTCAATAGCAGGGTCTCTCTCTCTCTCTCTCTCTCTCTCTCTCTCTCTCTCTCATATTAAGCTATATATCCGGCATGTGAGTTGTTCCACAGCAATCAATTAACGTCACGCTTTTACAATGGTTGCTTGCAAGTCCTGGCATGCGTCATAAACAAAACCTTGGCGAGGGCAATCCAAAACCCTGGCCGTTCATGTAGATGCCATTAATGGCGTCCCTCTCAGCCACAATCCTTCAGCTTTGGTTGGTGATGATTGCGGGCTGGTGGTCCGTTTGTCCTGTTGATGAGAGCATT
This sequence comes from Phoenix dactylifera, assembly GCF_009389715.1. Taxonomy (NCBI): domain Eukaryota; kingdom Viridiplantae; phylum Streptophyta; class Magnoliopsida; order Arecales; family Arecaceae; genus Phoenix; species Phoenix dactylifera. Next base: position 16,541,369 of record NC_052399.1, on the reverse strand, counting down.
TATTCCTCCCTCCCTCCAAGGCAGCAACAAGGCTCGCACGGACAAATTGCATGTCTACCTTCCCCCACTCAATCACTATTAGCAAATTAAAATCCTGGATCGGTCGCCGTCACCGCCAAAGTATTTTGAGCGCATGACTTGGACACGAGCTTTCGATACTTTAGGGATTGTTCGGATACCTGTAAGGCTGTAAGCGGAGAGGAAGTATTTTGACCGTCACCGTTTGGTAATCTCGGAGTCCATTAGCATAAGTGGAAGTACTTATAACAACTCATCAGGGGGAAGGAAGGGTTCCATGTGAGGACCAGATATATCATCTGAACATCTGGCATGTTCATTTTATGCAAGCATTTCTTCCTATTGTAAATGCCAAGCAATTGAAATAATTTTTCGTGCATAACTAGTCAGCTCTAGTTACTCCAATAACTCAGAAATGCATAAAAAATAGATAGAATCAACTATAGAATAACCTTCTTGCTTCCCATGGTTACTACTAAGGCTGCAAATGAGCCAGGTTAATCTGTTACTGGACCCAACTCACTTAAATCCGACCCGATCCATTTTGGATGACCGTGGGGCGGGGTCGAGTCCTAAAATTAGATCTGTTTCATTTTCTAGGTTGGGTCTGGATTTATTGAACTCAGATTAGACTCAAACCAATCTGACCCATTTAAAATTTGAGTAATTTTGGATTTTCAATCCTATAACTCGATCCGACCCGATCTGACTCGAATTTGTAAAATTATTTTGACTCGCAGGCTACAGTCCGAGAGGGTTCAAACAAGTTCTGAAGTCATAGATGGGTTGATCCGAATTGGACCCGACTCAAACTCGAATTTTTTGGATTAGATCTAGGTTATATATGAACCTTACCTATTTGCACCCCCTTACTGGTTATATTAATTGTCACATCTGGAGGACATTCTAGCTAGCTTGCAATGACTCATAATTTTTATCGGCCAATAAAATTAATAAGTGTCGTGTCATAGTATAAAAGTTTATCCAAAAAATTAATTAAAAATATTATTTAAATTTTTAATTTCGTATAATTTTTTGAAATTTATCTTGCGTATAGGCTATAATTGATGTGAAATTAAACACATCAAGAGACGTTGAGACAGCAGATTTGCATGATTGCTTCCAACGGGCTATACCTAGCTACAAGGAACTGTAGTCAACCGGGAGGACAACCGCAGACGACTGACATCTCGGTTCCAATTAGCCCTCTGATTCAACTAATCAAACGGCTATAGCTGCCGAGATACATCAGCTATATGCTATCACCCTAGGCCCTGGCTCCGAATGCCTCCTCAGCAAATGGGACGCTGATGCCTCTCAACTTGATTAGATGCCTCACCACCCTCCTCATTTCACGGACCCCACCACATTAATAACTTCTATCTCTACCTGCCACTAGGTTTCCATCCTGACCCTGATAGCCAAAACTAAAAGACTGCTAATAAAATATCAATGCAAACTTATCAATATTCCTATCCATGGCGTTGCGTGTGGGAAAACCTCCATGCGAGGAGAGCAGTACTGGAGGGATCAAACTGTCTAAGGATTAAGCTCTTGACCTCACCCAGGGTATAGTTTCTCCTGCTCAAGGCCCCGCGCGGGGGTTGTCATGGCGCTCCCAATATCTGCGTGGGGTCTCGGGAGACATCGGATGCACCATCACATGAAACCAGCCCTCCTGTTTCTGACTCAATAAAAGCTGTTCTTATCTCCACAACCTTCTAAGGAAAGCTATCAAGTATTGCAAGGACAACGTTATATACATCAAACCAAGAAATAAATGGCCCCGATTTAGTGTCACTCTTACAGTTTGGTGTATAATCAGAAGGAGATGGGAGTGAAGGACAGCTAGCACAAAAAGAATGGACCCAAACAAACACAGCCCCTCTCCTCAGAAGCCTTTCTTTCCTTTGTTCATTTCTTTATGAGATATTACACTACACAATGATAAGGATGATAATAGTAACAAATATGATAAGAAAACCCAATCACCTTCCAAAAGTGAGAGAGCCCAAACATATACCACGCGGCAGTTCATAATACTACACAGCTTGCCCTTCTTCACAGCAGCAATAAAAACGAAAACCCAACATAAATACGTAGAAGAAATGAAGGAAGAAAGAGAGAAGAGAGAACGTAAATGGAGGAAAGAAAGAATAACAAATCATGTGAACGTGGGGTGGTGGTAGTTGTACAAGTCCATGGGGGTTGGAGTTGAACTTGGGATGACCGAACCCATAGTCAAGGCTTTGGCGGCTCCTCGGCCGGCGCGGCGGGGGTCGCCTCCTCGGTGGGAGGAGGGGGAGGGGTGGTGGCCTCCTCCGCCTGTTTGACCTCTTCTTTCTTCTCTTCGGTGGCTGCCGATGCCTCCTCTTTGCAGCTGCTCTCCTCGGCGGGGGCGGCTGGCTCGGCGGCAGGGGCCGGGGCCTGCTCGGTCACCACGAAGGTGGAAACCCTCTCGAAGATGAAGAAGATCGGGCCTGTGACGTGGCTAGGGCCAAACTTGGTGGCGGCCTCGCCGGCGGCCTTAGAGCCAGGGAACTCTGTGACAGAGATACATGATATCCTCCCATCAGATGGCTAAGCTTTTTGTTTCTTCTTTAGAAAAAATATAAAAACGAAAGCCTTTTTATTACTACTGAGATTATGTTTATGTTTTATTACCGATCTTCGCTAATTCCTCAAGGAATTTAGTGACAGCCGTCGAGTTCTCCTTCACTCCTGCTTCTGTGCGGTCCTTCACCACAGACTGTATCAATAAAAACCATTATCATAAACAGTCTTCTATGGTGAATACATATATTATGGTTCTCTCAGAAAAAAAAAGGAATATATATTATGGGAGGTGCTATGTAGATATATATGATGTTTGAATCAATTTCAAATAGTTTTACTGAAAAATAATCTTACCAATATTATCTTTTTTTATGTCTTTTTATGGATTGGAGAGGCTTTAATTACCTTGATCTCAGCGGAAGAAGCTTCATAGATCTCTACTACTTTGGGCTGGAGCTCGATCTTTTTCTCTTCAAACTCCTTGTTGATCTCCTCCTGTACCAAACCAAAAGTATAAGGTAGAGGAAAAAGAAAAGCACAGAGCAAGAAGGAGATGGGAAGCAAAAACGCCACCTTGGACTCATCAAAGGACTTGCACGCCTCGGCAGCAGCTGCCTTCTTGCCGTTCTTCTCGAACATCTTCTTAATCTTTGGAAGAAGTTTGGACTTCCAGTAACCCATCTCTCCTCTCTTTTGTCTGCTACCCTCTCTTTAGTTTGCCAAAAGTCTATATGGAAAGCAAGTGCAAGAGATGTATATTAACATCTGAGAAGATAACAAATTAACAGCAGATAACACCACGACTCTTTAGCAAAAAAAAAAAAAAAAAAACACCACGACACAGGTATCAATCAAACCATGTGGAGGGAAGGAGAAAAGAATACATACTAGCTAGATCCCTCTTCTCCCCTTCTCTCCTCGTCCTCTTCTTCTTCTTCTTCTCTTTGCGACCAAGGAGCCGGAATCACCAACCGTACGTACAAAACAAAAGTAATGTCCAGGAACCACGAAGCCTGGCAGGGAAATATAGAAGGTCCTGCCACCAAAACAACCTTGTCGTTCTCTTAAATTACGATAACATCCGGGGGGTTCACAACGCCGGTTACGTGGCCGCGGCTTTTGGCTTGAGATGCCGGCGCATGATGGGATTAGGAGGACGCGAGAGGGTCTACGGTCATTACGTATAATAGTAAGGGTATTACTGTAAATATACGTTGGAAAGAGGGTCGAAGTTTAAGAACCCGGGAGCGACAGCTGGCGATACAGAGACGCAATGCTTGGGTGGCACTCCTCAGTTTATGGGTCCCACCGAGAGAAGGAGGGAAACGATTTTTTCCATTAAAATTCTCCTCGTGTGGGCCCAGGGAACCCAATCGGGGCCTCTCCCCTACCACGTGGCTTCGCTGTCTGGGGGATCCAAGCCGCGGTGGCGTCTTTCGTTTTGCTCCCAAGATGACCACACGTTCCGCTATCACTGCCTCAATTTGAAAATTTTTGTTTGGTTGCACCGCTTACCATCCGGTGAACGGTGGCAAATCTCCTCCCACACGTGCAAACCAAGCCCTGGACGTGGTAGGTACACTAAACCACCGCAGATCATGGAAGTTATGCTCCCATCCAAGATGTTCGTTGCATCAAATCACCTTTGGTGGAAATTGATGTATATTTACCTTCATATCTCCTACATCTCTCTCTACCTTGTCTTTTATGACAGGTAATTTATTTGATCAGAGTTACGCATTCAAGCAATGCTTCAATGAGTTGTAACTCTTGTGCAGTAGGTTCATATGAATCATATCAGGTCTAATCTTAGATTAACCAAGTAGACATTAGCAATTTTCAAGTCATGGAAATGAAGTTGTTGAAATCCGGCCAAATTGGGAATTCAAGTAGAGATCTCTTTTCATTCAAGTCTATAAAATTCAATCCAAACGTAACGAGTTTTATATCGAGTTCAGAATTGTTTAATCTTTGCTTGAATCTACTCCAAATAAAACTAGTTGCCACTAATCTATGATAGCGTTGGATCTAGCTTGAATCAAGTAGATGATTAGTTGCAGAGTATTCTAATGTTGCATAGAAGCAATAGTGCGTTGGTCGAATGTTTATATTAATATTTTGCACAATTATATTTCAATTCTATCATAAAAATATCAATAGCCAGTAACTCAGCTGGTTGGCACTAATTTTTTTTTTGGAAGAAATCTCAATTCCAATCAGAGGGGTGCCAAATAATCACTGTATTCTTGCAATTGCTGCTTAAGTATCATGACGGTGAACATAAATATTAGCCATTGCAACGAAGAAGATTCCAGGATAAGCTGAAGACTGAAAGAGCTAAAAATATCTAGATCAAATATGAACATAGGCAGAATCTTCATCGAATATTTGTTGGAGAAGTCAGTGACTTTAGGAGGACACCAAAATCCAGCTTGTCACAGCTCAAAGATTTGAGGCAATCTTTTGGCAGATCAGATTGGCTGGCTGCATGGCCCAGACGAGGACAGCGCGTGAGTTGGTAGAGCAATGGCCTAGTTTTGTGACGCCGGTAATATCGGAATCCGAGGCGGCGGTTTTCTGGCTCCTCCCTACCAAGAATCTACGTGATTCCAGATTCTTTTCCTTTTTTTTTTTTTTTTTGGTAAAAGATTCTTTCCTGTTTCACTCGTCATCCTCCGCACCCATTTTCATCTCTTTTTCCACGGTCTAGACGAGCCTTTGGAATGACCCAGCTTTAAACCCTTTCATGACACAAGGGCCCAACTGCCACTCCATGTGGGCCCCTTTTGCACTGAGAGCGGGCACCCGCGAGGAAAAAACGTCGTCATGATGTTTATCTCATGTGAAGAAAGAAGGGAGAGGCTAGAACGGAACCCAAAGGGATGGAATGGAGGTGAAATTTTTAGTTGGATCGGATCGACCGGTGGACCAATCACACACATATATCGCCCCCTTTTTTCTTCCTCGTTTAATATGCTCGATGGTCTAATTATTAGATGGATGAGGTCAAGTGGGTTAGTTGAATAATCCCTCGCGATATAAACCTTTTGTATTTAAACAATTCAAGCTACTTATTTGGCCGAATAAATATTGGGTACTTGTAAAAGATTAAGAAACTCAAATAATACTTTCTGACTAGTCTTTTTGGGTAAAGTTATGAATTGTGATATGATGGTATCCAAACATATTCGGCTCATGACCTATGTGAACTAGAGGACACTACAACACGAGTATAATGTAGTTGACCACGAGTTAATCGTGGTGTTTGTGATTGGATTTAAATGGATTTAGATCCTTAGCTCGACGAAGACACCATGGTTTAAACGAGGGAATATATAAGGACCCGTATGGGTGTCTCTTTAGTCCCACATCAGTTATTCGCTGGATAAATTTTAAGTACTTATATAAGACCAAGAAACTCAAATAATATCTTCTAATTAGTCTTTTTGGATGAGGTTCTAGATTGCCACATAATAATTTGCTCCCAATAATATCGAGCTAGCACATCTTAGTAATAATAAAGCAAGAAAAAAAAGGATTGTTAATTACAAATAGTGTCCGAGTGGATCTGATCCATGATACGTGTGGACTAAGAGATACTTCAGCATAGGTTTAGATTAGATTTGTGGTGCCTGTGAATAAATTTAAATGGATTTGGACCCGTAGCCCGACGAGGACGGCAGGCTTAAATAGAAAAAGTATATAAGGACTCGTGCATGCATGTGCTTAGTTCTACATCGATTATTCATCAGAGAAATCTTGAAAAACTCAAAAGATACATTTCAACTATTTTTTTCTTAGGATGAGATGGTTGTTATACTTATCTACCGAGCATGAGCTCCACGATTTGGATTGGTCCACTCAAGCTGTGATTTGGTCTGCCACGGCATGTGGCGCGAGCTGGTCAAATACGTATTGCTCTTGGCCAGCTAGCTTTCTTGCACGGGTGACCTGCTGTCTTGGCTCGAGCATAAAGGAGGAATGAGAAAGGGTGACGTTCACAAGATACCTCTTATCTCGAAGGATTGCCTCAGAAAATTTAGGATGAGGCAAGTTTGTCTTGCTGACGTGTACCCTAATGTGTTTCTTGCTTTCAAGCAACCTATTATGAGATGTGCATTGAGGGAGTGGGGTCAACTCCCATAGCCCATAGAACTATAGAAGGAGGTTTAGCGAGACTTGAATCAATTTATTAGCAGACGAAGACTCACATGAAACTTCCATTTCAAGCACAAGTACTAATCAGTAGCTTGTCAACAAATCAAGGCTTGTGCCAATGGAAGAAGTTGAGCTGCGTAGAGTTGCAATGCTCTGACCCAAGAAATTAGAGTATGTTCTACCACAAATGAACAAGCTGTACGCCGCCATGTTTTTGATTCTCATGTTGGTTCATATATATGAAGCACTTAAATCTATTACTACTACTAAATATTTTTCTTGAATTGGTTATTCTTTTTTGGGTGCTCTTGATTCGAATGGTTATTCCTTCATAATACCTCCACAGGCCAATGATCTGCCAGATTCATAAGATGATAACCGGGTCAATTTCTTGTGCTTTTTTTTTTGGTGGGTTGGTTGGGGGGTGTTAAAAAAGTCACTAAGGACCAGATCTCATATAACTTGCTTCATGTTATGGGACTTTAGTTTGTTTCTTTGGCGGATATTCCTTATAGGATCCACCTAAGATATTATGATTAATTTTCTTAGACAGCATCATGGTGGTGTTTAACTAGTATAATTGAGAAGCCCCACCATTCAATCAGTACCATAGTTTTGTTGAGAACATTAACCTTTTGATATGACGGTTTCTCCCTCTAAATTGTTAGCAATTGATAATTAAAGTACTAAACAAGCTTTGTGGTACAATGCAGATGCTAATCTATAATTACTCTGGCTAGATAAATAATGGAAAAAGTTAGAAGGTGGTGCAACGGCTAGCGATGGCAATGGGCTGGCCGACTTCACTCGAGTCAGATATAAAAGCATTAGCTTGCAAACAATTACTTCTATAGAAATTTCTATGGAGGCATCATTAATTTGCCCTCCGGTTGAATATCCCTAGTCTTTATCTGCTAGCTAGTATAAATTTGATGATATGGCATGGTGAAAGGCAATGGTGTGGTAGATGCGATGGCTGGTTGGGGAGCTAATATTCATTGAAGCATGAGCTGGGATGGAGCTTCTCTCCCATTGAGAAATTTTGGACGGTGTAAGAGCTGACAAGACACGTTGAATCCATGGGAGAGAGTGGTAATTTTTGATGACCCAAAAAAAAGGAGGGCACCAGCAGATGGCTTGTTAGAACTAAACCTAGCCTTTTGTACCCAACCCATGTCAAGTCCAGGGATGTATGTGATAGCCCGTATATGGGGTGGTCCTCGGATGTAATCCGGAGTCGGATTTCAATCACGGCCGAGCTCTATTTAGAACTACTCTCTATGCTTTCTTCCTCCCCACTATAGAACCGGCCCTAATCGGAGTTTAATCGCCGGATTCTTCTCATATGCCTTCCACAATTGTCAATCATTATCAGCACCATTGTTGTGGCCAGGTGAAAGCCAAAATTCTTTGACTAATCCTTCCTCTACTTCCTTTCGAGTTCATGGATCAAGGATTCCGGCTAATGATTGCCGAATTTTGGCCGAGAAGGGGCAAAGCCTTTGTTTCCCTTATTTTGACTAGTTGGCTTTTGTTTTTTTCTCGTTACTGGCGGGTTCCACCGCCAGCGCTTGTCGCCGGAGTTTTCTCTTGATCCTTTGTGGTGGCTTACGACCATGGGCGAATTTTCGGCCGCTGAGATTGCCCTAATTCCAGATTTAAGGGGTAGGAACCTCTGTTTTTGTTTGTTTGTGGTGCTATCATCCGCCTAGACGTGGGTCCCTGACTTCGGGCACCACCTGCAACCATCCTTTTTCTTCTCCTTTCTTCTTCCTTGGCAAGAGTCTCTCTCTTATTTTCTCTTATTTCTCTCTATGCAAAGTCTCTCTCTTGACTCATGGGTCAAACATTTTGATTGATTTAGGTTGACCCGTGCCATTAACAACCAAACCCAGACCTCTGATTGAACTCGGACTGAAATTCTCTCTCTTCTCCATCCTTTCTCTCTACAAAGTTTCTTTCTTTATCTGAACTTTCTCTCTCTAGAGTTGATTGGACCCGTGAGTACGATTCTCAATGATTTTGGATCGACCTAAGTGAAGAATCCTGATCCAGGAGGTCCCGCTCTGGTTCTTGCCAAACACTGTTAGATTTGATTACCCCTAATCTCTGTTGAACAATTTATACCCTAGTCCGAGCATGATTCGATGAAATCATCTTAATCGGACCAACCAGGATGTCAGACACTCATGCTTGGTCAGCCCTATGAGGGTGTTGGAATTTAGAGTTTTTATTTTTAAAATAATTTTGATGAAATTCTAATGAAAAGTATAATTTTGGAATATTAGGCTTTGAGAAGAATTTTTGGAAATAATTGGATTTATTAGTTGGATTGCATTTGCAAGGTAAGTAATGATCTACCTTTTCTAGATTTTTTATTTATATAGTGTTATTTTTATATTAAATAAATTGTTCATCGATTTATATGTGATTTATAAATTTATCAGATGGCGTTTTAAATGAAAAATAGATATGTAACTTGAACTAATATTTTTTAGACTATTATTATGTTGATTGGATTATGATATATATGTTATTTGGTAAAAAAGAAAAAAGAGAATTCGATATGTATCAGATTTGAACTCTCAGCCTGACTATATTTTGAACCCTACCAATTGGGAATTATGCATTGGCACTCTGACTATTATTAAGCTTATTGATTCTGCTTCTAGCCCCACCACAAAGTATAACTATGGTATTTTGATCCACTCTATAGGGTATGAGTGCGGTATTTTGGCCTACTCTGTAGGGTATAAGTGCGGTATTCTGACCTACTCCGCAAGTTATAAGTGCGGTTCAGTTCTGGCTTAGCCATAGGGGTATAAATGCAGCCATAATCTAAGGCTGTTGAGTTAAATGTGATTTATTTCGAATCAGATTTATGATTACGTATACGAATATTTGAAATTTTGGATTTTAATGAATTTGTGTTTTGAAATGGAATTGATTGTGTCTTTATACTAATTTACCGTAATTTGTATTTATATTTAATGTTATTATATGAATTGTCTAGTTAAGGTGTTCATTACTTACTTGGTTGTCTAGCTCATTATATAATTTTTACTATTTTTACAGATTCGAAGAATTAGCTCGACTTGGGAATTTATTGTGAGGGAGCGATTAGAGATAAGATTTTAATATCTTTATTTAGATTGGATTTTGTTTTAGAGTTGATGAAAGATTTTAGAATATTATTCATTTTGCAAGCCTTTTAATTTTGTTATTTAATTAGAATTTAAGCGGTATTATTTAAATTGCTTTTGCTGCCTGATTATGATATCATGATGAGATGCCTTACATCTCGTGGAAAAAGTTTTTTATGAGTATGCGACGGTTGTCACGACCTCTGGCTCGCGAGCTTGGGTTGAGGGCATGATATTGTATGATTCTGATATGAACAAGATGATTTGGACCTTTTGCAGTGCGTGTTTTGCACCACAGAAAGTTGTACGACTCCAAATAGCTGTCACATCATTTATCTCAAATATAGATAACTATCGCCTATCTCGAGAATCCAAATAATCGTGCTCGATGGCAAATATGATGCACACGAGAGATGAGCAATAGTTGTCCATCTTCAGGATGTATGGCGTAGTTGCTATCCATAGCTATACCATCATTAGGTGCAAAACATGCACCATAGAGCATTCTAACACAAGCATGATACATATGACGTCCAACAATGAATTGCTTGAAAAATAATGGTCGTAGCCTGCTTGGTACCTGAATGGGCCATGGGATTTGAATTTGGATCCAGAGCTATAGGATACCAGGATTTTGTATCAAGGTGACTATGGCGTAGGAAAAAGATATACATATTATGAAAACATATTCCATCATGTCGTAAAAAAGCCGTAGGAAAAAAGATATTGACATTATGACAATGTATTTGCTCATGTTGTCAAGCCAAAATCCACTCCTTTTCTGCCCTCCTCCTCCTCCTCACTTGGCCTGATGGCTGGATCCGATGATGCGGAAGCGGAATGGGCACTTGCAGACCTTGTGGGATGGCTTGGAAGTTGGAAGGAATAGGATTCAGAATAGGGGAAATAAAAAAGGAAAAATGAAGATGAAGGAGGTGAAGGGCATTATGATCTTTTCATGAAAATTAATTATGCACTGGAAATGGGTATGGACCGGTTGTTAAAGTTATGTTCAACAGGGATTAAACATTACAGTCCGGTCAAAAAATGGACCGAACATTAGTTTCTCCTAAAGTTATGTTCAACAGGGATTAAACATTACAGTCCGGTCAAAAAATGGACCGGACATTAGTTTCCCCTATTTTTTACACCAAAGAGTATTGTGCATTACTGCAAACTGTCGTATCATCCATCTTGGATAAATAGACAGCTATCATTTCCCAAAAATAGAAAGCATCGGAGATATACTTCGGCCTCCTCTCTCTCTCTTTTTTTTTTTTTTTTTTTTTTGATAAAGATGTATGAGCAACCGACCCATTGACCCCAAAAGCATAAGCTGATGGAAAGAGAATCAACAATGTATATCAAGGTTGACAGATGCATGTACATATAAATACATGCAATAAAAATGACTCAAACGTAGTCATGTCTTATGTTATCTACGTTAAAGGCCATTTTCTACATTAAGTATCACTGAATTAGATACTATTGAAGCAGTGCAAGTTATTATATATGGTCTCTCCTACCGGTTGCATAGCTAGAATTTTCCTTTCTTGATCCGCCCTCTCATGACACATTCTCGATAAATTATCTGACCAACTTATACACTAATGTTTCAAATTTAGCGAATGCCAATGCACACCTCCTTATTTAATTGGCCTAATTAACCTCCCCGCGACACTTAAACTGCATGTATTTCACCAATCCCCATAGAAGACAAGAAACCAATCGAGCGGGGATTGTGGGAAAAACTCGTCCAATCTTGATGGATTTGGCCCAACCGATTTGTTCCAAGCAGCAATTGCTTTCCGGAGGAAATGGGCCAAGATCCAAGTCCGTCAACATAGGCCACATTTTCCGCTTATTTAGGGGCCTTCAAGCTAGTCTCTCCAAGTCTCCTTCATGATTTCCATGGCCGGACTGGAGAGGCTCGATCGGTCAATCACAGCCGCCCGTGTATTGTGTGATGGTCGTGATCGAACAAGAGCTACCTGCTATGATATCAATGTGCTGCATGGGATTTACTTAATCACGACCGTTGCACCATACATGGACAGTTTTTATTGACAAACTAGCCTTCTCTAGTCCCACAACAGATCAAAGAGAATTCGAACTCCTCTCCGATCGTAAGCTAGCAATATTAAAAATTGAAAAAATTTGATAATTCGATCATATTAATATAACAATGATATATTCCTAATTAATTAGCATGAATATTATATATATATATATATATATATGAATATGAGATTATGTTTAGTTTTGGTAGTAGGAAACTTCCTACAGTAGCATATATAGAACCTATTCTAGATTATATTCAAATTTCATTAGATTTTTTCAGACTATATAGAGCCTATTTTAGATTCTTGTTTTCCTGCTTGGAGTTCGTTTCGTTGTGCTGGGCACGCAATCTCTCCATACGCCATCCAACAGATATTTTTTTATTCAAAAAAAAGGAATTTAAAATAAATTTATTCGAAAGATTTAAGCTCATTTCCCCTTGAAAAAGGCGCCAGCTAGCCGACTACAGCAACGGTTAGTTGTTTTGATTTAATGAAAACTTTATTTTGAAAATATCCAACACTCATATGCTCAAAAAAAAAACAGTCCCCATTTTAAAATCATCATTAACATTTACAATAGAAATAAGGACATTTATTTATCTAAAACAGTCTTAAACCGTCTTTATTTGGAATAAAATAATGGTTGCTTGAAGGAGCGCGATAATAGAGAATTAATTAAGTGGGTTTTGCTAAGTCATTGCCGATTGGTCACCAAACAGATAATTTTTTTTTTCTCCAACTGGCATGAAAATTTAAATCTAAGATATATTCATTCACTTGATGAGCAATAAAGGTGTCAAATAACAACTAATGTTCTTGCCATAGGACTGTTTCTGATCCATTGTAATTGCTAATGATACCTATCCTCACAAAAAAATAGAGAAAAGGATAATGATTAAAGAACAACTGTTTTGAGAATCCTATTACTAAATGCACGACATTAGGGGAAGGCTTTTGAAATTGCTATGACGACGTTATAATTATATTAAATGGCTATGCTTTTAAACCTCAGTCGGTTCAACTTTACCGAAATGAGACAGTGCTTTTCCGTTTTCTTTTCAGTTGGAAGAAGATAAGAAACTACTGGATAATTCTCTTTTCCTCTATCTCTTTTGTCTGAGTCATTCGCATTCAAAATCTCTTCCCCAACAATTTTAACTATTTCAAAGAGAGAAACAACAAAAAAAACTTTCTTTCATCTTATTCTTGCACCAGAAGTACTTGCACCATAGATTTTTGTGCGATTTCCATTGTGCTTGCACCCTCGACCTAGAGTACTTTTCAGGGGTGGAAAGATACGGGGTTTAAACCCTTAAGAGCTTCATTTTTGCATACTTGCAAGATAACTCATAAAATTCAGAATTTTATTTGGTATTTTTTTTTTTTTTAAGATAACTCATAAAACTTCTTCTAGTTTTAATATAGCCAGCACCAACATTATTTAAAGAAAGAGTTCTTTTTGGAGATTAGTTTTGCTGAACAAAAATCATATGGGGTAGGCACTATATAATATCTTATAGGATAGAACTCTTATTTTGCCACGTTTTTTCTTGCACCTATCTTAAAAAAGAAACCCAAAGGTCGAATAAGAATAAGACTCTTGCCACTAACGGAGTTCGTCAGTCTCCTAACTTTAAAAAAAATGAATGCGAGATGATTAATTGCTTGGTGTGTATCATCTGACCATGTAGTATGTATTAATAAAAAGCATGTTCTGAAAACTATGTATCGATTTACTTTAAAGTGTGTATTAGATAAGCTTGCAGTATGTATCAGAAAGTCGACGAGTGTGTATCACCAGCCATTAGGGGTGCAAATGGGTCGGGTCGGGTCGGGTCCTAGGTGACCCCGATCCGACCCGGTTTTTTGTTCGGGTCCCAATTTTGGACCCGGACCCGACCCGGTTGAAGATCGGGTTGGGTCGGGTCGGGTCCGAGTCGGGTTCGGGTCGGGTCCGGGTCTGATTCGGGTCGGGTCCGGATCCGATCGGGTCCAATTTTTTTGTGCTTTTGGGAAAAAATTTGAGCAAATCTAATTTGGTCATATCATAATTATGAGGTGCTGGGTGACCCATGACTTGAAAGACTTTGCAATTGAGCTCCAGTCTGGAACAGATGACCCATGACTTACTAACTAAGTCGGTCTACAAGCCAAATTTCATATCACACTATTTTTTATCTATATGACTGATTGGACGGAACTCGGTGTCTCCCAGCTCCCCTCTCACGAGGACAAAAAAAATCCCGGACCTTCTTCCAAAATCCAATTCCATTACAGAAAACTGGCACATGACCCATATTCAGTTGCAGTGTTCCCTCACTTTCTCCCTTCAAAAGTTAAAAGAAACAAAAACCAAAAAACAGAAGGAAAAAAAAAAAAGGCAGCCACCGAGACACCAGAGGTCTCAACAGTGTAATAGATCGAGAGAGAATCCTGACGGGCCGACGTTCCTTTGGATTCTGTGAACCTATGCTTGTTGCTAACTTGCTATCCTCCCACACTGACCAACAGTATCACAACCCACGCCAAAAAAAAAAAAAAAAGAAAAAGAAAAAGAAAAGACTTTCTTTTGCTTTTCCTCTCTCTCTCTTCGGGTCCATTCGGGTTGGGTCGGGTCCGTTTGGTAAACCCAGACCCGACCCAGAAAATGATTCGGGTCCAATTTTAGGACCCGACCCGGACCCGCGGGTCCTAAAGTTCGGGTCGGGTCGGGTCTACGCGGGTCGGGTCGAGTCGGGTCACGGGTCGACCCGACCCATTTGCAGCCTTACCAGCCATATAGTATATATTAGTGAATATAATATTCTAGAAGCTGTGTATTAATTCACTTGTAAGTATGCATTGGGTTGCTAAATAACTAATTTGCTAAGTATGTATTATCTAACCATGTACTGTGAACTAGTGAACACCATGTTCTAGAAATTGTGTATCAATTTATCTAGATTTGTGTATTGACTTGCTAACTAACTAATTTGCTGGATGCATATTACTTGGTTATATAGTGCGTGCTGCAATTTTTTTTTTTTAAAAAACAATTGATGACTCGGTTAGTAGAAAGAATCTATAATTTTTGGAATTTTTTTTAAAGATGCGTACTAAAGAAAATATGACAAAATAGGAAGCCCGCCTCATATTTTTTTTTCTCTCGGGCCACCCCGTATGATTTTCGGTCCTACTTCGAAGGATCAGATCCTTCCTTTAAACCAAAGGGGCATGCAATGGGTAGCCTCCATTACTTTGGAATAAGAGATCTAAACGAGCCCATTTGATTCCCCAACTATGTGCTAGAATAGTGGAAAAAACCAATTTGCACCATCACCACCACATCAGATCCCAAATGTTCACTTTGTTTATGGTCAACCGAGAATAAACAAATCAATGTGACATGAAGCACCTCTCCATGTCTGATTTTAGTCTGCCGGAGAACCATAACAAAAGTAGCAATAGTTCACTCTTTTGGTTTGGGGAAAAGTAAAAATCAAATAAAATTATTTATGCCTGGTAGAGCAATTATTCAACAAATTATTTGTATTTTGATTTTGACTATAATTTCAAAAATAATTCTATGTCGAATGTGTTTTGTCTTTTTGGATTAAAAATTTATGTATAAATATGGGTTTTCTCGAGGTGTAATCCATGAATACATTTTCTTCGAATAATCATGCTCTCATAATTAAATATGTTTAATCAAGATGATATATATTTTTTACAACTTAAATATCATTGGGCAAACATCACTGATATAATCTTTCAAACTCTATGAGCACTTTATTTCCATATCAAACATTGTTTGAGAGGAAGAGCTTGTTTGGATGAAGACATAGTTTGCTTGTTGCAGATCTCAACATGCCAAAAAAAAAAAAAGTAAAAAAATTCCATTACTAATATCTTCTTGCTGCAGCATATAAGGAATGTTTGTTCAAATAGGTTGCATGGGTATCCAAACAGCCCCTAGGTCTTCTTGCTATCATTTTAATATACTGTATGGCGTCTACTTTTGGAACTATAGGTTCTATCATCACACTGGAAAACATCGTTCCAACCTAGAAAGCAAATACCTAGGCATCCTTAACAGGGATGTACGAGTATTACTAAGTGTTTCTCACTTATCTCATCCCTCATCTCTGTTGATAGAAGAGTATCATCCCTCACAATCATTGATAGGGGATGAAGCAAGTCCTAACCTTCTCAGGACTCATATTATCAAGCCATTTTGAGTAATAATTCAAACTTATTAGGTATTGTATGTGTGTTCGTGGTCACCAACTTCGATTCTTTTACATCTGGGCCTTTTAATATAGTCAATTTTTTTTTTTTTACATAAAAAAGGGCTAGTTTGAGACTTTAATTCAAGATTTTCACTGAGAGAGAATTCTTACCTATATTTGGGACTGAGTTCTCAAGGAATGAATGATGCAAGAGTTGAACCTTGGATGGACTTTCTATTTATAAACAAGGGCCTATGACCCTCAAGCTAATGCTTGGATCACCAATCAAAGCATTTGAGGCACTTAGATCCAATGATATCACCTTTCTATCAAGCAGAAAGCTTCCCCTCACCCTTCAATTCCTTAGAGCACTAAAATGCGGTGATTGGTGGACATAAGGCCTGCCTATTACCTATGTGTCACTATATTGCACTAATCTCCAACTGCCACGTGGACCGGTACTCTCGGTGAGGAGCAACAATATTTTGTTAAAATTACTTAAAATCTATGAGGGGGATGCCCATTTCATGGATCTTTGTTAAGTGATTAAACCATCGCCTTTGGGTGCAACAATAGCAAATCATGCTTATAACAGGCAATAAAGAGTGGATTAGGCAAATTACAATAGGCCACAAAACCCTAATATCCGAACAAAGGCGATGATATTATGTCGAGCTTTGAACCACACTGACTATTGATGGATTGAAATGAAAATAAAGAAATATAGAAGTGATGAATATTAGTGAAATTCCTACAAGTATGATAGTTCCTCCAACATCTAGTTATATAGTGCGTAAATAAATATATAATGGGAAGAATATGAATCAGCGAAACCTTACCGTCATGAAGTTGAAACTATCACCTAAGATTTGGAAGATTTCAAGTCATAGAATCCCATAATAGAAAAATAAAGCAATGACTCCATAAATCATACACATTAACCTCATTACAAGTGAATAAAGGTCTTGAGTAGTTTTGATGATACATCACATAAAGAACACAAAATAAACCTTGAGGGAAACAAATTTACAATACTATTTTTCTTCTACCTTTCTCCACTCCCTCTCTTTTGCTTCTTTCTGGATTTGGGACCCGTTGGTTGGCATTGGAAGTTAAGATACATTGTATTCTTAGTCAACCACTGATGAAACAGCTAAAATTTTGCCCAAAAGTAAAATCCACTTTTCCTATTAAGTGGATCCCACTTTTGGTTTGGATACATAATCTTCCAACGTGGTCCTAAAATTCTTCACGACTCCTTTGGTTGGTTGGAAGACAAAAAAAAAAATTGTTGTCAATAAATATTTTGAATTTTCAAAGATCAAAGATGGAATAAAATTTCCACACATAGAAACAAAATTTGTGTAGAAATAAAAAAGTCGAATTCACACCAACTAAAAATTAAGATAATTTTATTTTCAAAAAATATTTTTAAACTTTTAGATAGGTTGAAATAAGATATTTTTATTTATTAAAAGCATAACATATATTTTACATAATATTTATTAAAAAAAATAAATGCTAAACCAAATATATATTATTCTAAATTACATCACTTTTTTATAATTACTAAAATATATAAAAATTATTTTTTTAAGTATCGAAATAATTCAGTTTTTTTTTTTCTATGGACCAAATAAGTTCGGTGTACCACCATACCGCACCAACTTTAAGCATGCCCAAAAGCTCCCTTCCAATTGTCCGTTGGCATAGTGAATCTTTTGAGCTCTATATAAACTCTGGAACGAAAAACCAATTTAAATATCCTTCTAGTCCTCGTTAAGCTTGGTAACGTCCCTTCACAGATTTTGGTTGCCTCCGCTGCTCCCTTCTCGGGGTTATCATCCGGACCAACGGCAGTCCCGCCGTAGCGGAGCGCGAAGCGGCGCATGCCGTGAGATCCCCACGCGAGAACTGACGTGGCTGCTTCTCAGCCGTTCCTTTTCCTCCCTCCCCTCTCTGTTTCCAGCTCTCAAAGCCAAAGCTTGTTATTCCCACCCACCATCACTCTCCTTCCCTCCTCTCCCTCCTCTTCCTCGCCCCTAGCGCCGGCTCGTCGGTAGCGCTCGCCGATACGCGGCTCGTAACGGGCCTCCTTATCTTTTCGTATCAGTTTTTTTTTTTTCTTTTCTTTGTCCCGCCCTTCTTGTTTTTCGTTATACTGTTCCGTGGCGGTATCGGTCTGGGGTTTTAGAGTGGGCTCGGTGGTTGGACTTGGAGCTCGAGGGAAGAGGGGACCTAGGGTTCTTGTGCGGAAATCTGTGTTGCTATCTCATGGCGTCAGAGATCGAGACGGTTAAGGGTATCTTTTCTTCGATTTTAGTTATTTTTTCGTTTTTCTTTTTGGGCCAATTTTAGATTTGGGTCGGTTGGCTTTCCTCTCTTCTCTAGCTGATCTCGGATTCTTCTTGAAAAAGGATTTTTTTTCTTTCTTTTTTTTTTTGTATGGAATCGACAGGTCGTCGGTAGCGATTTTGTTTTCTGGTATTTTCCGGCGAGGTTTGGTAAATTGATGCTGGGATTGCTAGTTGTCGCGTTTGATAGTCTTCCTTTATCCCAGAAAATTAATTAGGTAGGAGATAAAAGTTCAAATGGTCTTGTTCGATCAAGGTTTCTGATGTGTGGTTTGAAATATTTATAGCTTTTCAAATGATCTAGATTTTATGCAGACGAGTTCTGCTGCCTTTAGATGCGAAGATTTGTTCTTCTTTCTATCGATTCTCTCTGGTCGGCGGAGAGGTCATGTGGATTTGATGAAAAGTCTCGTGCTTTATTAGGTTTTATGCTTTCATTTGTTCAACCTTTATGATTTTTATAACCGAAGTTAGAGTTTGCTGTATCTGGTCTTCTAGGCTTTGTTAAGAGAACAAAGGGAATTAGCTGATTTTTCTGTCATGATGGCATTCTGATGCATTCTGTTATGATGTGAATTTGATGCATAAAGAAAGTCTGTACCTTGGATTTATCCAAAAAGATATTGTAAATACTATCTTTTGCTTCTTTTTTTTGTTTTTGTTGGGATTACTGACTTCTCTTTTTAATCCAGTTGTGGATGATGCAATGAAAAAATTGAAAATAGATTCATCTTCTAAAGCCAGCACCAGCAATCTGGTATGTTGAAGCTGTTAGTTTCTTTGTTCTACAGTATTTGTTTGATTCTTTAATCTTTTATGATCCCTTATTCTGCTGTGCTTCAAGTGGTTGTACTGTTTCTTGTTCTTCTGAATAAAATTAATCATATTCTTAGGTTTTGCCAAAGTTTGATTTCTCTATCCCTCTGTTTATCTCTCTAGTCTGGACCAAAAGATGGGAGCACATCTGATGCAACATCATGTATCTCTTCAGGCGATGCAACAAGCAGCATCAAAGAAAGTGAGGTGGACCAAGAGGCTTTGCTGCCTGAGCAGAGCATCTACTATCCTGTTAATGGAATGTATGCCTATTATTATCCAGGTGTGCAGCAACTGTATGAACAATCTGGCATTCATACTTTGTAAATTTCATGAAACATTGGATATATCCAATCTGATGCTAGTCTCTTCACAGGCTTCAATGGCTCATTTGGGGAATGGGATGGCCATAGTTATTTAATGGGGACTGGAGGCTTGGAAATTCAGCACCCTGTCAGTACTCTATTCATTTCTATACTTCTTATAATATGAATTTTAGGTGAAGAACAATAGTTACTTCAAGATCATACTTCATTTCTTGTTGCCGGAGATCTGTGGTATGCTGAAGCATATGAATGTCTAATGAACTTTCATGATATATAATTTGGATCTCATGCGCATTTTGCAACTGATTTTTTCAGTCAAATTATCCTTCATTTGTTTCAGAGTTGCTTGGGTAGTTAGGCATCATAGATGTGTTTGTGTTTATGGTTCAAACATGACCATCTATTATCCATGGCAGCTACTTATCTTAAATAATCAGTAGGGACTTGCAATATATGGTTTAACTCCAGGTTGTTGATGAATTTCTGGCTTTCACTTAATGGCATTGGGTGAATATTGTGTCAATCTTGGAAAAAATTGTGCATAAATCTCTGTATCAAGTGCACAGAATCTGTAAATATATTTAGGTTTGTTTGGTTCATATGTCATTTTCGTTTGGTTCTGCCTGATATTGAAAGAAATAAAATAGCTCTTTGTTTTCTTGCTTCCATGTACAGCTGGTAAAAGAAAAATACAGCTGAAAGTGACAGTTCATCCGAATTATCATACCCTTTGTCTGGTCACTGTATGTTAATGATCTATCTGCTTAGTTCTGAAGTTTTCAAAGTCCTTGTACAGGATGACTTGTTTAAAATGGTGATACTGTTGCCAACGTCTCCACTTAATTAGCTTCTTTTCTTATACTGATTGCAATGGCTTGTTCCAAAAAAAATTAATGGATATACTTTGTAATTTCTTTGAAGGAGTGGAGCATTGTCTGCATTTAGCTGAATTGTCTTATTTGGTGCGTGGGTTTTCACTAAGCAATCATGGGTCATAAGAAGGAAGTGCACACTTGAATTTTTTTATATATATTCACTTATAAAAGACCTTGCTGTGCCAGCCATGTTTACTTGTTCGATTTGTGTGCTTGTTATAGGAAGCATGCAACAAGAAATTTAGGAGATAAGGGGTTGTACTCATTTATGTTCCTGTTGTTTTTCAGGCTAGTCAAGCAGATAACAGTTCACCTGTATACTATTTTCCTGGATTTCAACTTGGACATACCCCTTATGGTCCATTTTTACCTGGGCCTATGGTTGGTTTGGATGGGCAATTTTTGGGCCAACAGCCGTACTACACAAGTCCAATATTTTCCCCACCCCTTGTCTCTCCAAGATTTGTTTCTCAACCAGATGCTTATGGACCAGAGCTGGTTCATGCATACTCATGGGATTCATCTCCTTTATCTGCTGATGGACTCTATGGGAATGGATTTGCTGGAGATCCAACATCCCGACCCTTGAGATATAATTTGTCTTCACAAAATCGTACATGTACTCCTGCAAAACCTTCAGTGCAATCCAAGTCTAATGCTGTGGAAAATAAAGGAACTTCACCAGCATCAGATGACTCACTAAATCCTGCTCTTCCTAGCCAGACTTTTGAGCCTGCAAATAAGGTACTATAATTATCTACATTTATAGGAACTCGCGCTTCAGAATCTGACTTTTGGACCCAGGCTTACCATTTTGGATAACTTTGTCAGCTTGCATACATATTTACATATATACATCTTGATGCACGGCTATTATATCATTACTTGGTTTTCAGGCGACTGCTGTTCTCTCCAAAGTTTTTCTTCCAGCAGACCAGTTTCCTTCATATTCCAACCAAGGGAAGAGTGGCCTATTGTATCCGAACAACCCTACTTTCATTAAGGAAAGTGGATGTAGGTGGGCTGGGACTGAGAAGCTGAAAGCAAGAAACAATGCTCAAGGACCTGGTGATCTTGGCATGTTAAGTGAACAGAATCATGGTGCTAGAATAAATGGCAATACGGAGATATCTGAGGTCAATTCTGTTGCATTTCCGTGTGCTAAGGTGAATGACAGTAGCACTACCACAAATGCTGCTGTAAAGAAGGATGAATACAACCTTCCAGATTTTCCAACCAAGTATGATCATGGATTGTTCTTTGTTATAAAATCATATAGTGAAGATGATATTCACAAGAGTATAAAATATAATGTTTGGTCAAGCACTCCAAGTGGAAACAAGAGACTTGACAATGCTTTTCAAGTTGCACAGGAGAAAATGGCAGAAAAAGGCAGCAAGTGTCCTGTATTTCTCTTCTTTTCTGTAAGTTTACTTACCTTGAATCAATTTGGTTAGTTACTATATCATCCAAAAATTTGTTATCATACTTTCATGTATCTATTTTGCACCTTCATATTATGGCAGTGCATGTCTATTCTAATCTTTCAAACCAATTGAGCCTATCACAGACCTGGACTTGATTGTGTCTACATATGACATTAGTGCATGATGGTGATAGTAATTATGACAGTATTCTTATATGCCCATTATCTAGTCATTGCTTCTGCATATAGATTGGCTTGTTTTTTTCTTGTTTTAACTTATAGTTATTAAATCCTGTGGTTGACTAATGGGTTCTTAGCTATCAGTGACATCACTTCTTGTGCGTAATGCAAGTGCAAGACTGGCACTGTTTGCAGAAAATTCTCTTGCTTAGTAGTTGCTAGCACATTTGTTCTCTTGTAACTTTCTTTCTTCTCTTTTCTTTTCGTTCCTCAGGTAAATGCAAGCGGTCAGTTCTGTGGTATAGCTGAAATGGTTGGTCGAGTTGATTTCAGCAAAAATATGGATTTTTGGCAACAAGACAAGTGGACTGGTTTTTTCCCGGTCAAATGGCACATGATCAAAGACATCCCAAACCCACAACTCCGTCATATAATTTTGGAGAACAATGACAATAAGCCTGTAACAAATAGCAGAGATACACAGGAGGTATGCACACTATTGATTATATTGCTACAACTAGCAGATGATAGTGATATCAGATGCATCAGATTTCATTATGTGACTGTTCTTCTTGAATGCGGCATTGGAGCTTTTACAAATAGTAATATTTATCACAGAACTGGAATTGTGTGATCCATGCTGTTGCAGTATTGAAGGCTAAAAACTTGAATTTATTTGTTCTTTTGATAACCTTTTTCTTACCACTACTTGAACTGGGATATCCTCATAAACTGTTATGTTGGAATAAATTGTCTTTTCAAAAATTTACCAGCTGATTCTTTTGAAAGGCATTTATGAAAAATAGGCTGCATCGGCCACGAAGAGTGGTTCTGATCTGGGCCTTTGGTTGGTACCATTATGCTAAGAATCAGAGAATTGGTCAACCAGTGAAAACTGGTCAAACCTGATGGTTTTGTTCAGACTTCAGATTTTCTTTGCCTTGGTTTTGTTCAAAAGTCAAATTTATTCTTTTTTACATTAATGTAAATATTTCAAATTATTCAAATCTCTATAAATAAAACTATAAGTCATCCTGACTAGTTTTTATATTATCACAGGAATGTCTTTACTATGAATATTATCTGTCATGTTCGCTTGTTAAATGTGTTCTAATATATTTCAGGTCAAATTTCCCCAAGGTACTGAGGTGTTGAGCATTTTCAAAAGCTACTCTTCGAAAACTTCAATATTGGATGATTTTGATTTTTATGAAAACCGGCAGAAAGCAATGCAAGACAAGAAGATCAAGGTACCAGCTTCCAAAATGGAGCATCTTTTGGTAAGTTGGCATATGCATTCCTCTACAATCCAATTTGTTAGTCACAAGTCTTATGATGGCAACATGGTTTTCTGTTTCTGTGGATATTATTACAGATTCAGTAGATAAGTAATTGAATTTTTAACATTTTGCGGGTCCAAATGCAATTTTATAGTTGGTGAATAAATCACAACTAAAAATTCAAAGTACTTCTGCCTCTTGAGCTTATTACTCAGTACAAATTATTTATTCTGTAAAATCTGATAATGCCTTTTGGATGAACTATAATTCCAAATTCATGTAGCCAGACATATGCTTTCTTACTGATACTTGCAATATTATAGCTTGATGCTTTGATGGTGTTATTCATTCTCTTTAGCTGTCTTTCGTGTATTCTTCAACAACATGAAGTCCGGTAATTGTTGCCTGTGGCAGAAAATTGGAACAAACAGTTAAGAATATTTAAGAAATAAATTCAATTCATGCAAATTTGTTAAAAATGCTCATATTTTTAAGATTGGTTAGGAGCCCTATGCTTTTCCTAATTGTATTTTGTTTTGTTTGGTTTGGTTTCTCCAGCGAAGACCTAATGAAATAGCTGAAGTTGCAAAGCCGGGTGATCTTAAATCCATGGTTTCTAGTCTTCAGTCAATTGGATTAGCAGCTACCAAGACCGAGGAAGATGTCCTGGTTGGTGGCATCTCTAAATAGTGATGATGATTGTTTGAACCAGGACAAAGGGCTTTGAAGGATCAAATGTGTGGCTCATTGGCTGTGTAAATGCATAGGCGCCACTGGTTCATGCGTGGAATGACTTGGACCTCTTTCGAGCAAGGAAACATGGAGGAAATTCCCTTTTGTGATCACCTGATGAGCGGTGTTTACTGCGATGATTGGGTGGAGACTTTTTAAGGTGGTAGCTGATGATGGATGGTCTGGTGCTTGATGACTATAAAAGTCTCCTTTTTTTCTTTGCATCTCTTTTCTGCTTCATGCCTCCTTGATCTAGTTTTGGTGGATGTTCTTTTTCCTTATGCTTTGGTCGGTGGCCTCTAGTTTGGTCGGAGGGTTTTTGGTGGGTGGGTGGCTGAAGTTGAAGCTTCTCCTTTTAGAGTTGGTGATCAGTTTGGGATGGGGTCAGTGGATTTTATGCAGGTTTCCATCTCCGGGCTTTCCGACATAAAAGCTCAGGAGCTTGTGGATGCAGTGTTGTAAAGTGGAAAAGGTGGAAGGCCAGGAAAAGGATTACAAGGCCCCAAATTAAATATGTTGCTTTCTTTTTAGGCCCTCCTGCCTCCTTTTTTCCTATTTCTTTTTCTTTTTTTTGCCATGATGATCACTTTCTTTAAGCAGATTGTGTCGTTTTAGTCCTTATATAAGTCAGTTCGATGGCACTCATTAGTTGCTTGGCAATAAACTGGGACAAATTCCTTAGTGAGAAATAAGGATTAGAAGGTTAGGGACAGGAAAAAAAACAAAGAATTAGAATATTACCGACTAAACTGAAAACAGGGAACAGTTGGTTTAATCATAAATGCTGATTAAAATGCTTCTGGGAGCCCACAAAAGATCTCAAGAAAAACACAGGAAGCAGCCAAAAAAAAAAATTGCCAGCTTTGGAAGTGTCTCTTATCGAACTTGGTCGACCAACACATCTGCTTTTGAAGCAATCGGAGCCAAAGATTTTAGCTCTAGTAGCTTGCGAAAATGGACCGTTGGAGGCTGCAAGTAAATTTCTTAATATGGCTCGGTGTTCAAATTTTTTATCCGGGGTGGTTTCTTGTATTTTTTATTTAAGGAATGATTGGTGTACGAAGAACTAATAAATGACAGAAATTTAAGTGCACGAAGCCACACTCTTTTGGTATCCCGGGCTAGATTTGCTCGCTCGCTGGAACTATTACCCGACTAAGCACCAAGTTGGTCTGGTCTTTTTGCTGAAAACGGTATGTGTTTAGAGAAGCCAATGGGGCTGCGGATTGGATTGCCACGTATGTGGCTAATCATGTCAGTAGTACCCTATGGACAGGGAACAGGGAGCTGCCTCGGAAGCTTCATAATATTTTGTTTTTCGATTTTATTTGGTGCATCCGTATATGTGTTGTATAGATCACTCGGCCTACCAAGAGCAGCCACGACTCCTTGGACGGCAGGGCAGGAAATGGCAGAGAAGCTGGGAAACTTGGTCGCCATCCATAGCTACAACCTGAAAGGCTGAGCTAATGGTGAGAGGGGGTACTTTTAATACTAGATTATATTCAATTAAACCAAGCTTTTTAAACTACTTTTTCCACGATCATTCGTCCTTCAGACCGAAGTAATGCCTCCTCATCAAGAAGGCTAGAGGGCAAGGAAAGAGTTCTTATTGTTTGCCAATCTCATATATGGTTAATAATAGATAAGTTACGGGCTTCATTTCCTCCATAAAAAAAAGAAAAAAAATCCACCCTACGTTAAAACATGGCTTTCCTTCAAAAAAAAAAAAAATCCAAACAGAGGGATGTGACAGCAGGTTGGCGGGTCACAGGAGACTCTGGAAAATATGTTTCTTTAGCGTTTGCTTCTTCCATGCATACTCTGTAGTAAGAAATAACCTACGGTGACACTCCAATCTGAGGTCCCGTGTTTGAAACTTTGGAGTCGAATCCCCCGGTATACCTTTTTTTAAAAGGGCAATGGAGGAGGCGAATCACTTCCCCCGATTTCATTAAAAGTGTAAAATTTACATGGTTTCAGAAGAACAGGTATTTACTGTGAAAAGTTATCAGTCAGTCGACATCTTAATGGTCAAAAATTCAATTCAATATATAATCTATTTTGGCAAAAGAAGACTTAGAAGATTCAGCAATACTTTGTAGTTGTCACTGCTTTTTCCCATATGCAAACTTCCCCATTGCGTGAAGGTATTGAGAGCTTTGTAGAGGATTGTATTGATGGATGAAGCTTTTTGAATGAAAACTCTCGAATTTCTTTCCAACCAGATGTGCCAACAAACGGTCGAAAAGAGCTGGTCGCACGCAACCTTTTGTAAAAATTCCTTTAACCCTCTTTCTTCTCCATGAATCCTTCGGTATACAGATGCCGGTGTTTTACAACAGGCTGGTAGAGATTTTAGTTAAAGAAACCATGTAATGGTGAATAAATTTTAGCATCTAATAACTGGTGCCACCTCCATCCTGATAAGAAGACCTGGGAGGAGAAAACCTTAACGCCTTCCATCCTCTACACTCTGTGATTCTTTCTTCAGAAGGAGCACGATCATTTTCAGCTTCATGGTTTTTTTTTTTTTTTTGCTAATGAAAAGGGGTAGGGGGGGAGGAAGGGACAAGCCCACCCCCGCGTAGCAGGCCCCACTGGGCCCTCGCCCCGCCAGGAGAATGTTCGATGCGGGCAGAAATGGCCGTGTGTTGGGCACCCCGACCGGTTTTACTCATACCCTCCCCATCCGTGGGTCCGGCTTAGCTACTCCTCTGAGCTCTGGCTCGAGTCCTACGTGTGAGTACGTCACACCCGGCACCACCCCGGCTACTAGCGGTTCAAGAGCGGTCCTACACCACAAGTCCAAGCAGTAGCCAAAGTAGTGAGCTCCGATCCACAATTTAATCGTCGCCCAACGATTCGAATTTGGGACCTTGTGGTTAGAATTGCTGCCCAGTACCACTAGGCTACCACCTTGGTGGCTCTTCATAGTATCTTTGATTAATGTTTCTAGGTTGCTTCAAGTCTTCTTCAATGGGACATGAGATGTTGATCGAGCAAGAAAAGAACGTGCTGATCATCTCCTGTTCCATCAAGAACATGCCTCTCTCACCTACATAACACCTCTTACTGAAGCTTTCCTTCTAGTTAAATGGACTAGTTGGTTCATATCTTCGCCGTGACGACGACGGAAGCTACATAATTAAAAATTTAATCTATTGTGTAAACTAAAAAGACAAATGGTGGAGGATCATGCATAAGAAAGGGATGCATTGAAATATTATATTACTTGTAGTCTACTAATATACAGGAAGCGTTACGCTTCAAGAATGTTAGTATTAATATTATATCCAAGTCAATGAAAGATCTTGCTCCATTAAAATACATTCATACCAGAAACGAAAGCAAATGCCTACCTTCTATGGATTGTATGAACTCTTCTTTATGAAGTCATTTGTTGCTTGTCCAACGGTAACATGCTCATGGCTAACTATTAGACCTTTTTGTCCTCGTTTCGTTTCTCTCCTCTCGTATGATGAGTTGGTGGATGCTCTCCATTCTGATATGAAGAACAATAAAAAAAAAAAATTGAAGCACATTTTGTAATGTTGCATATTTTGGAACATTCCTGGGATCCGCTGACTGCCTCTCTCTTCTTCTCTCTCCTTTCTTCTTGCCTCTTCTCTTAATTCTTTTCTTTTTTCGTTCATTCTCTTAATAAATTCGGGCCCTGCCGATTTCATTTCACTGGCCCCATCAGATCCCATCTTAATATATTTACAAGCCGGTGGCAGTGCGACAAGGTCTGGAGGCTAGGTGCTGCATGCAGGTTGCACTCGACTGGAAGCTATAATTCCAACACTCACAAACAATAATCTGCACAACTATAAAGGTTGCAGAACTATTACTTATAAACAATAATTTGCAGAACATTCTACCAAATACAAGCAACAGTGCCTAAGTAATGGTAGCAATCAGAAGAATCTGCAGGAGCTTGCAGAATCACAAAAAGGTGCGCATTTGCATGAACCTTTTACACCAACGAGAAATTTAATTGTATTTCACTTCTGATGCTTTTAAGTGTTATAACATACCATCGACAAATTTTGGTCCAGTGACTAAATTACTGTATGGTAAAAAAAAAAATTAGCGTACCTATTTTTTCTGTAGCGTCAACAACGTAAAACTTCCAAAGAAAATTCACAGTCAGCTCTCCTTCACATAAATTCTCCTAGTATATATCTTCCGAGACAAACAGCAACCCCCCTACCTAGAAATACTCAAAATCAAGGTAAGAAGAATCATTTGGATTGCTCTTGGCTCCACCAGCCCCACCGAAGCCATTTTGGGCGGTCGTCTTCTTCTCCTTGGTTGCAAACTGCCCGAAGTCCACAGGGTCTGGGATATGCGGCGGGGCGTTGCTTCGCACCAACGCCCAGTTCACCCCCTCAAAGAACGGGTGCTGTTTGATCTCGGTGGCACCCCTCCTGAATGCAATTCGTTTTTGAGGTTCCTTGACAAGCAGGCCGCGGATGAGATCTCGTGCAGCCAGGCTCGCAGCTGGTTCGTCCGGGAACCTCAGCGGCTGGCCGACCACGTTGAAGAGAGTGGCGCGATTCCCCGAGCCCTTGAAAGGGGTCGTCCCATGCAGCAGCTCGTACAGAAAGATGCCGAACGTCCACCAGTCCACTGCACTCCCATGCCCCTCCCCTCGAATAATCTCTGGAGCAAGATACTCATGAGTCCCCACAAATGACATCGATCGAGCGTTCGTTGGCTCCGCCATGAATTCCGGGAGGGGGCCGTTGCCCATGCAGAGGTCTGATTTAGACTTCCGGTTCCTCTTGGGGAGTATACGGGGGAGGAACGTTGATGGCTGGATGCAGCCCTGCACTGCGTGATCGCTGTCGAGGATGCCGAATGCACTGCCATTGCTGCTTGATTGAGTCGAGGGGGATTTAACGAGCGTTGGGCTGACCGAACACCGAAGCGATAAATCAAAGTCGGACAGCATGATATGGCCCTCTTCCCTCACAAGCACATTCTCAGGCTTCAAGTCCCTGTATACAATACCCAGCATGTGCAAGTACTCGAGCGCAAGCAACACCTCAGAAGCATAAAATCTGTTTCGCACACAGAATAAGAAACAAGGAAAAACAAAAGAATTTAAGTTAATCAGATAGTGTGAGGTGTTATGGTAGAAAGTTTTACACAGGGCTGGTAACTAAAAAAAACAAATCACTGAAGGGAAGGAGGGAGGGAGCTAATGAGGGATTTCTTAATATATACAGAAGAAAGTTCCAAGGATTAACATTTGAGTATGCAAAATGATGTAACATGTCAACCTTTTTCCCTATCAACTGAACCAAGAATGTGGAACATGTAAGGATCTGCTTGAGCCATGTCTTTTGAAAAAAAAAAAAATCCCAGATTTTTGTTTCTTCCATAACATGGTTCCATAGAGACAGCTTGAATTTTGTCCAAAAGGTACCAGAAGAAGTACAAATTATATATTGATTATGACTTCATACGCATTATCAATTATTCACTGCTGATAATTTTATTTTTTTACTCTTAATCCATGTTTTCCTTTTTTTTAATATTTAAAGCCCATTTATCCAACACAGAATATAATACCGACATCTCTCGGCCAAGATATGAATAGGAAGGACAAATTTTATTTCACCTGTACCCTTACTTTAAAGAATGTAAACATTCTTTTTTTTTTTAGCAAAAGAGTACACAAGCATGAAAATGAATTTTAATACCTATTTCATGCGATATGAAGACTAATTATAAGGCAATATAAAGAACTGGCTCCTCTTCTCCTCGGAAAATGATGAGCTGAATTCTTAAATGTACTGCTATAACAACGAAATCAAGATATAAGATTTTCTTCAAATACTCCAATCTTCCATGAGATGAATCTTGTTACTCTTTTTATGAGGAAGATGTTGATCTACAACCTAATGATTGTAAAAAATAACATCTACCAATGTACCCAAGGGATCGAGCATACTACTATTCTTGGTTATGAAGCTTATCATATGAAATATATGAAAAGAGTCATTTGATGCGACTTAGACAAGTGATATGAGTGCTTTAACTATGAAGGAGTCAGAAAAATATAACAAAGCATCCTTTGAAGACTTTAACATTGTAAAACCTTCATAATTTGACATTATGCACATTGAACAATCAGTTCGTTTAGCTTTCCTCAGAACTCAATAAAGATTCTTACTTTGTAATGTTCACCAGCAAAATATCTAAAGCTAGTATATGGAAAGATGATTGCATCATATTTTGACAGTCTGAAGGCTGAAGCATCTAGGAACATATGGGCTGTGTCCAAACTTCAATAAACCTAAAAATATCTGGGTAATGCTGTTATTGTGTGAATATCTCCAACTAAAATAATATGAATGGAACCTGAGTAGATTAGACACACAATAATGAAAATGGGGATAACACTAAGGAACATGATAACAGTCCGGGCATTTCTGTCCTGATCTTTCATTAATTGGCATTAAAAGTCATATTTGATTGATGTACCAAAAAAAGTCATATTTGATTCTGTTCCCAATTTTTTGGTTGGGTCGGGAAGATTTCACGTAGCATTTGTCTTTCGATGGGTAATATATCATCAATATTTAGCCAATTCATTTTTTTATATATTCTGGAAAGATTTTTGCTGTTACAAGCAGAATTTTTAGTCCTCCTTCCGAGAGCAAGCAACCTCCGTCATTTGCATTCATGGTGATATATATATTGCCTAAACTACTATGCAACTTATTTGGACTTTTGGCTTTGTGTGCACTCTAATAGGAACAGAACAATTTTCAAAAGGGTCTTCCTTATTATGAAATGCAACATAAATTTCTCAAAGTGGAATAGAAACTCTGCTTTCATTAACCTAATTGGAATCCCTCAAACTTTTCTTTATGAAAAAAAGAAATCTCTGGGCGAAATCTAAGGTCATCCTAACATCCCCTTGCTCCAAGAAGGTTTTGCAGAGATTGTATGTTCCCGAGCAACTTGACAAAATTTTGGGATTGCATTGTACTTTATCAGTCTATACAATATGTACAGCTGACAAATTTTTTACTATGTTATTTACTGATTTCTGAAAACAACCCTAAACTGATGTGCCATCGTGGCAAATGATCTTCAAATGAGAGTAGGATAGCATATATATGCATACATACATATATACTTATATGTGTGTGTGCAAGGCAATAGAATAATTTTTCTCTGCAGCGTTAATACTTCAATTTTAGCATTAAGGTTGGCTGCAGGACAGAAAATATCACTGCTGAATCTACAAAATTATTAGTTCACTTTCAGCTGAAGTATTCAGATATAAATTCAGCAGGCAAGTTAAAATACATAAAGAAAGACTACAAACACCAAGAAAGAAACAAGAGAAGGCAAAAGCCCTAATGGACAAATGCGGAACACGAAAATCATTAATTTAATGAAAGAGTACAGGCAAAATGATATCAAGCATCATACGTAAGGAGATTACGAAGAAAGTAGACAATTATGGAAAAGGAAAAGCCGAAGAAACTTACCGAGCAGCTTGTTCGCTGAAATACTTGTTAGGTTGCTTCTGCCGAAGAGAATGGAGATTGCCACCACTGCAGTACTCCATCACCAAGCAATAAAACTTATCAGTCTCAAAATGAGAATATAAAGTTGGCAAGAAAGGATGATCGAGAAGGCTGAGAATCTCCCTTTCAGTTTGAGCCCGGAGTAGCTTATTTCTACTAATAAGTGAGGCCCTGTCCATCACTTTCATTGCAAAGTAGGCACCAGTTCCCCTAAGTTCAACAAGATACACACTTCCAATGTCACCATAACCCAAGCGCTTGAGGAGCCTAAAATGACCTAGGCCAATAGGAGATTCTCTAGCATTCGCCAATTGAATTGCCTCCCAGCGACAATCACCTCCTGTATGCCGCTTGACCGGGACAGAAGTGCTGCTGTCTATGCTGTTACTTCGAGTGCTGTTGCAGCTACCATGACTAGGGTTGGTACAGGAGTCACTCAGCTTTGCATCACTAGTCTTT
Organism: Phoenix dactylifera; assembly: GCF_009389715.1. Lineage (NCBI taxonomy): Eukaryota > Viridiplantae > Streptophyta > Magnoliopsida > Arecales > Arecaceae > Phoenix > Phoenix dactylifera. The sequence continues at coordinate 16,509,219 of NC_052399.1, read as the reverse complement.
GTGCCCACTGTTGCCATAGTCACCCCTGTTGATGAGGTACGAGGTGATGTTGAATTTGTTTCAAAAATGGTTGGCAATTTGGGGCTAGGACAAGGGCTTGGGTAATGGCTTGGGCTTGGAAATGGACTCTTTGTAAAATTTGTGCCATATATGACAACTGGATCCAAGTTTTTATTGTGATGTGATGCTTTTGCTGATGTAGCTTCTGAAGTTGCAAGGGATCTCGGACTCGGACATGGATTAGGGTATATGCCTGAGCCAAGGTCAGGTTCTGCTGTTCTTGTTGAATCGATGTTGTTATTGCGAACTGGATCTATTTTATTGTCATCAAATGACTCCTTATCTGATGGCATGGTATTCATCTGAATTTTCATATGTATGAGAATGACATTAGTGATGTACGATTAACACCTCCCTTCTTCTCTAAGAGAGAGAGAATGACATTAATAATGGATGCACATCTAGAATGTACAATTTGCCAAAGCATGCAATTCCGTTATGGAGAAAAGAACTAAATACGAGTTACATTTCGTATACAGAATGCGAAAGAGCTAACAATTTACTAAGCGTGCAAGCGTGCAATCAAAAAAGAACCAGAATAACCTAAACAAACACAAAACATCAACGTTACAAGCTTTTGTTTTTTTTTTAATCATCAATGAAATGGTTGATGGTTTACTTGCTATTAGCTCAACTTTTTTCCAGCTAATTCTTCAAATTGACTACCATACTTACAAAAACTGTATTTACTAAAATATAAATCTATCTCAAGGTCCAGGTTAACAATTTAATAGAAAAGGATAAACAAACAAGGACAAAACGACAGAATTTTTAGAGAAACTTTTTCAGCTAAAGATTAAACACAATAGGGACTTAAAAATACCAATCAATAAACATCTGCCTTGTAACAAAATCAACATGCCAAAATGGACGGCACACCAATCATGCCATGATTAGAATTTTCAATGTGATAATAGCCTTACGACATGGTTAATTACGACAAAAGATGATAACTTGAATTCTTGAAATTAGCAGTCGCGAAAAAAGAAACAAAGAGGAGCACAGAACTAACCAACGTACCAAATATACTTGCAAAATCTGAATCACTTTTGAATTTCTTCTGAGAATCTCGTAACAGCCTCACAAAGAAATGCCCTAATTCTCTGCCTCCTCCTCAAAAATCACCGGCAGAAACCTCTATCCGTGCACAGAAAAACTAATAGGAAAATTCCACCTGGTTTCGGGCAACGGGTGCTTACTCCTCCGAACCCATCAATGGAGCTGGAAATTACGGAGAATTCGTAGGGCGGAGAGCGGAAAAAAGAGTGGGGACGAGGGAGAGGAGAAGAAATGAAAGGGGAGGATATAAGCGAGCCAAGAATTGAACCAATGGACGGAGGCATTGCTAAATATAAGAGAGAAGGAATATAATTTTAAACGGGAGGGGGAGAGACGTGGGAGGGGCGCAGGAAAGATGGAAACGGTCGCCCGGGGGAGGAAAAGGAAATGGACGGATGGGCGATTTATTCTGGCGAAGGCGTGGCGGGAAAGAATCGAATCACAGCGCGTACACGTGTGATTCTCTGTACGGGTGCTTCGGTTTAAGCCACTTTGCCGACCGTTAACGAACCCTGTATGTGCCGACACGTTGGGGCTATTAGTAGTTGGATATTTTTAGAAACCTGAAATGCTAAAATTTTCTTTGCACAAAACAAAGTTGCATCTAAAGGAGGAAGTACTCAAGAACTGCCAAATTAGAGAACTAGGGTGTTTTTAATTCGCAACAAGTATACTCTTACGAGTCTCTCTGGTACCTTGATGAAAATTTTAAGTTCTCATCCACCTCCTCCTATTGAGATCATGCATGGAAAAATTGCAAACTCTTGCACTTTGCGCTTTTGAGATATCCTCATGAATGGATCTACGAAAGAGGCGTAGAATGGCTGATGATTACTAATAGGACTCTTGAATAATATGTAAAGGCGTGCTTTTAACGGTTCTCGTATTTCGATATGAAAAGGGTGAGCTCCAATGCAATGATAAAGTTGTTCTATTGTGACCTGAAGATTATTAATTCGAAATATGAAAATAGTCTTTCTGCATACAGAAATAAGACTTCATATGTCTGATCTTCCTCGAACCACATAATAACAAGAGTTTTAGGCACTAAGCTATTCCTTTTCTATATAATTCAATATGAACATATTTTAATTTGTTAGATGTTTAGTAAAAAGAATTAGTTGTCATGTATTTAGTGGTCTTTTAGAGTGGCAAAATGCAACTTATTTTTAATCATAGGCCATGATAATGTTTCAAAAGCAAATGGCATTTCTCTAAAAGGTGGTCGCAGAAGGATAGGGTATAAATGATCCATAAGAATAGGCCTTTCAGCACCAGATATGTCATCATAATCACTAAAGTAATTAATGATCATCTCATCAAGTAATTAATTAATTGCTCTTAATTTATAAATTCACAAGCCCTAGCAAAATTGCTTCTTGCATCCCATTAATAAGCTAATATTATTTCCGTAAATTTTATCATTCTAGACAACCTAGTTGTTACTCCTTTTGTTGGATTCCCTGACCTTCGAGGGAAACATCACATAAAAAGAATGGCACCCATGAATCCATGATTCAAAGGAAGTCCATATGATTAACTATTTATTTAGAAATTTGACGGGATTTTTAAAGCGAAGCTCCTTTCCAAAATGCATATGCAGAATGAAAGTAAAACAAAATCGAGTAAATTGCTAATTATCACCTCTTGATCTGTGCATAATGTGAGATATCTACCCTACATATCTTTGGCGATAAAAGCTAATTGCATCTAATGAACTTATTATCAACTATTCTTGTTTAAGATGTCTTTCTCTCTCTTGACGTCGCTCCAATTAATTAGAACACAAGTTCAGCAATCAAGTAGCTAGGTTGCCGGTAGCTTATTCTACCTTAAGGTTTGATTACACATTCAATTATGAAAAAAAACTCTCCAGGATTTTGATCACGGGTCATCTTAATTAGTAATTGTGCATAGATATGGGAACTAAATTACTTAATTTGTTGGTCTGCTTAGTACTAATACAGATTCCTAATTCAAAATTTGCTATTTGATAATCAATCAAGTTCCTGAAGAGTAGGATTAGAGATAATTTTCTAAAAATTTAAATAGTAATTTTCTAAAATGAAAACTAACTATTCTAAATTTTATTAGAATCATTATGATAGATGTTTGAGTGCCTCTTAGAATCCAACTTCATTACCATATAAAGGTATGTGATAAGAATCGAGATATATATATATATATACACACCACTCAATTTGTTGCTATGGAGAAATTTCATGAAACATCCACCATTTCCTTTTATTCTTTTTTTTTTTTTTGAGAGGACAGAAATACTCCTCCGTGATCTCTTAACTAAGTTTGTTTCCTAACAACGCAAAGCCCCAGAATCTCAATCTCACTATAAAAGCAACAACCCATCTCCCCGTTCTCCCTCACCAGGTGGTTCAAATATTGTGAGGCCCAATAGCCCCACATCGAAAAAACTCGTTTTAGAGCCTGGGCATATGAGGCGGGTGTCTCCTAATCCTGCAGACGCGTTTTGGGAGAAAAACAAAACTGAGGAGGGGTGAAGGACGCTTGCGTGAAGCCTCGGAACCGGACAATATCTGGCAGGGGAGCCCCGCGGTCCCTCCTCATGTGGCCTCCACGTGGGCACTGGGTGTCTCACGTGCTCTGCGTAGGCGGGAGCGTGACATTTGGTATCAGAGCCGGGGACGGCTCTTGTCCGATGGTGGGAAGGGTGTGAGGCCCAATAGTCTCATATCGGAAAGACTCGTTCTAGAGCCTGGGCATATGAGGCGGGTGTCTCCTAATCCTGCAGACGCATTTTGGAAGGAAAACAAAACTGGAGAGGGGTGAAGGACGCTTGCGTGAAGCCTCGGAACCGGACAATATCTGACAGGGGAGCCCCGCGGTCCCTTCTCATGTGGCCCCCACGTGGGCACTAGGTGCCTCATGTGCTCCGCGCAGGCAGGGGCGTGATAAATATCATCACGTAGCTCTCTTTTTTTTTGTGGTGCACCGGCTGCTCACACAAGTCTCACATGAGAGTCAAGGAAAAGAAAAGGGCTCGGCGGTGGAGGAATAAATACATGACAAGTCCAGAGAGTCTCTTCGGAATATTGGACAACAAAGGTGGTAACTCAGTTAGCTGTCCTCACCTCTAAGTTCTCTCTTAGACACTAAAAAGCATAGTTTGAGTCGAAGTCTTCCTATTAACCGTCATCCATTGAAAAAAATAACATATTATGTTAGTGATTATAGGTCTGTTACTCAGCTCCAATTCATTTGGCTGGTTGGAAACGGGCTGCCAATTAATGTTCTTACAGATCCTTGGATATCCACCATTCCTCCAAGCAACTGGCCCACTCTCATTAATATGAACTTTCAAATTGCTGACTTACAAGTCAGTGATTTGTCATCATCTACTTGGCGCTGGAATCTGGAAATGATCCATAAATTATTCTCAACTGGAATGATGAACCGGATATGCAGCATGCCTCTTGCGCAAAAAGACTGATATGATCAATTAACATGGGGGCGTAGCAGGCTCAATCATATTTTCTCTTAAAGACATATATCCTTTAATCAAACAACCACAGCAGTCGGGTTTGATTCTTTCTCTAAAATGGATGTGGACTCTGAATGTGCCCATGAGGGTCAAATTCTTTTGGTGGAAATTTCTGTGGAAAAGATTGCCATGCAAAGATCTACCAACTAGAAGGGGAATTGTTGATGATAGGATGATATTTTGCGACTTATGTCATGATACTGCGGTGGATAGCCTTCGTGTGATTTTTGAATGCCCTTTCGTTTCCAGTTGGTGGTACCAGCTGAAATGTGCATCGGCAATTGATTTCGTGCCGACTTCTTTGCCGGGTCCATTGCGGCTGTTTTGTTTGCAGCCGGGGCGGAGGAGGAGCACCGATCTCTGACGGCAATGTTTGCTTGGCTGATTTGGACAGCTCGGAATAAATAGATTTTTCAAAACACTACACAGTCTTGTGCGGAGGTTTAATTTAAAATAATTAAAATTTTTATTTTTAGTTGTTTTAAATGTTTTAAAATAGCTTGTTGTAAGCTGTCTCTTTCAGAAGAACTTAGATAGAGCCTATTTAAAAAGTCTCTGACGGCAATATTTACTTGGCTGATTTGGACAGCTTGAAATAAATGGATTTTTCAAAACACTACACAGTACTGTGCCAGAGTTTTAATTAAAAAAAATTAAAATTTTTTATGTTTTAAATGCTTTAAAATATCTTATTGTAGGACGCCTCTTTCAGAAAAACTGAGATAGAGTCTATAAATAGACTCAATCCGATCTCTCTTTTTCTCACTGATACTCTGTCTCCTGAGTTTCTTCTATGGACAGAGAATTTTTCCACCTTTCAACTTTCTATTTTCTATTTTTCTTATTTTTTAGATATCTGAAGGAGTCGGTCGGATCAAACTTCTACCGCGATCGTGCTTGTTACAAGATAAGCAGGCTGAGTCGGATTGTTGTACCTTGAAAATGAGATCGCTGCAGGCTTGCACATAGGAAGCGAATCACATTTTTAGAGCAGTATATATCATACGCCTTGATCTAAACAAACTTTTTCCAATTTTCTTCTGATTTTATTCTAGTAGATTATTCTTTTACAATACTTCTATGAAATAAAGATATAGCACTTTTTAAACAAAATATTTTCAACACCTTAGGCATCTAGTGAGAAGAGCATTCATCTACCTTACATGCAAGAAAACAGGAGAAGGTCAGTTCCCTCTTAAAGTTCCTTCATGGCACGGGGGCAGCTGCAAGCTGCGTAAAAATGGCAGCACAACAACCCACTCAGTCTCCTGGCTACACCCTCCTGGTAAATTTAGATGCTGTTGTAATAGAAGATAGAGCGGCTGCTGGGCTTGTAATTAGAAAATAGTGAAGGCCATCTCAATTTAGAGCTGGCGGCAAGTCCTTGAATGGAAACTAGATTGGCACAAGTTTATGTTATCCCACTCTTACCACGAAGCCAACAGAGCAGCAGATTTTGTGGCAAAAATGCCATTGCGAGGGGATGATTGTTTTTGGAATGCTTGTGGGATGATGCTTGTGGCATTGCCCATAGAAGAAGACAGATCACAGCGGCTAGGGAGGGAGTATGTTCGTATAGCTTAAGAAATACATATCCATATCTTCTGGCTCATCAGTTGTTTATATATGCCTGGGAATAGAGCAATGTAGTTGCTTTCAAAATCCTGTTGACTGGTGCTGGTGTGTACCTGTATCCTTTCTTTTTTTTAGGAGGATGTACTTCCCAAGGGTCAGTCGCAGACTTTCGGGTTCGCCTAGTGATGCAGAAGTTACAGGATATTATGTTACAAGGATGGGTTGTATGTGTGTTTGTTTGCAATGATCTTTTAATGCATTAAATCATACTGCAAATTAGTACATTTTACTGATGAAAAGTCGATTAGATAATATCCTTCTGAAGCTATTTTTATATTTGAGTCTAGCCGGATATACATATAAATTTGAGCATATGTTTAATATCCATACAACTATTCCATCTGTATCTAAATATTCGATTTTATTTATAATTTTTTTAATTTTATATAGCACTTATTAATTTTTTAAAAAATAAATAATCATATTAACAAGCTCCTAATTTAATATACCTTCTATCCAATCATATATTTGATTTTATGGTCATAAAATTTAACTATCCGACTTATATACATTATTATATTCGTACTTTCAGTATCTAATATGTATTCTTATCTATCTAAATAAATATAAATATAAATTTTTATATTTAATTAATATTTATATCCATATTAATATTTATCAAGTATAAATGATATGAACATGAATATATCGATACCTAATTTTATCCCTCTTGCATCCTATATTATTTCACAAATAACTTAGGTCAAGAGCAAGCTACCTTTCATAAGATTCGATCTTTTCAAATGAAAGCCTCACCCTCTTCCTCCCCATCTTGGGCCCTCCATCCAGCGGTCCCCACCCCATCCTCTAAAACTTCTCCTTCCTTCTTTTCCTTCCTCCCTTCCAAGCCACCCGCAAAAGCATGGCTTTCCGAGCCCCTTTCCCGGTTCGAATTTAAAAGACCCGTGATCCACTCACCTCCATCAAGCCCTAATCCCCAGCTACCGCTCCGGTTATATACGGTTGGTTATGGGAAAAGACGTCGCCTCTTCCCCACCTCAGGTGATCACAACCAGACGCGATTCAAATCAAGAGAGATCCACGTGGGCGAGCGCAGCCCCGCTCCCCGCTCTGAGATCGTCGCCTAAGACGGACGGCTATGATCTTCTGAGAATTCAAATCCAACCCCTTCCCTCCATTAAAAATAATAAAGAAGAAAATAAGTAATCCCGATCTCTTTCCCATTCTCCTCCACCTTCCTCTTATTCCGCCTCTCTTGTCCGAGAGAAAACAAAAACCCTTCCCCAGTTCCCGGATCCCCCCTTCTCCCCCAATGCGGAGGACCCCGCAACCCCCCTCCAAACCCTAACCCTAATCCTCTTTTTCTTAGAAATCTAGGGCACGGATAGGGTTTCTTTGTTCCCTTCTTGGCTTCCCCGGCCTTCTTGCTCGATCTCGTAGCAAGAGAGGCCGTAGAGGAGCGAGGTCAGGGTCGGGCGGCCCCTTTAGGACTTGGATCTTAGGGTTAGGGTTTTGAAGATGTCGAGCATGGACCGCCGCTCATCGCTCCCTTCCTCCTCGTCCGCCCCCGCTTCCTCGGCGCTGGCGAAGAGGCCGGCGGTGGAGAATGCCGCCAAAGTCGCGGCAGCTGCCTCCGATCAGGCGAAGAAGAGGGTCGCGCTCGGGAACATCACCAATCAGAGCAATGCCGGAAGGAGCGCTGCTCGGCTGCCCGGGACGAAGGGAGTCCATGTGGGTAAAACTGGCGTTGGTTCTTTTGTGCTTTCTTTCTTTGGTAGAATCGTGGGTTGGAATGATTGCTGTTTTGTATAGAATCTAGATCCTTTACCGCATCCTTTTGAGTTCTTTGATTTGTATTTTTTTCTTGGATACTTGCTTTAAGTTTTGACGTGACTTCAGTTTGACTTATGTTGGATTCCTGATATATATGGATGTTCAGAAGTTACTGCATTATCTATATTTGAAAATTCTTTGAATTGACGACTGAAAGTTGGAATTTAGCCTCTAACTCTCATGTTCATTCTCCAAAGAAAAAATAATACATTAATAGCTAGAGATCTTTGTAGCTTTGTATTTATAGGCTTTTTCCGGGGATTATAATATTCTACAGAGTTCCAGAAGTCTTAAAGAAGGACTTGTGTTTGAGGGTTTAGAATTATCGCCTATTCTTATATATGTAAGTTAACATTATTATTCTTTATCATTATATAACCGAACATTATGATGCTTATGAGAGGTAGTTCTGGGTAGATGTTTCATTCTCCAGGTATTTGTGACGAATGCTTGAATTTTCAGGTCCTTTTGAAACATTTTCTTGAAACCAAACTTGGAAGATAAATGAAAATGATACTTTTTTCATAATAGAGAACAAGTTATTGTTTTTACAAAAACTATTTTGCTTATGTTTGGGACCTTTCTTTTGTGGATCTTCTTCATCCATCTGCTTGTATGATTTTCAACTTTTTGTTTCCTTGTTACCATTCCCTTGTACTTCCCTTGTCGTTCTTGCAGATCCTTTTTAGAATATGCTCCTTCCTCATGCCTATTTACTAGTTCTTACATTTTCTTGAAGTATTCTCATCATGCTTGTTGGTTGAAGGATCTTTGATGGACTTATTTTTGATGTTATTTCAGGGCCCTTAGCCTAATCAAATTGTTTATGTGGTTAGCATTTTTCAGAAGGAGGCCTAATCAAATTGTTTATGTGCTTAGCATTTTCAGAAGGATCCAGTACATTATCTTAATCTTACAAATCTAATTTTTTATGTTGTTAGCATTTTTCAAAAGGATCCAGTACATTATCACAATCTTCCAACAGTTGATCCATAAGAAAAAAATGGAACCAGGATGAGTTCAAATTATTCTCCGGGTATTGGTAAAGTCTCACACTGCTATGATACTAGCCTCTAGGATCAAATCTGTGCCTTAGTAAGAACTTCAACATTAGAGACGGAAGAAATGCCTGGAAAGAGTATACCCTTGATTCTTTAATTTGCCAAATCTTCAGAAAAAGGGTTATCTTAAATTGTAAGGTGACATGCATTGCACACTTAAACATGATAAGTTCGTATGAAGAATAATATGAGTTGTGAATAATCATTTAGAAAATTTGCTGAGGCTGAATGACTGAAAACTCCCAGTATAAGAACATGCTTGAGGGAAAATGGTAGTAACAACACGATGTGCTACATCTGGATATGCACATGTTAGTGCACCATGTGCACAGATACTGAAAGACTTCCAGTAATGTTTTGTTAATAACCTTCTGAAAAAGTTTTTTTGATGCATCTAAAAATCTAACCTCTCTTACAGTGCATGTTCAAGAAGAAACTGAATTGGATACAAAATTTAGCTGCAACTACTAAATGCTATGTAGCAGCAGTAAATTGAACCTGAAATTTATATCTAAATTCAAATGTTTTGTTATATTGCATTTTTCAGCCTTAACAAGTCTTTTTGAGTCATTTTGCTTGCAATCAGAAATTTCCATTTTTTTTTTTAATTTTTCTCCAATCTCTAACTCATAATATTGCATGTTTTTAGCTCTTCTTATTAGTTCAAAACTTTTGTTTCATCTAACTCTTTCTGTATTTACTTTCTTGGAGGTTTTTGATGCCGAAACTATTGCCTTTATCCTGATCTCATGGGTTGGCCATTCTGTTTTAGTTTCTCCAATTTGATAACCTCTAAACATGCCTGTGCTTCCACCAATTACACACTTCTCTGACCACCACATATACCCTTCACTGCTCTTTTTGATGGGCATGGCCAGACAGCTAAGGCCGTTTCTTTTCCTTCTTTGTTGAAATTCTTTCTTGTAAATATTTAATCCATTTTTTTTAAAAAAAATTCTAATTAGAAGGGAAGCACAGCAAGTTCCACGTTGAATGCGAAGAAGGGATCTGTGGCATGTGTTCATGATACAAACTTGCCTAGAAGCTCTGCGGCTGCATCAACCATTGTGAAGCCAGCTGTGCCAATATCTGCATCAGCTGTAGTGAAGCCAGTTACTACCGTATCTGCAGCAGCTGTTGTGAAGCCAGTTGCTACTGTATCTGCATCAGCTGTTGTGAAGCCAGCTGCTACTGTATCTACCAAGGACATTTCACTTCTAGTACATAATGGGCCAACATCAACTGTTGGTACCTCTCTTGCACCTTGCAGTACTGTCATATCTCCCAATCCCTCAGGAGATTCTGTTTCATTGGCTGAAACTATGTCTACATGTGACTCCATGAAAAGTCCAGATTTTGAGTATATAGACAATGGTGATTCTTCAGCAGTTGCTTCTCTGGAGAGGCGGGCAAGTGATAATTTTCATATCTCCGATCATGCAAATGCAGCAGGTTTATCTTTCTGACTGATGCACCCCTTCCATTAATTAAATTCGTGATTTGTATTAACTTCATCATATGCTATTTGGTAAAAGCTCACCTTTTTCTCACTTATGTTCTATGAAGCCAGAAACTTTAAGAGCATCTTTGTTCTTGAATCTTGTAAGAAGTCTGTTTGTTAAATTGTTATATGTCCTTAATATCAAATAAGGTAGATTTATTTTACTAGGATCTACATGGAAGAGGGATGTTCCTCTGGCAATGGAAACAGATGATGTTTTTGATGTTGACAACAATCACAAGGATCCACAGTTTTGTGCAACGCTTGCATCTGATATATACAAGCATCTACGCATAGCTGAGGTGACATTTTCCTCCTTGTGTATGTTTTCTATTCTTTTTGTTTATTGGTCAGTGGGACTTGATCCAATGCAAATTTCTTGATGTGCTGTGTCTTAATATCTTTGGTTGCGGAGGAAGGTTCGTCAGGAAAAAAATCTTATTGTTCTTTTTTATAAGTTCGAGATGCGCAATACTAAATACTACAATTCAAACTTTCATTAGGAATTGTATTTTTTCTCAGTTTTACAGTTTCCTATAGAACTTAATTTTCTGTTAAATGTGACCAAATTCACTAATATTCTCATTCCACTTGTGCCTATTTGTCCACCCATCATGTGATCCATAAATTACTATGTCACTCTTGTGTGAGACATCCACTGGTGTTGAATACTAAAATAATGAAGGGAATTCAAATAAATCTCTGTCACAGTCTTCAGCTCTATTTATTCAGATGGCAGTCAGATAGCAATAATTTCATACATATGCAATATTGCTGCTCCTTCATCATGTATTGATTTGCAAATATTTTATACTTTTTCTGTGTCTGTAAGATTCCATGTGCAGTGAGCGCACATGCTTAGGAAAGTGGCATCCAAAACATGTTGTGGGGGTCATGGTGGTGGTCCTTTAAGGGACGTCTGGCAGAGAAATCCAGTTTAAGTTTCTCTATACATGGAAAGAGTAATGCATGCATAAGTGGTCTGCTGAAGTTAGAATCTTCTGAAGAGTACATGAACAATTATTAACCAATAAATGCTGAATGTTCTAGTTGATATGTTTACATGTTAAGTGGTCTGTAAGTTATTGAACTTTACAAGTCAACCTTGTAGCTTGGAATAATTTCACTGATCAAATTTATCTGGCTGTTTTTCGTTAGAGATTTTTTTTTTTTTTTTCTGCATTGGAATATACATGTGAAGTTGTGTGGCTGAGTCCCTGCTTGTTTATTGCTTTGTCTAAACCTCTGTATTTTAGATTGTTGTTCTAGTGTCAAATTTACTAAAAGCAGGTAATATTTTCATACTAACGTATGATCTGTCTGGATCAACCCTGCTTACTTGTGCTTTTATCTAAAATTTTGAATTTGCTTTTATTCCTGATATCCCAATTGATCTTTTAGAAAGTAGTAACCTTCTGTGCTGTTGGTTGGGTTTTTTTAATTAATTGTTATCTGTTGCATTTTTTTTGGCTCTGACAGACAAAGAAAAGGTCTTCAACTGACTACATGGAAAGTGTGCAGAAGGACATAAATGCAAGCATGCGTGCCATCCTAATAGATTGGCTTGTAGAAGTAATACATTTTCAATAACTAATTTTGAATCCGTTCATTCTTTCAGTGATTAAATCACCTATCTTCATTCAATTGCAGGTCGCAGAAGAATATCGTCTTGTACCTGATACATTATACTTGACTGTTAATTACATTGATCGGTATCTTTCTGGCAATGAGATGAATCGCCAACGATTGCAACTGCTTGGTGTTGCTTGCATGCTTATCGCTGCGTAAGACCTACTTCTCTATGCAGTCAAGAATATATTCTTTTGTATGCTTTACTTTTAAGCATTAAAAAGGTGAATTTGATCTTTGCAGAAAATATGAAGAGATATGTGCCCCGCAAGTGGAAGAATTTTGCTACATAACTGACAACACATACTTTAAGGATGAGGTCTGGCAGTCTTTCGAATCCAACTTATATTTTGGTAATTCTGCTTGTGCTGCTTACTTAATGTCCATCTGCGCAGGTTTTACAAATGGAAGCAGCTGTCTTGAAGTACTTGAAGTTTGAAATGACAGCTCCAACAGCCAAGTGTTTTTTGAGGTACCGTATGTAGGCTTTATTTATCATAATGTGTATATGTCTTGCAAAATCATGTATTGAACTGACGGTCTTCTTCTTGTTCTCCAAAGGAGATTTGTCCGTGCTGCTCAAGGATGTGATGAGGTACCTTTATCTTCAATTTTTTCATTAGATTTACTCTTTATTCCTTGTTGTGGAGGCTTTTTCATCCTCTTTGCTTTTCTCTTTCATTGTACTTTTCCAGGTTCCACTGTTGCAGCTTGAGTTCCTTGCGAACTATGTTGCAGAGCTATCACTTCTTGAATATAACATGCTTTGTTATTCTCCATCACTAATTGCTGCTTCTGCCATATTCTTAGCAAAGTTCATACTGCAACCAATGAAGAGACCTTGGGTACATACCTATTGAAATTAGATCACAATTATTATGTCTGTGGAAATAATTATCTAGGTTCTCTCGCATTGAGGAAAAGTTCGTAGGCATCACTTGTTTCAACTGCTCAAAAGTACAAATCGTCCTACATTGTCAATGTAGATGTAGAACCAACTTCCGTTCCATCATGTTCAGATTCCACAGTATGGATCTAATCTTTTTTATCTTTCCACTTGCCGATGTTGCAGAATGCCACACTTGTTCATTACACTTTATATAAGCCATCCGAACTCTCTGATTGTGCAAAGGCTTTGCATCGTCTTTTCCTTAATAGTTTTGGAAGCAGCCTACCTGCAATCAGAGAGAAGTACAGCCAGCACAAGGTAATTCCACCTTTTCAGCTGCTGATAATTTTTGTGCAAACTATCTATTCAGACTCATCATAATTACATCTTTTGATTTTCTCAGTTCAAGTTTGTGGCGAAGAAAAACTGCCCTCCTTCAATACCTTCAGAGCTCTTTCGAGATCCAATCAACTAGAAGTCAATTATGCAGCATCAAATCCAATTCTTTGTTGGAGTATTCTGCCTCATGAGTTAACCACTGATTGAGCCCACTCAACTGCTAGAGGCTGCAGTATTCTGTGCCTTGAGCATTGCTCATGCTTCAGTTATGTGTAGATTTCATCATGCAGACAAACCTTTTCTATCGTTAATTTTATGGTTGTGGTTCTGGCGCAATGTCTGTTCTAGATGTGTTGGTGCACTTTGCCTAGTAGTATCACCATAGTGATCTCTTCGTGTACATGGAAATCTTGTGCTTGATTCTAAGCCAGAAGCATTCTAAAACCAAGTTACCTTAACCAGGGAGAGCATAAACTACTGGGTATGCGGGTGCCCTCTTTCTTTGTTTTCTAGATTATCATGGTCTGTATTATGACAAACTACTGCATCCCTGATGCCAGATTCGGAGCATAGATAGTCACAAGCCAGTTACCTTGCTGCAAGGCTGTGATAGAGGTTGGCATGACTGAGTTTGAAACTTGTGTTTCTCATGTTGTTAATAAGAGTTTGCTGCTGAAGTTGTCTACAAAAAATTGTAGAGCAAGACAGTAGTGCCTTTGTATCTTTTAATCTACTTGGATAACTGTACTTGTTAGTGCTTTATAAAACTAGAGTTGATGTAGACTAGCTGAATGCCAAATATCTGGTGAATGTTTCCTCGGCTTGACCAACATTTCTGTATCATTCTGCGGCTTAATATCATGGTGAAAAGCGCCAACTGGTTTTATTGGTCAAGTCAGTTGTTGATGGTCATTCCCATTTGGAGTTGAAGCTTCGGCTTGTGTGGTCCCTCGGATGGGCCACCTTGGACAGCTGGGGGTAACGGATGCTCGCCGAGAAGGGTAGAGTGCTCAACTGGGGGGATTTCTTCAACCACATCAGACTCCCCAAGTCCCGTCATCATCGGCGACAGTTGCTGGGGGGCAAAATGATCATCCTGCTTAGGGCAAGGAATCGTCCCATCTCGGCCGGGTGGGTAGACTACAACGCCGATCAAGCAGGACCGAGGTCCTGCTCAGAACCAGCCCAATCTCGGACTTCATTGAAGGCTCAGTTGTTCTCGGCCTGATCTCTCCACTACTATGGCCTGTAGTACTCTCTTCTGATGTTTATAATGACGTTTCGAGCCGAAGCTCGTAATGCCATGCGATGTCAGCTGTGAGCTAAAAAGCTCCTTCGACCGCGGGACTATTCGCTGACACGCCCCAACCGAGCTTGGAGCGTCCTTTATATTTGCCTTCATGCTCCGACCGAGACAAAAAGCCTTTTATATTCACCGATATGCTCCAACCAAGCACAAAAAGCCCTTTATATTCGCCGACATGTCCCGATCAAGCTCGGGGCGCCCTTTGTATTCGCCGGCATGCCCCGACCAAGCTCGGGATGCCCTTTATATTCGTTGACGTGCCCTGACCGGGCTTGGGGCGCTCTTTATGTTTGCCGATGTGCCCCGACCAAGCTCGGGGCGCTTTATCCAACAAATGTGCTCCAACCCTGAAGCTTGGGGCGCTCTACGGAGCAAACCTCGGAATCGGGGAAGTTAGGCCGATCTCAGCACCCGCCAAGCCGACCTCGCTGAATACACGATGCGACTCCTCATCGAGCTTGGTCTCGCCTACGACTGCATCCACGTACGTGCTCACGTCCGCCTACGTGGCCGTATATTACAACGTCCCCGCGCTATGCTTTGCTTGCTGGCCAACAACAGTCAAGGACAATACCATGTTGCTCCAGCCGTATCCTGCCACACCTATCAACGCCTTACCATTCACAGGAACGGCCTATGCCGTGTGTCTTAAGCAAGCTCTAGCTGCGCGCCATCTGTCTAAAACCCATCTCCTCTTATGATGAAGTCGGGCTATACCTCCGCCACCCGAACACCTCTACGGAGAGTATAAATAGCCCCATCAGGTAATATTTGGGAGACTTTTGGGTGGACCATTTAATATCTACTCTAACTTGGGCGTCGGAGGGTCCTTCTCGGAACCACCGGTGAGGCTTTGTGCAGGTACGTCGTCGCGCGGGTGGTGGCTCTTTTCTTTCTCCGCTCCAGCCGGTAGCTCCCTCGACTTCCCCGACGTGGTCACCCTCGAGCCAAATTTTAACCACAATAAACTCTATTTCTTCTACGTGACTTTGCCATTGTCTATGATTAATATATCAATTAGCTGATCGGATTTTTATGGCAGCTTCAGGCAAAAAGCAACCATGGTGAAATAGCAGAGGAGGAAAATCTCAGGGGAAGCTCTTCATAGGAAAATTTGAGGGGAGTCCGGCGAGCCCTAGGTCTTGTCTTCCTCGACGGACCCAGGGAAGAGGAAGATACCGATCAGGAGTCTTCCACCCAACCCTTACCATGTGCCTCGCAAGCGGATGGCCCAATTGGCCAGTCCAGGCCACTCTTAGGCCGGCCCAAACCCACTTTAAAATGGAAAATGGGCCTTTAGAGGAAATACCCATGTTATCGCCAGATGTGTTGCTGCGGTTGCTGAAGAAACCAGTGAATTCTGGCCGTTCGTCCCTTCATTAGAATTAATCCAACAATATTCTCATACTCTAATTTAGTTTTCTAGTATATATGGTGCATAAATAGATGGATTCATGGATATGTAGCATTATGGATAGGTGGTTGTTATTATTATCATTGTTAGGGTTTTGCTAGGATGCTATTACGTTATTTTTTTATAGTTTAGATTTTTGCTAGGATTCTACTATATTATTTTTTATAAACATGGCTGGATAAATGGAGAAGAGGTATTTGAGGTAATAATTATCATTGTCTTTGTTACTGGTGCCGTCATCAATGTTGTTGCTTGAGCCTTTATTATCTTGTGGATATATAGGTTTGTATTATTTCTGGGTGTTTTATTTTCAGATCGATTGAAGAAACATTTGTTATCTTAAGAAACTCTACTAACTTGCTAAATATCTTAAGAAACTCTTCTGATTCTAATTCTGTTTGGTGGGAATGGATATTACGGTCCCTTGTCCGTTTGTTATTCTTCTTTGTTCTTTCCTCTGATTTCTAAGGATCAAACTGAATAATAGTTTCCTTTGAATCTTCTGCGGATGGGTTATATGAGGATGCCGTACATCGTGCTGCTAAGGAATCTAGCCCGACCTACGACGAATTAAGATAAGTTAAATAGTTAATAATAATAACTTAGCTCAACCTGGTGGATTTAGCTCGATCCTCTCTATTCGCTTTTCGACGGCTCCGATCCAACCGAATCCAAACCCTAAAACCCTAAACTCCAACCCTCAAAATCCAACACCCTGCACCTCCGCGAACGAGAACCCTACTGCTGCCGTCCACAGGCCAGAGGCCGATTCGAGATAACCCGATGAATCAATCCCCAGGTTCGCGTCGAGCTCGCTCCTTCCAACTTGCAAGACCTCATCTTCCTTGATGCGGTGAGCATTAGGGTTTTTCTCCTGCCTTTCTTTCTCTCTTTCTTACGCTTATGTCCGTTTTGATCTCGCCGAAGATCTGAATATCCGATTATTTTTTTTTCCTCGTCTTGATTAATTTATTGATTGCATATGAACAAGCTTGGATCGTCGACGTCGACTTGTCAATTTTCATTACCTATATATTCTTGTTTTTCGTAATTTTACTTGGGGATTTGGATTTCTGGGGTCTTTTTGCCCACTCGCGGTGTTTGTCACTCTGACATTAACATAGATGGACGCGGATTTCTTGGTTAGATTTATAATCACGTTTCAGAAAGATTGGCTTGCAAGATTTTATACATCTAATTTCATAAAAGTACTGTCTTTCTGTGTTGAAAGGCAACCGCTGGGAGCGATCACGACAACTTTTATGAGGGTTTCTTGCGCTTCCTTCGTATTTTAACTTTACTTGCAGGGGCGATTTCAAGGGAAAACCTTGGGGTTGAGTTTCTGGAGTTCCTGCCCTTCCTGTTGTTGGCTGGTGAATTGTTGTTGGTTCGTCATCTGTATTTGATGATCAATTATCTTCGTAGAATTTGATACTTTTTTATAGATATCTAACGTATTAAAGCTGATTCAATCAATTAATAGCAGTCCTTTTGTTTTGGGATCTGGAAAAGGAAATGCGGAATGAAACAGAATCAGGAATTGAGTGATCGAAAGTTTCAGGAGACCGTCAAGAATTTTGGTTATTGCTGGTTTGTCTCAGTAGTTGCTTTGTCATGCTTCACTAATAATCTGCCTATATTTTTGTATGTTTCCTTAGCTGTTGCTCTGTTGATGAAACCTAATTAAATTGGTCATCTGGATGGGGTTCTTGGGAATGCTTTCTTGCAATGAGACATATCTTTTTCCCCTCGAAAATATGCTTTCTGCTGAAAGATTACAAGTCAGAGATTTGTTTTATAAAGTGAATAGCTGCATATTTTTCAAACAATATCATAGTCTTAAAATATTATACCTTTTAGCAAAAGAATCTCAATTTTGGTATTTTTTATTCAAGGTATTTTTTAGTAATTTATAGAACAAACTTCATTCAACTTTATCTGACTGTATGTAACACAAGGCATTCTATCCCTAGCATTCTAGCTTGTTGACAGACCATGCACGAGGACACATAACATAACATTCTATTACCAGGACTTATCTGCTCTTTTAGTGACTAACATGAGTTTTTTTTTTTCCCACAGTGTGAGTTGGTTTCTCGTGATGTATGTTTCCTCTTATGATGAGTCTTTTTTGCACTCTATCATTCTACTATTTTCTTATTTTGTATTTGAAACAGAGGAAGTTTATATCGTATCTATTTTTTATCTCTCCTTCTAAAAGGATATGATGGCTAAGTAAAAGGTTTGAGTAAGAAAACTTATTGGTGGTGATTAGATCAAGTTGGGAGAAAGGAAGAGGGCCCTTGTCCTTGCTCAAGTTTTAGCATTGTGGCTTTCGCAACCTCTTCGACAACAAGTTTTTCATGCGTATGCATGATGTTGGGTTGAAAGAAAAGGCGTGGGCTGCATTCTAAGTTTGAATGCTAGCCTAGACTTCTCCCAATATTTCTTATGCAATCCCAACGACCATCTAATCACTATCATGTTTTCTTCGCTGATAAATCCTTCAAGCTGATCCTTCCAGACCTCAAGATTTTGTGTTCCTTGCCTTCGTAGTTTTCTTTTATTGAACTTTTGGTACCTAAGTAGGATTCTGAAATTAATTCTGCTATCGACTTTGATATAATTGCTGAATTCATCATTTCTTCATGGTCAGCGGATATACCAGATAATCTTTGAAAGTAATTTTTCTGCGAATTCTTCTTGCTTGTTGCATGATTAATAGGTTTTCCATCTTTGGAGAAATAATGCATGTGTTTAAGAACATGTGTCCTATTTCTAAGATACCAGAAACTTCAAGTAAGTATTCTGAAAGTTGTTAGTTTGTGTTTCTTACTGTAGATTTGTTAGACCACGTTGTTAGTGTAACGGCGTGAAGCATAATCATGAGAGTAACATAGTCAAGGCGTGAGTTGAGAAAAGCATTGTTATCTAATCTCTTTATGTGTTTGGTGGAATTGCTGTCAATCTAAACTAATGCGTGCAAGAGGTTTGGCATATCTTTTGGCTCGTATGTTTCAGACTTTCCTGCCATTTTATGATTTATATCATTCCTCTGATTCTGCATGAGTTTGGTTGTCATATATAAAGTTTCCATCACACCCTGAAATGGCTGTGCATTAATGCCGCAGATGGTGGTATGCTAAGTTGTGATCTTATACAACCTTGTCTTTGAATACCATTTGTTGATGTATTAATTTTACCTCCTTCAAGTATTGACTTAATGTTTATTCCCTTTTTTCCTGCTAGTACCCATTCCCTTTCTTTTCCTGCTATATTATACATGCTGGGAGAGCCTTAGACACACTCCACAAACATATTACCCAGACTGATGATAAATTTACTTGGAATACCATTAGTTTGCTGCTTATATCATATAATCTAGAAGCCCTCTTTTTTTATAAAGCCAGATGGGCAGCACAAGGAGGATTGGTATGTTTTCCATTTATGTACCACGTCTGGTTCTTAAAGAAAGCACATGGAGTTTTGTATCTGAGGTACATTAGACATTATTTACATGCTAAGCTATCCAAAATAAAGAAAATTTCTCACCTTTCAGCCTTTTTATTAGATTATGATTTCCATCGAACTGTAAAACGATTATTTTGAAAATCAGGTTTTTATTGTCGTCAATTCAGATGTATCAATCTTTAGTACACCTTTTGATTAGTCACTGACGAATTTTTTCATTTCATAAATTCAATATTGCTTGTGAGCTGTGTGATTGGAGCTGCTACCGTCTGTGATTTTGTCTATATCCATTCTTTCCTTCTTCCTTTGTTCAATGTGAATTGGTTGGGCTTTCTGGTTACATGGCAATATTCATGCCTATGCCAGAGCGCAGAAATTTTCCCCCACTTGGAGTGCCAAGGATTTTAGCTTACAATTAATTAAGTTGGTAGTTCTTTTAAAAGAGTCTGCTGGAATGCCCTCCAATCATCTAAAGGGATACTGTTCTCTTATGGTCTATGTGACTTCCTCAGAACTGGTCTTGTCCTTGCAGTGGTAAGAATGGCAATGGATACTATTTCTTAGAAAGGGATTACAGAGGTGATTGCATGGGATATGGGTTTTGACCAGAACTCGCGATCAACCATTTTAAAGAGAGGCTTCATGTGGGTAGGGTGATTATGATGTTCTAAGTTATTCCACATGGTTGCGGGATGTCGAAACGGGTGTAAATATGAACATTCAAGGCTGTAAATCTAGTTCAACTGTAAGCAAAGCTCTCTTCTTCTTGCATATATATTACTATGTTGGTTATGGATTCTTCTATGACTGAAAGACAGATTCACGGTTTTCAGGGGGTCTCAGCCAAGATTGCTGCAAAAAGCATATGGAAGTGACAAAAAGACTTTGCTGGACGCTGCTGTAGAAAGTTTGCTGGACGCTTTTCGGCCACGACACCTTGCTTGTCCCGGCCAAAAGTGGGTTTTTTCCTCCACCCTGCGCTGTTATCGTTTTTCAGTGGGATTTACCCCTTCTGATTTATTTTTTTATTTGCTAAAACGGGCTTTTCACCCCACTCTAATGTGAATATATACAAGAAATTCAGAAAATAACAGATTTCTAAAAGCCTTTGGTATTTGTTTCTCTGGTTTAAAGTACTTCAGCCACAAAGGAAGCCATCTAATGTATAGCTTCGTTTGCCTTCTGGTACACAGAAGCCTCATAGTAATATATGTGCCGAAGGATTCAACACAAACAACTGAAATATGTTATAGAGATTAGTACCTCAATATAATCCATCAAGGTTATTGTTCTTAGTATCAAAGGCTTAGAAAGGACTTAATTACGAGGTATATACTGTTCAAAGCATGGTGGAAACAGAAACATTCAAAAGCACAAAGAAAGTACCAAAATCTGTGGGAATCAAATCTAAGCATTAGGTCAAAATTGAAATGTTCCACTGGGGACTGAATCTAAAAATAAACACTGTTTTAACTGCAAAACAAAATCTGCCAAAACCAGAATGACGAGCTAAAATAACTTCTGGGTCGTAGAAGTCCTCAAGACAGACAGCTGGCGGTAGGACTGAAAAAATAAACAGCACTTTTCCGTCATTAACATCTTTGGTACCAGCAGATGCATTAAGGGCATCTATTCGTTCGATGAGCCTAGCCTTCCTCTCCTTCGACGTCGGCAGCTTCATGTTCAACCTTCCTTAAAACCCAGAGACCAGAGTTGATCACAAACAACCAATGCGCTTGCAAGATTCTTTTTATTTACTTATCTTAGTCTGTGAAAACTGTAATTCGAGTGCATGGGATGGTTCTTAGTATCAAACAAATGTCAGAAGATGAAAAATCAATAATATTTGGCAGAAAATGGCTGCTATCCACACCTCTTGTGCTGCTGAGGAGGTTCCTTGGTGGATGTTGCCATTGTTCGGTCTGCAGGAATGACATAAAGAAGCATGTATCAAGAAAAGAATTCCTTTTTTTAACTCGAAGAAATCAACCTTCAAAAGAAAAGAAAAAAAGCATGTAAGAGGTTCATTTCATGCATTCAGTCCAATGTTTGAGTAATGCAAAGTTACAAGCAGCGTTTATTGGCGACTGTCGTAAACAGCAGTCGGATAACATGAAAGGCACTTCCACTATATATTTTCTCTGTAAGGATGCACCACAATTAGTAAATCCAATTGAGTTTTTGATTCAATGATATGAGAGAACTAAAATAACATCAAGTATCGCATGCTCCACCTCCATATCTTGGGATCTTCTCATCATGCACCATATTAGAACCATTGGCAAACGAGCCGAGCAATAACATTGTACATAAAGCAAGCAGCTCAAATAACCCACTGATAGGTCAGAGAAAACGTGGGACTTCAACCCTTGGTGGATACGTACCCGGATGCAATGTTGACACAATAAGTATACTGGCTAAATGTCAACCCACCGATCTTATGCAAAGTACCCCAGAAAAGTAGTCTCATCTCATTCAGCAAGCATGCTTTATTTTCTTCGGAAAAAAAAAATCTGATTCCTTAACTATCAAGATGTTAGCCAATATAACATTAGATATAACCTATCATTTTTGGAGGTATAAACGCACCAACATATTCAGCATTAAATTTGAAACCATTATTTTAGTAGTTTTCTTCAGATCCAATGCCCTTCGGGAACACCTAAATTTTAATAACAGCTTCAGAAGGAAATATTGCAGTTTCCCTGCAATGAATGAGGAGGGCAGGTCCTTGAATCAAAGTCATAAGTTTGAAATCACAGGACACCGTAACAGACATAGATGGAGCAACTAAGGAAAACGATGAGGATGCTTTTCATTTGAATAAGGATTTGGTGAGGCAATATACATAATGCCTGCTTCAAATAGATGAAAATGAAGATTGCTAATTATATCCTGCAAGAACAAAAACAATCATGCTATGAAAGTGGCCACCCTTCCTTTGATCAACGCCTTCTTTAGAAAGACACGTTCATCTCCCTCACAATACAAAACTGCATGCGTTACTGTACGTTTGGATTATTATTTAAAAGGTTATGATAAAAAGTTCATTAAAAAAAAGAGTCATAATAGTAATTACAGTTATAATCGAAGTCTCCCCTAAAAAATCAGTTATAATTGGAATCATATTTTTTTTAAGTACATATAATGAAAGTCCACATGTAAAGAGGAAACCAAAATTCGCTACAAATATACTACTCTTCAAACTTTCTTCTAAACACATATTAGAGGGTTTCTAAAGAAGAAAAGCACGTTGGAAGCTCTCCTCCTTTTCATCAAAACAAAGTAACAGACCCCCTCCTCGATCTGTAGCTCTTGCTTACTTCGTAAGCCGTGACTTCACCCTCTCCTTGGTTGGTTTGGCTATATCAAGAAGCAGCATCAACTTTCGAAAGAAGATCTTAAGTTTTATCAACAAAAGAAGAATTTGAAGCGAAGAACCGCCCCCAGGATCGCAACCTACCCTCGAGGAAGACGAAGATATTAATTCAAGAACCGAATAGGATACCCAGCCAAATGGAGGAGGCCGGAGATGAGAAAGACGACGGCATCGACGAGCAGCGGCAACTGACAGCCATCGTAATTGCTCGACGGAAGATCTCGAAGCAAGGAATGGCCCCCAAGACTCCGACCTACCATTGAAGAAGAGGAAAATGCTTCAAGAACCGAAAAGCAAGCTCGACCAGGCGAAGGTGGGAGACGAGAAAGTTGACTGCAGCAATGAGCAGCAAGTACTGTGGCCATCGCAACCGCCCGATGGAAGACCTTGAAGCGACGAACCACCCCCCAAGATCCCGACCTACCCCTTAAGGAGAGGAAAATATTTCCAGAACCGAAACGACGACGACAACAACAACGAGCAGAAGAGAGAGTTGCCATTACAATCGCCCATGAAAGAAGCTGTGTGCTCATGCAGACACTGCTGGAACTGGGCACACGATCGGTGCTGTTACATTGGGGGGAAGCATGATCGCCAAAAAGCCCTCATCATACAAATGATGACCTATTTCATCCTGGAGTCCGGAATCGCCATGGTGGTCAGGCGTACCACAGACTAAGGTCAGCGGAAAAACTTGGAAAAAACCCGGAAAGGGTAGCAGTAGGGGCAAGAAGGATCGCCAAAAAGCAAACGGCTCAATTATTTACAACCAGTGTCCACCCCTCTCCTCCGACCATTCGTCCCTTTGACTGGTGCCAATGCCATTCCATTGGGGAACGGAGGAAGACACGACTCTCGCCCACCATTCGGCCTCAGCAACTCTGAGATGACTAAACTTATATATAGTCTCAGCAACGACCATCAGTCACCAACGATGTATCAAACCATCGCCGCCAACCAAACACGGCGACTGGACCCAAGTCATTGCCCGACACTGCCGCTCGAGGTGTGGACACCATCTCCGCCACAGCGAATCAGCCTTTAACCTATCTCATCGGCGAACAACACCAAACCTCCCCGACAGTGGCCGGCAGAAAAGCGTACGAACGCAGACGCCCTTCGCCATTCCACCACCCCTGAAAAGACTATCTTAGGGCACCTATCCGAACAAGGGCCCAAGTAAAACGGTGCATGGGGCACTCTGACCTGGACTCCATCGCTCCCTCCCACAATAATGGTCGCATCCCTGCCAACCACTGTCCAACCCTCCAAGACCTGCTTCCCATCCATTTAAATTTATTTGGAGTCTGCTTCCACTGCAGGGACCCAGACCAATGTTCATAATAAACTTGATTCCTTAGGTGATGCGGCATCTTAGAACCCGTTGGAGAGTCAAAGTCAAGGTCAAGGTCAAAAAAGTTAAGGGCCAAGGGTCACAAAAATTATCATGAGTTAATAGAAGGTTAAGAATCATAAGTTGTAAAATGTGAAGAGTCATGAGTTATATGAGATTAAAGAGTTATGAGTTAGGAAAATTAAAGGTTAAGAGTTATGAGTTACATGTAGGAATTTTTAGAGCTACATGAAGTTTATATAAAGGGTTGGAAGGATCCATTTGTAAGATGAGTTGAATGAAAATTATTCTTTTTCCAAACATTGCTCTTGAGAGTTTCTACTATCTTCTTCTTGAGTGTTCTTTCTCATTTTCTAACAAAGTGGTGTCAGAACTATATTGATCCAATGGCCAACAAAAAGATGGCATTTTTGGTTTCTCGACTCACCAAAGACAACTACGAGAATTGATGCATCTAAATCAAGGCGCTGCTCGACTCGCAAGATGCGTAGGAGATGGTGGAAAAAGGCTATTTGGAGCCTGAAGATGAGGTGACTTTAACAAAGAATTAAAAACAATCGCTAAGGGAGTCAAGGAAAAAGGACAAGAAGGCTCTTTTCTTGATTTATCAAGGGTTGGATGAAGCTACCTTTGAGATTGTTGCAACTGCTACAATATCAAGACAAGCTTGAAAATTTTTTCAAAAAGCATACAAGGGTATTGATAACGTAAAGAAGATTCGTCTTCAAAGTCTTAGAAGTGATTTTGAGTCTTTACAAATGAAAGATTTAGAATCTATTGCTGATTATTTCATAAGAGTTATGGTGATTGTTAATCAATTAAGGAGAAATAGTGAAACTCTAACTAATGTTCAAGCGGTGGAAAAGGTGTTGCAGTCTTTGGATCCGAAATTTGATTTTGTTATTGCAGCTGTAGAAGAATTTAAGGATTTGGAGGAAGTGATAATTGAAGAAATTATGGGCTCTTTGCAAGTTCACGAGGAAAAGAATAACAAAATAAAGGAAGAAAAGCCATTGGAGTAAGTTCTACAAACGAAGCATACTACAAAAGAAGATCATGGGAGAACTTAAAAAAGTGTCCGACGATGAGGTCGAGTCCCTAACCAAGGACGAGGAAGAGAAAGAATTAAATATGGCTCATTAAGCAATGAAGAGAAGGAGCAAGGTTCAAATTTTATAAGAGAAAGAGGACGTAGTAGAGGAAGGTCATATGAAAGAAGGTATGATAGATCTAATATTCAATATTATAATTGCAAGATGTTTGTGCACTACTCTTCAAATTGTTAGAGTGCTACTAATCAAGTTGAAGAGAAAGATAATTATGGTGAAAAAAGAAATGAAGAAGAAGAGTTATTTTTATTATTAGCATATAAAGGAGAACAAGGCAATAAAGAGTAAGCATGGTATCTTGATACAGTAGCGATCAACTACATATGCGGCAAAAGGAGCATGTTTGTGAAGCTTGATAAATCAATTGGTGGTTAAGTTATTTTTGGAGATTCTTCTAAAATTCTGGTAAGGGGCAAAGACACTATTTTGATTCGTTTGAAGAATGGTACTCATACATTTATTTCCGATGTTTACTATGTGTCAAATATGAAGAATAATATTTTGAGCTTGGGCAACTTTTGGAGAAAGATTATAATATTCAAATACAAAATCATACTCTTGCTATAAGAGATTCAAGAAATAGAATGATTGCAAATGTTGAAATGACAAAGAATAAAATGTTTCTTCTAAACATTAAAAGTGAAGTTGCTATGTTTGAAGGCTTGTTTTAAAGATTCATTTTGGCTTTAGCATTTAAGCTAGGGTCATCCCAACTTTGGTGCTTTAAAGTTTTTATCTAAGCATGATTTGATGAAGGAATTGCCATCCATAGAATATCCAAAGCAACTTTGTGAAGGTTGTCTTCTCGGAAAACATCATAGAAAGAGCTTTCTAGATGAAGCAACATATCGAGTATGGGAGCCACTAGAAATTGTGCACATAGATGTTTGTGGGCCACTTGTTTCTACCTCTTTCGGTGAGCACATATTTTCTCACATTTTCTAATGATTTTAGTAGAAAGATATGGATTTATTTCTTGATAAATAAATCCGAAGCTTTTAATGCATTCAAAAGATTTAAGATATATGTCGAGAAAGAAAGCATGGTTATACTATTAAATCTTTGAGATCTGATAAAGATAAAGAATTTATTTCTAAAAAATTTGAAGCTTATTGTGAAGAGAATGAAATTCATCAACTTTTGACTGTTCCATACTCTTCACAACAAAATAAAATTGCGGAAAGAAGAAATAGAAGTATTCTTGATGTAGTGAGATGTATGTTGAAAAGCAAAGATATGCCAAAGCAATTTTGGGCCAAAGCAGTAAATTGTGCCGTTTATATCTTGAATAGATGCCTTATGAAAGACTTGTGGAATGTCACACCATAAGAAGCATGGTCTGATAAGAAGCCTACTTGATACTGGCGGGGGAGCTCAACTTGGCATTCACGGTATGAGAAAATAAGGGCATAGCATGGAGTGATCGTGTATTGGAGGCAGCAAGCCTGCCACGTTGCAAGGCTCTTGGCACACACTAGCACACGACTGCTATTCACCGTTCAACAGCAAATCCATGCATCTCCAACAACGCAATTAATTAACTACAGTGCTCGTGGCTGTTATTTCCGTATAACGATCACTGACAGTGACGTCGGCACGTGGTACGGAATGCTCAGCGTAGAGAGAGAGAATCTGGAGAATGAGTGATCTCGGTCGACCCGTTCGATCCCCATCAGACCGTGGAGAGCCGACCTCCCCCTCCCATGCCGGCAGCTGCCGCATTCTCTCTGCACGTCCGGACCTATTTGCATCTTTCACGTTTTACGCGGCGCGCGATGCATGCACCCATTCCCACGTGGCCACGTACGAACCCCTTCAATCACGGCATGTGTGCGTGGGTGGGAGGCAGGGAGAGAGGGGAGAGAGAGAGAAAACGAGAATGTTATGGTGTACGTGCCCCATCGGTGGACCATCGGGCGATCAGTGCCCTCCGATCGATGGGGCAATTGAAACGTGGCGTGTTTTAAGAGCTAGCGCGCCACTGCTTTGACCGTCAAAGAGTCGAAGAATTTTCTTCTTCCTTTTTTTTTTTTTTCCCCTCAACACGGCTGCTTCATACATCACAGTGCATGTATGAATACATCGAATAAAATTAAAACACAACAGTTTGCGAAGTGCCAGTAGCAATCCTCCTCTTCGGACTAAAAGATGTATCCTGAGTGATAGGTCACGTAGGCAGCCATCCAGTCGGCCGTCTCATTGGCTTCTCTGAATACATACTTGGCCTGAAAGGCTCCTCCATCTCTCATCATCATTCCTATGTTCTGGATCAAGGGATGGTAGGTGCTCTCACCCAGTCGACCGTCTCATTGACTTCTCTAAATTTTCCTATCTTTGGGATCGTAAAAATTAGAACCCAACCGGAGTCCCGTAACCTCCAGCGATCCAAGTAACGAATGTAGAGATGGTACCATGGCCGTCCCTTCCTCGGATTGTCGTCAAGGATGGCAGACGGAGGAGGCGCGGTGACCGGCCAAGGTCCTGGGAGGTAACCTCACATGAGAGTGCGTGAATCCATTAGTTCGTGAGCTTTAATTTCCTGGAAGTCTGTTTAACTAGGACCAGTAATGATTCTCGTTGAACGCGTGGGCGACAGAAATTAGATTAGAATGGGTAGGAGGAAAGAGTTTCCCGGTAGGTTCGTATTTGTTTTCTATTGAAGACTATATCTGTTTATCCGAGCGTTTTTGATGACGGACACTGCAGGAAAAGAGGAGAAGGAGGAAGAAGAAGGGAAGGGGAAACCCCTGAAGTATTTCCGATGCCTGAGGTTTGACCACTCTTACTAAACATGTAAGAAACCTCTGGTGCACCCCTCCCGCACTGATCCATCTCCCTTCCCCAACACTCTCCACCCCCACAAACACAATACAATGAAGCTCACCATCCCCACACCTCCTCCCCTTCGAAACACACTGTCTTCTTATCCATCATCTTCTCCCTAAGCAACCTTTAGAAAGATGGAAGCAGAGTCATCCACCACTTGCCCGCGCAAAGCTTTCTTGCTTCTCACTTATCAAATCATCTTCCAATATTTCAACTTGATCATTTTAAGATCTTAAACAAAAAAAAAAAATAGTGTGGCTTGGATTTTTTTTTTTTTTTTTGACTTACCAATCCAACTGAATCATAAAAGATTGGGCAAGTCTCACCAAAATTTTAATAATTTTTTAATATTTTTTTAAACTTTATATTCTCTTAAATATATAAAATTATATAAATACTCTTACAAAATTGCTATTTGAGTGTATGTACTTATAAATTTTTCTTTTTATATGTCTGCCCGTAAGGGTATTTCAATCTTTTTAATTACCTTTTATTTTTAACAGCAATAAATCGTATATGTACATATGCTAAAAAGAAAAAAAAATAAAGGTATACATACAAAATAAGTATTTTATGAGGGTATATATGCAAATAACAACTTTAGGAAGGTATTCAAATAATTTTACATATTAAGAAGAATATATATTAAAAAAATATTAATATATCTAAATTCTAACAAATAAACAAAACCCTGATCAATGTTCATAAGGCATCATCTTCACATTGCACGCTGCCAGCTAAATTGAGAGGGAGAGGATGCTCAAATGATTTCATGCACTATTGATCAGCTTCACCCGAGCCTTGCAATGCTCACATATAGCAGAGGTTTAGCAGGCTACAAGAGATTGCATCGATGCGAAGCACCAGCGAGCATGTGATAATTAATCCAAGAAGCCATCCAAGCTTCTTTTGGGGTACTCCTACGTCCATGAGTCCGAAGGACACATACGATACCGACTGTGGATATGGCTAAAATATTTGACCTACCCTTGGAAAACCTCGTTTTCCTTTTTTTTGTTAAAAAGATATGCAAACAACCAGCACTGGTATAGCATCAACAGAGAAACTTAACCAATCAGCAGTACTGTTACAAATTCTAGGGGCTCAGGAGGTACATGCAGAGGCTTACAAATTCTCGGTGGAAATGGCCCTCACGTTACATTGCTCCCTTCCGCATGAAAGCCGCAACGTGGTTTGTCTCTACGTGGACTTCAATTGCAAATGGAGGACAAGAGCTAGACGCCACTTCAGAATCAGTTGATCCACGCATTGAAGGCTCCCTTAATTTGATCGTTACTTTGTACCTTTGTTGCAGAACTTGTGACGAGCATCGATTCTTTCAAAGGTTAGATTATTTAAGGTTTGGTCATTTTCCTTCACATTTTATATATGAAATACGCAGACGCAATAGAGATTGGGAGTGTAGTTGGCCAGCTTTCGGCAAACCAAACACATGCATGTCTGTGCTGCATATTTGGATCAATGGCCTTCATATTTTCAGTTTTAAGAATCTTGCACTGAAACTATTGGCCATGTGGATACGGAGAAGAAATTGACGTAGTGCATGTTTGGGTGCGCGCGCGTTTGCATGCACTTGTCAAAGGTGACTCAAATTTTGAGTGTTTCGGTAAAAAAATTTCAGCTTGAATCTGATAGCCTTAGTATGAGTCTTGATTCATAGGTCTATCTAAATCAGTCAAACTTCGTCTGATTTAGCTATGTTGTAGCAGAGAATCCGGAGGAAGAGTTCCCCTTGGGAGTTTTTGAGACTCCGGATCGAGTCCTAGCTACTATACTGTCTCGCCGCTTCTCATGAGACAGGTTAACGGTTGAAATGGAAAAGCCAATGACAATAACGAAGGGCAATCCTCTAACTATTCCTATGAGAAGCTCCTTGCAAGTTTCATGTCCTTGGTGCCATAATTGTCGAAGCTTTTCCTTTGTTCATGATGAAGCTCATAGGCACCAACTGTGTGGATATTATAATTTCACAGTATATCCATCTATCTGTGTATATATGTGAAAGCAAATTAATGAGAAGTAACATCACAATAGTGGCAGCTGAAGAATAGTTCTAGATTGAATCCAACTGGAGCAGTAGCGTCACGTAACTACCAGCCTAAACTAAAGGACGTTTATACTGGCTGTCGTTACGTACGGCATGCATTTATCAGAGGGTTTGGGCTGTATCTTACGGTATCGATGTTAGACCACACCTTTCATAAATGTCAAAAACACACCTAACCCCTTCATTTATCTATCTGCACAGATCTCAAAGTGATCATTGCAAAATCCGATAATGGATTCATACAAAAGAAGAAAAATTCTTCCACTTCAAACCAAACCTACATCTTAGACAATTCATGTGGCAAATATGTAGAAATATACATTAGAATTTATCTGCTCAAAATAGTGTGTGTGTGTGTGTGTGTGTGTGTGTGTGTGTGTGTGTGTGTGTGTGTGTATGAGAAGTTTCAAAGCGTGTTGCTTCTTCCTATCTGTTTTGTTGAATATTTTGTCATAAACAAAATTAATCATTACTTTTTTCAAGTTTTCTATAAAAGTCTGAATTCAGATTTTCAACCATAGATAACATCAAGGAAGCAAATTCCAAGCCTCACTAGAATTGTTTCCCCCCCAGCAATCATGGTCAATCTCAAGCGAGGACATTCAGAATGAGATGAAGGAGCTTGCTTGGAGTCCTGGTCAGGGAATTTTAATTGTGCCATAGTGGATTAATATCCCCTAACATGATGCAAACTTGAGCACTGCAAGTTTCTTATAGGTAGCGATCGATTTGCTATTCAATTTTAGAAAAGAAAAAAAGCTCAGCTCCATTATAAGCAATTCATGAGCTTGCAGTCCTCACATGAGCTGCCCAAAATATCTGCTTGGTGAACATTGTTGATGGTCCGGGTATTAATTGCAACAATGTGTTAGAGCTATTGAGTCGTCAAAACTTATTGATGAGGGTGGGTGGGGGTTTGAAAAGGCCAAATGAAAGGATGAATAAATGCATAAACATTCACAACAAGAGAAGAGGATGGATAAAGTGAGCTACAAGCTCAAGCTATATCATATATCAAATAGTTTAGTAATCACAATCTGCCCTTCACCATCTACCACATAGTCTATTTATACTAGTCTAAGCATTAATCATGCTCTAACTTACTAAGCATCCATTACAATTTCCAAACCCAAAATAAATGCAGCTCCAACTTACTAAGCACCCATTACAATTCCCAAACCCAGAATAAATGCAAACACAACTTACTAGAAACACAACTTACTAAAAATTAAAGAGATAAGACTGTGACTTCATGACCAAAGGTTGCTTCTTCTACACTACATCATCCTCCCCGGGTGAGAAAGAACTCGTCCTCGAGTTGTCATCCAAAATCGCTATGATACGCCAATATGTGATGCATATGAAATGCAAGAGGAATGTAGAATCTAAACCCATAATTCAATTTGGCTTGCAAAAATGTCGTGTCCATTTTTTGCCAATAAATTTCAAAGTCTGGTAAAGCCTCGAACCGTGACCAAAGATCCTTGAGAATATCATCTTCAATTGAAAGTGCTATGAATATCTCCTCTTGACATAGGATCTTTGGATTGTTATTAAGGAAATCACTCAATAACTTTTTGAAATCAAACGAACCCTTCAAGCATTTGAACTCATGATTTCTGAAAGATGGAGTTTGGTGCCACATCATCATGTTGAAATAATCTTTAAGCTCTTTGAAGTATAGTTCTCCACATGTCCTATGAAAGCCTTCATTAAAAATGTCTACTCCTTGAGAAGGGAGTAAGAGCAACTCCTTACTCTCATCCAAGACAACAACATTAGTATCACGATAAATTTTTTCTAATGACAAAGACAAATGCTCTGAGAACATTAGACTGTTATTCCGAATTTGTTCTTCATCTGGATAAACATCATATACCGGTGGAGAATCCCAATCCACACAACATTCTTCTTTCTTAATGTCACAAACATTTTCTTGAAGATTGAAAATATTTAAACTATGCCAAATTTCATTTGAATCAAAACTTAGAGTTGCAAGCACTCTATGGATCATAAGACTTTCATCTTCTTCTAGTTCAACCTTCACATGCTTAATGTCACCTTCTTCATCATACACGGGCTGTTTTGAGCTATCAAGATCTTCTTTTTTTATAAGATTTACGTGAACATCAACATGTTTCTTTGGGCAAGTGTAGTGATAATGACCAACCTCTCCACACTTGAAACAAGAATTAGATTTATTGCCACGATCATAAAAATTTGAATTAGTACTCTTAGCATGAGAAGAGTCTCCTTTGGAGGGTGGGTAAAGACTTTGCACTTCCACAAATTTCTTCCTTCCACTACGAGCAAGCTTAGCCTTTACCTTCAAGGTTAGTTGATACGCATCATTGAGATTCCATAATCGATGCATTTCTACTTCATCCTGAATTAAAATTCTTAGACCTCCAACATACCACGCCACAAGTTGTTCTTCGGATTCTTGAAGATCATTGTGAGCCATTAGCTTGTAGAATTCTTTAGTGTAATCAATCACACTTTTAGACTCTTGACGAAAATTGTTGAATTGAGAAAAGACAATTTGAGCAAAATCCACCGGAAGGAATTTCTCCTTAAGCCTAGATTTCATTTTCTCCCAAGAAGAAATCTTAGGCTTTCCTTTGCGAAGCCGCATCTCTTGAACTCTATCCCATCATGCCGAAGCATAACCACAAAGCCTTGTAGCAACAAGCTTTACTCTTTGAATCTCCTGTGTCTCCTTGTATTCAAAGAATTTTTCAATGGTGCTAAGCCATTCAAGAAACTCTTCGGGTTGAAGGCGACCATAGAATTCCAGTAAATCAATCTTCAAAGTGCCAGAATCACGACGGAACATCCTTTTCATTCGTCCTCCATGATTGGCAAATGGATTCACATCCGATTCGTCAATGAAAGACCCACGGCTTGAACCACCTCGCTCATTACGAGCTTCTCGGCGTTCAAGATGCAAAGTAAGTTCCTCGACTTGTCTTCGAAGTGCTTGAAGTTCATCATCCCTTTCGTCCCTCATTTGGTTGCCATGTCGTCCTCTACCTCCTCGTGCCGCCATGAGAAGGAAGAGAATAACCCAAGAGTGTAATCATAAGCTCTGATACCAAATGATGAG
Source organism: Phoenix dactylifera (assembly GCF_009389715.1). NCBI lineage: Eukaryota > Viridiplantae > Streptophyta > Magnoliopsida > Arecales > Arecaceae > Phoenix > Phoenix dactylifera. The sequence goes on along the minus strand of NC_052399.1, from coordinate 16,475,702 downwards.
GGTGGGTGGGGGTTTGAAACGGCCAAATGAAAGGATAAATAGATGAACAAACATTCACAACAAGAGAAGAGGATGGATAAAGTGAGCTACAAGCTCAAGCTTATATCAAATAATTTAGTAATCACAATCTATCCTTCACCATCTACCACATAGTCTATTTATACTAGTCTAAGCATTAATGCAGCTTCAACTTACTAAGCACCCATTACAATTCCCAAACCCAAAATAAATGCAAACACAACTTACTAGAAACACAACTTACTAGAAATTAAAGAGATAAAACTTTGACTTCATGACCAAATGTTGCTTCTTCTACACTACATCACTTACTTTGGTTCAACTGCTTAAACACAATATATGGTGGGTGTTTAGATTCATTTTTAGGGTTCTTGCTTGTGAGGCTGTTCAGGGTCATCAGAAGTTATCAAATTCTCATGTCCAACAAAGAGAAAGTTATCGAACTCTCAACACCATCTCAAAGCCCAAAGTAGTTAACAATTAAAGTTTTTGCTATGCAATGGACCTAATCCCACCTATCAAAAGCACAACAACAAGATTGAGAGTAAAAGTCTCTTCCAAAACTCTTCCACATGAGCACTACTCTTCCTCGCTTATCTTCTTTCGTCTGCTTGTCTCTCCGTTAATTACATGTCCCAATAGATTGGATAATATTCGTCCAAATCTGTTTTACACATGAATCGTTGTATGTATGTATGTATGTATGTATGTGTATATATATATATATATATATATATATATATATATATATATATATATATATGTATGTATGTATGTATGTATGTATGTAGTATAAAAACATACATACATATATAGGCACATACAAACATGCATGCATTAAAAGGAAATCTGATTCTATTTGCTATCCAATAAAATCATATATAGCTCTCATAAACTTAAAAGGAAATGAGTGATGACATTTATATCTTTAATTTGATTTATCTTTCATAAAGTGCTATCTTTGATTTGGAGGCTGATAAAGTTGAAGTATCCAATTTATTTGTATCGGTATTTTCAATATCCTGTTTGTATCCACATCATTTTAAATAAAGTATATATAAGTATAAATTTTAGCACCAATATTCATATTTGTATCTGCCTAATAGAAATGAATATGGATACAAATTTTCCTCCTTAGCATTGATGCTATCAGAATGCGATGACTAGGAATTCATCTTCCTTTTCATGCCTTATGCCAATCCAACGTTGTCATTCCACTGTCTCTTGTAACTCCCGTGACATTCTATGGCACTGGATCAGCTATTTCTTTTTTTGAATGAAGAAAGATATTGCTTTCATGGTTGGGTTTTTCTCATACTTGTAGCAGTTGACAGTACAAGAAAAAGGATGCTCGCAGAGATCATGCTGAAGATTTTTCTCTTTCCCGTTTCCCAAAAGTCTTTCTTGGTTTGGTTTTCTCATGTACATGGGAGGAGGACAACTTGGCTCTTAACCACTGTTTGATATTGAGAGGAGACTGAACTACTGCTTATTGGAATCACAAGCTTGCAGTAGAGTAGCTCGCTGTACGTCCATGACTAATACATGACATTTCCAAGCTTTGCGGTCCGTGCCAAGTGGCAAGATAGTGCCATATTACTAGACAGCTTTTGGATGTGGCCTTAGCTTAGCTCTTTGGTTGTAGATTCTTCTAAGGGCTTGGATGGCCTTGCTTAACAACCATAGTTGACTAAATTCTTTCAAATATGGTTCTTATGGGATCAGATGATCACTTTGATAGCATATTTTCTTAAAGACTGAAATATATAATTTTTTGAGGCCAGAATTGAGCATGGGATTAACCCGACTTAACCCATTAGAAAGTAAGTCCTAACTGAATAATAATGCAGCTTTTTCTTGGGCAAAAGCAAATTGATTCATGAGCGTCAAAACTAAGCCATAGTTGAAGGAAAGAGAATTTCAGGTGCAAATTATGATCAGTTAAGGTCTGATTATTTTGTTCCTTCCGGATGGACTTGCAAATGATGAGGGAAGTCCCAACCCGATCGATCTAGGTTAAATTTAATCATCTTCTTGCATCCAAATGGTTCAAGGAGCTTTTTTTTTCTTAAAAAAAAAAAGAAACTTATGGCTTTTCTTTGTCTTTTTTTTATGATAGAGCTTCTTTTTTTTTTTTGAAAAGACCTTTTCTTGCCAGTGAAGAGGCAAGAAATCATTGTCTGAGGTCTCCCAAGTGTAGAGAGCATACAAATGGCATTGACCACTTTCTCTCGTGTTCTCTCCATCAAAAAGATTGTTCTCTTAAAGCTAGGCAATACAAGAGTTTGATCTATGGAGGAACTGAGAATTCTAGAGACGCGTCGCCAAAGCTTATATGATGTGATGCTCACAATGTTGAGGAGTTAAGAAAGGACTTGGTGGAGAGAAGGTTGGTGATCCTCGTAGTGCCAGGTAGGTCTATCATCGACTTCAGTGGGATTGGTTCCCTTTCAAGAGCTCTATAAGAACAGGAGCCCTTGTCTTGACTACTGTTTCCCTTTTTATAAACCTTCATTACAGTGATTTCTCAATTCACTCCATGAGAGGTAAGGGCTAAATACATCTCTCTCTCCCTCTCTCTCTCTCCCTCTCTCTCCAGAAATGATTCTTTGATCCATTGCCTAGCACTGGAGATCGAGAATCTAGTACAACTTGATCATAAGTTGAAAGATTGCTTCAAATCTAACTTGGCCACTATCTTCTGAACTTGGCGAGCCATACTTATTGACCTTGCATCTTATTAAGCATTGGCAGGAGGAATATACACCGAGGAGATCACGGAAAGAAGAGGGTATTAAAGAGGGGCCAGTAGAGACCCACCTGGTGACTTCCAAACTTGCCCTTTCAAACGAAAAAATTTGCAAACTTGTAATTGAAACCTCACCCATGCTAGTTGGATTGACATTATTCTTGCTATCTATATATAATGAAACTATATAATCGATACAAAAAACCCAATTATCATTTAAAATACAAGCCTTTTGTACCCAATCGAGTCCCTTCAACAAAGATGTAATGCCTTATCGATTACTTGATATTTCAAAAAGTAGGAGTAAATTTCATGATTTAGTTAGTTTGTCAGCTTAATATTTTGAGCCCTAAGTGAATTTCTAGCTCGCATTTCATTCCTTAAGAGATAGCTATGGCAATCTTGAAGCTTAGGTACGAAATATTACTGGTATTTGATTTTTTTTTTCTTTTTTTGGGTTGAGCTCGGAGAGGTGAGAACCATTCTACTACTCTCCACCGGATAAATATTTTGAGATCAATAGCGCATAGGATGCGGAAAAATCTCTAGGCTTGATCTCTCGCCCGAGTATCTTTTTGCAACCAAAGAACTCTCATCCATGTATGATGAATTGACTGCTACGCACCTAGGCTCTAGCTAGTGTTGTTTGTCGACAAAAAGATTATAATTTTTTTACATGAGGAAGAAAGAAAAAAAAAAAATAATCTTCTCGCCAATTTTTTGGAGCAATAAATGTGTAAGGCACTAAGACAACACTCATTTACCCACTGACTTAAACCAATTTTGGGTCCAAACCTTTAAGAATTTTGCCACCCTCTGATGAACCTAACGTAGTTGCACATTGGAATATTGGATTGGCAAATCTAAACCTCATTTTATTTGTGGAAAACCCTAGTCTAGCTAGGCTAGCATGTACAGCCAATCCCATAAGGGAAACACAAAATAGGAGGGGTAAAGTTAGAAAACCATTTCCTCCGCAGATGGTGCAGCCGCGGAGCCTTTTGGGGAGCAAACGAGATCGAGCTGTCCAATCCGCATTGGACGGCTGGCATTGGTGGAGCACCCATTAGCGGCCACCCAACCACTCCAGTCCATTGGACGGCCCTAATGGCCCTCCGAGGGCAAAATTATTTCAATTCATTTTTTATTTTATTTATTTATTTATTTATTTTTTTACCTCCACAATTCACCCCCAACGAATAAAATTAAAAAAGAAATATATATATGGTAGACAGGACCAAATAAAATTTTCAGTGTGATGACTGATGAGCCCCGATTTATCTATTTATGAATGAGTGAATAAAAACTCCGTGGTTGATTGATTGCTGTCCCACAGGGAAGACGCCAAACTCCCGCCTGACGTTAAATCTCCACCCTTCCTCCCTTATCAGGACTCGCTCACTCCCCTCTCGTTCCTTCTCCTCTATCTTCCTATCCCGGCGTCGCTCTCTCGTTTTCTTCATTGGCGATTCCCTCTCCTTCTTCTTAGCCTCCTTCAGCTCCTTCAGAAGAGCCAGTATACAAAATCACTTCTCTTTCTCGACGCCGAGCACCGCCTTGAAGGAAGTCTTAGTCTCTTTAATTAATTTCTCTGCCGAGGTTAGAATCTTGTTAGTGCGATTATTGGAGCTACGTTTTGAGTCTCCCTCTCTTTTTTTTTTAATGTATCTATATTGAGTGATATTATTATTTAACATGAGTGGGCTTTGAGGTAAGAGTATTCGAACACCGTCCTTCATTCATATAATTCCCATGACAGCATCTCTTCCATATAAGAAGCCATCGGCTTGTGTAATTTAGTTGAGGAATTGCTGCATCTATATTTCAGAAGGCGGCAGCGAGCACAGGAAATGTCACCGAAGGGCGGCCGAGGGAAGGCCAAGGGCGAGAAGAAGAAGAAAGATGAGAAAAGCAAGCAAACAAAAAATTCCCTGCGGCTTATTATTATTCTTTTTAATTTTAATAGATACGCGCTTCATGGTATTAGATTTGGTTGGCAGATTGCTAACTTTTTGTCTTGTTGCATTTCTAGTTCTCCCTGTGGCCATGGACATCTCCATAAATCTCCCTGATGACTCCAATGTCATTCTAAAGGTATAGATATCTCCAAACTGTCCCTCCATCATCCTCTCTGCTGTCTTTTTTTTATTTTTTTTGGGTTTTGATCCTCTCTGTTTTCTTTATCCACTGTGAAATATTCAATAAATTGTGAGTCATCTAAACAAATTATAAAAAAAAAAAGCAAAAATACTCCAGTTCGAATCGGAGATAATTTGAGCTAAGAAACGAAGGGTTGAGAGAAGAGCAGTCACGTGAGAGACGCGGTACACCGAAATTGTGTGAAGGGAGATTACCGGATTCAGAATATTTCAAAAAAAAAAATTAAAAAAAGAAAAATAAAAGGCTGCATCGGCGAAAGCCGAATGGAGTCGTACGTCGGCGAGCCCATGCTTTCCCCGAGCTCGTCTCCCCTGCAGACTTTAAAGGTACGCGAGGGCCCTGTGTGACCGCGACCCACGTCGTACCCGGAAAGCTCAGACTTTTCTTCTTTTTTTTATACACACAAAGGTGCAAAAGTCTGAAAAGTTATATATATATATTTAGATTTCTCTTGGAACAACTTAAAATTTTGTTCCAGCTGGTGAGAGATCTTTGCATTAGAAAGTGAACCGCCCCGGTCCGATTAGTACGGTGTTCCAACATTAATTGCATGCCCACCTTGATGGAGGAACCATTACATCTTTTTTCTAGTTCATGGAATAGGATGGTGACGGTCCTATTTGTTCGCTACCTTTGGCTTTTGTGTGTCTCCCCTAATTCCTCATAGCCATTCAATTGCAATTACATCTTTCCTTGCTTCTATTTTTCTTTCGGATGGTGGATGATGGATATTGGATGTGGGAACTGCGCAGGGGATATCGACGGACAGGATAATAGATGTACGGCGCCTGCTTTGTGCGAACACCGTCACCTGTGCCATCACGAGCTTCTCTCTGTGTCACGAGGTACGCTACCTTCCTTCCTTCGTCACTCGTTTCCAAAGATTTTTTCCTTTATTTGGACCTCTGAGTCTGATGGGGGAACATGGAAGGGATTGTGGGTTCATTGATGCACTTGCGGTGTGTTGTTATTCGGCTATGAGATTTGGCAAAATGAAAAAAGAAATAATTAAGTGATGTAGATTTCTCAAAATGAGCACTTTCGTGGAAGTTGTGCAACTCTTCTGAATCCGCAGGATTTGTGGATATGTTTCGTAATTAATACCACCCGTTCAACTCATGTTTCATGCTTTGGAGATCGTCTCTCCTTGATTGGTGATGATGACATATAAGGAATAACAAATGAACTGTTAGTATTGCTCCATCGTCTGCCACATGGCTACAAAATGGTACTCCCCCATAAGAATGGTGTCCCATCGTAAAGAAACTTTGGGTTAGCAAGTAACGCATGTAAGATATACAATACTGATACTGATAGATGTACTGGTCACCTATCAAACTAGTACGGTACTGGTTCAGTATGTTCGGTACTGAGCCCTTACCGAGAGAACTCAACTAGAACCGAAGAAAAACCACGGGGCCGACGGAGGCCTCTCCGCTTGCTCTCTCCTTCTCTTTTTCTTTTCCTTCGGCTTCGGTTGAGTTCTCTCGATACGGGCCCGGTATCATTTTCTACCCTCGTATTGTACCGGTCAGGGATCGGACTTGTACGGTGCGTGCTGAACTGGCTGATATAGGCCGGTTTAGCATATCATGAGCGCATGGCGCCAAAAGGTTCATGCAAAAAAGATCATGATAGTCTCTCTCTGTAGGCTAGCTAGTAACCTATATAAGATTAGTTCAAAGCTAAGCAATAGAAAAGTTCCTTGTTAACCATGCGGTTCTATGGTGACGTTTCTATCTTATAAATGTTATTGATGCACGCGTCATTCCTTTTATATGTTTATGTTGAAGTGGATGTGTTCAACTCACACAGGTCAAAAGTTCGACTTTGGTGGATTCTAATAAGAAATGAAGCAGAATTACAAGTTTATCTTTTTGTTTTTTTTAAATGTGCGACCACAAAGTCTAGAACACCATGATATGCATCAGGAGTGTAACTTCACATGCTGGTCACTGACCACCCTGACATGGACTTGCAGTTCCAAAGCGAATTAATTTTATTTACCAAAAAAACCAATTAATTTCAATCATAATGCAACATCTATGACTCTCAAAATTGATTTAAATTAATAGCTTCAAAGCAAATATAATTACTGAGAAGTCAATATAAAAGACTTTACAAAGTAGGATTCGAGGTTTTATGAGTTGGATCGTATATCATTGTGGCATTATATCAAATGCATGTGAGGATGTCAAATATTTTTTGTAATATCACATGGATTAATTGCATGTGGGTGCCATATTATTATGATAAGAGCCTAACTAAATCTAAAATCTTAGGCCCGTTTGGCAAAACTTTTGGAGGGTCAAAAATCACTTTTTGGCATTCCAAAAGTACTTTTAGATGAAGTAAGGGTGTTTGATAAAAATTTCAAAAAGTTGTTTTTAACTTTTTGAAGAAGCTCTATTTTGGAGTATTTCGAAAAAGTAATTTAGGCCCCATCGGATAATTATTTTTTTGACCAAAATATCCGTGCTAAAATAGAACAATTACGTAAAATGTTCCTTTATAATTCTGGAAGTCTGCATGAGTCCCAACAAGAAACCGTAGTCACCGAACAGATTTCTTCCTGTGAAGAAGGTATTCTTTTTTACTATTTTTGTATGCATCCTTTTGAATCCCATTTAGAAAAATTAATATACGCTAATAATATATTAATATGTTATGTTAAATAATTTAATATTATGTTATATTATGAAAAATTAATTTATGCTAATAATTATAATATTTTATACCTTTATTATTGTATTATACTATAAATATAATATTATATTACATTATATCATAATACATTGATATGTTATGTTAAATAATTTAATATTATATTAAATTATTATGCTATAGTATACAATATTATATTACTATATTATAATAATATTATATTACATTACAGTAATATTATACTATAGCATATATTTATGTATTAATATATATTATATTTTATTATTTTCTATTGTATAATACTATGCAATGTTCTTTGTGATCATTTTGTTATACTAAAAGTAATTTTTCAGTTTGTTTATCAAACACATGGTAAAGTACCATAATACTTTAGAAATATAGTTGCCAAACAACAAACAACTTTTTATAAAATCTCTACTTCAGAAAGCTCTACTTCTAAAAGCTCTATTGCCAATAGTTCAGCCAAACAGGGCCTTACTAGCAATATGTATCCCAATTGAAAACCAAACCCCATACTTGGCTTTAAAATATTTGGGAAATATCATCTAAGGTTTCGATTAATTTGGAAACTGGGCAGCAAAGTACGTTATAGATTAAGCATCGAAAAAAAAGCTTGTGTACCAACCAAAGTAACCATGTTAGATTCATTATGATCATAATTTAAAAATTATTAAAATTTATGAAAAATATTAACTAATGCAAGCATATAAAGGTCAAGGATAAAAAATAAAGAATGAAACTTGTTGTGGTTCAAATTTGCCCCGAGGGTGACCACGCCGGAGGACTCGAAGGAGCTGCCGGAGTGTGGAGGAAAATGATGAGAGTCACCTCCCACGATTGGCGGTGTACCTGCACAAAGCCTCACCGGTAATTCTGGTGAGAGCCCTCCGACGCTCAAGTTAGAGTGGTTCTTAGTTGGTCCAGCCAAAAGTCCCTTAGGTATTACTTGATGGGGTTATTTATAGTCCCGGTAGGGGCGCCTAGGTGGCGAAGGTATGATCCGTTCCTATCATGAGTGGGGATGGCGCACAGCCAGAGCTTGCTTGTGGCACATGGTGTGGTTCGTCCTTGTGAGCGGTAAGGTGTCAACAGTCGTAGCAGATATGGCTGGAGTAGCATGGCGCTGTTTTTGACTATCGTGGGCCAGCAAGTAAAGCATGGTGTGGTGGTGTCGCAATGTATGGCCACGTAGGAGGGTGTAAACACGCACATGGGTGCGGCCGTTGGCAAGGACGAGCTCGTCAAGAGGTCGCATCATGCATTTGGCTAGGTCGGCTTGACGGGTGCTGAGGCTAGCCTGACATCCCGGATTCCGAGGTATGCTCGGCAGAGCGCTCCGAGCTCAAGGGTTGGGGCGTATTATTGGAGAGAGCGTCCCGAGCTCGGTCGGGGCGGGCCGGCGAATAAGGAAGACGCCTCGAGCTTGGTCGGGGCGGGTCGGCGATTATCCCTGAGGTCGAAGGAGCTTTTGGCGGGATCCGAGGTCGGGCTTGTTCTGGGCCGGACCAAGGTTCCGTCTGGCAGACATTGGTGTCGATTGGGCCGAAATTGGGTGGCCCTTTTGTTGTGGCCAGGATGATCTATTTTGCCCCCATCATTTGCCCTCCGATTTTCGTGGTCGAGTGGCTCTTTAGCTCGGGCGAAGGAAGTAGCTGGACTATTGGTCGTCCTGCGTCTTAGCTAAGTGCTCATGAAGATGCGCACACCGAGCTGGGTATGCATGTCTTATTAGGGACCAATTGCTTCTAGCCGTACTTTGTAAGGTGAGCTTGAATAAGTTAGGTCGTCACATCAATCGAAGAGGAAGTGGCTGTGGAAGCTCTTTAATGCGTTGCGTGCGCGCTTCCTTTTCGAAGCATCGCTGGACAGAATGCGAGGGGCCAATCATCAATGCCCCATTTTTTGAGAGCGTCCGCCATAATGATTGGCTTTTAGTACTGTGATCTGAAGAGATTTGCTGAGACGACTCCGTAGCTTGCCGCGTGGTGAAATCTGGCTGCCCCGTCGTTTGGGGAAGTCGATTGGAGCCGTTGAAGCAGGCTATATAAAGCCTTGGGGAGACCTCCAGGGTTTCTATTTCCTCTCTTCTTTCTGGCCGCCGTTGTTGCTCTCGAGCTTTCTGGGAGGCCTTTGGAGTATTTGAAAGCTTCTCAGCAAACCTCTTGGCGACTTTTCTCCTTTTGCTTTCTTCGGTAAGAACTCTAGGTAGGTGTCTTCATCCTTTTCGGTTGCTCGGAGGGGCTCTTTTTCTATCTTCTTTTGCTTTGTTGTGAGCAAGGCGATGAGGTCGCCCTCGAGAGCCATTGTTCTTGGTGCAGGCCCATCCCGGGCTCAGGTTTCTTCGTCGTCGGAGGAAGCCGAGCTCGATGGGAGTCATGACCTGTATGGGATCGACTCGGCCATGGGTGAAGAGGAGCTGGGCCAGATTCGGGCTCGATTCTTTATTCCCTCTGGGTTCACCCAAGAGCGCCCAGGGCCTAGGGCTCGAGTCGATAATCCTCCTGAGGATTAGATCAGGGTGTTTGCAGAAACACTTCGAGCGAGGCTGAGGTTTCCCTTGCATGGGTTCATAAACGAGCTCCTGACAACTTATCACCTAGTCCCGGCACAGCTCGCCCCAAACTCGTGGAGGATGATAGTGAGCTTCTTGGTCCTGTGCCTTGCACATAACCTACCCTCCTCGGTCAATGTCTTTCGGAGTTGCTTTATGTTGAAAGCCAACTCTGCGGATAAAGGGTGGTGATACTTCTCCCCTCGAGGAGGTTGCACACTCTTTCGAGGCGCGCCTTCCTCCATTCACGGGTGGAAGCGTAGATTTTTCTTTCTTTCCTCCGAGCGGCCGTGGGAGTTTGATCCAACCTGGGGTTCGCCACGGGTCGCTGTTAATAACAAGCTCCCCAAGTTGTCATAGCTCGAGCCGGCGACCTTAGACACGCTGCTCGGTCTGGAAGAAACTCCAGGGCTCCCCGATTTGCTTAATAAGGAAGTCCTGATGAATATCGGTTTGAGCTCGGCTCATCCCGAGGGTAAGGGTGATGCAGTCTCCTTCTTTCCTTTCTTTTTCTTTTTTGTATTGAATTTTGACCAAATTCTGTCGTCAGAAATTGCAGAGATGCTTTTCAACCCCGAGACTCTAATGGCTAGATACCATAAGAGGGTGGCCGCCTCTGATGGAGCTCGGTCCGAGCAAAAGAAGAAAGCCCAAGTTACTTCGGGCTCTGGCGCTGAGCAGCGCCAACTTGGGATCGTCATTGCTGAGCCTGCTTGGCCTGAGCCTGAGCAGGTTACTCCAATTGAAGCTAGGCTGCCCCCACAGGCAGCAAAGGGGGCGCAGTGAAGTGGGCGGTTGCAGCACCCGCAGGAGCTCGTAGTGCCCGGAGGGTCGTTCGGTCTCCCTCACCGAGCCTTGTGCCGGGGGACAGGTTCGGGGCTCGGTCCTCTTCTAGGGTCGTAGCTCCGCCCGAAGTTCAGTCCGCTCCCTCGGAGTTCGGGAGGAAGCCGTTCCGCCCCGAATGTCAACTGTTTGAGGACAATGCAACGCTAGAGTCTAGCGAGGTCGCCCGTGAAGTCATCCGTCGGGCCTCGCTTCCGCATGACCGGGCTCAGCTGGTGGAGCTAGGGTTGATTGGGGTTGTCAACGAAGCGTACACCACCAGTATTTTGGTAAGTGATATCACTCTTGCGTAGATATTTGACCTCGACTAACTTCTGTTTTCTTGTGCCAGCTGCTCCATCTGATCGACCTGCTAGGGAACGCCACGGTCAACTCTCGGAAGAAAATTTGGGAGTTGTGGTCAGAAGCGGTGGTCGCGGTGCGGCAAAGGAAGGAAGCCGAGGCCCGAGTCGCCGATGCTGAGCAGCGGCTGGGGGAGGCAGAGCGAAAGTCGGCGGCCGCCGAGCCGGGGTGGCAGCGGGCCCAAGCTCTTGTCAAGGCCAGGCTCGCTCGAATCCAGGAGATGGAAGCTGAGCTCCTCCAGGTACATTCAACTACCGAGGGTCGTATTTTGGAGCTCGTTTCCGCACTAGCCAACTAGAAGCGCGAGAACGAAGTTTTAAAGCTGAAGGCCGAGGAACTCGACTGGCTTGCGAAGGAGCAAGTCCTGGTGGCCGTCCAAAACTTCTGCGAGTCCGAGCAGTATCTGGATGAGCTGGCGGAGGGGGCGACTGACACCATGATCCAGGATTTTGGGAACTGCTGGGATCAGGCCCAGAGACTATGCCCTGGAGTCGACTCCAGCAACTTGCGCCCATGTCTGGATGGGGTTGCTGAGGAGGAGGTCGGAGCCGGAGTCGAAGAAAGTGAGCTTGCGGAGGCGCCTGAGCCTGTCGTCGAGGTGGTGGACCTTGTTGAAGTCACCTCAGAGGCCAAGGCAGTGGTTACTGCCGAGGCCGAAATGGAAGCCGCCACTGAAGTCGAGGCGGAGAAAACTGCCGATGCTGAGGTGAAAGCCGTCTCCGAGGTTGAGCCTGAAGCGATCCAAGCATGCTAAGCCTTTTGCTTATTTTTTTCCTTTTTGTAAAGTCGGCCACTTGGGCCTCTTGTATTTTATCTGGCCTCAAGGTTGGTTTTTTTTGGTACTCGACCCTCGGCTTTTTTGATATCAATGAAGTATGCTTTTTTTTTTTAGCACTTTGTACCTTTTATCAAGTATTTGAGCTCCTTTTGCTTTGCCTTTGAAGTCCGGCTTGGGGTTTGAGCTCGTCCTGCTTTGTGTCTGGTTACCAAGATCCGAACTGCGCAGATTACGTCCGAGCCCAGCTTGCATAGCAAGAGCTGTGTCGAGTTATCGCCGAAGTCCTTGTGCTTGGCGTTCACTTCCAATTTGATCTCGGAGAGTTGGAGTCTGCTACTCCCGAGCTCGTCCGTTGGCGCGCTTTAGGCGCCCGGGTCGAACTGGCCCTGTTCCAGCTCTCGCACTATAGCTTAGAGCGTCTTTAAGATAGGAGGCCGTTGCAAGCTTTGATGTTCTCACTTCTCAGCCTTTGAGATTTCTGTAAGTCTCGCTGGGGCATTCGGACCAAGGTCGGGCCGCATTCGGACTTTTCTTGAGGTCGAGGTAGTTTGATTGACTCAGTTGCCATGTTGTTGTGCCCCGGGCTCAGCCGCGGCATCATTTCTCACAAACGGTCAACGGTGCCTTTTTGGCTCTTGGTCGACTCTGCGGGGCGTCCCCCCACTCAAATCAGGAGCGTGCATTGTCTATGGCTACGGTCGGAGGAGCTCTTCAGCGGCTTCCCGTTGACGCCGTAGGGCGGCCCCCACTCAGATCAGGGGCGTGCTTTGTCGGTAACTGTCGTGGGCCAGCAAGTGAAGTATGGCGTGGTGGTGTCGCAATGTACGACTATGTTGGAGGGCGTGGGCACGCATATGGGTGCGGCCATTGGCAAGGCTGAGTTCATCGAGAGGTCGCATCATGCATTTGGCGAGGTCGGCTTGACGGGTGCTGAGGCTAGCCTGGCATCCCGGGTTCCGAGGTGTGCTCGGCAGAGCGCCCCGAGCTCAAGGGTCGGAGTATATTATTGGAGAGGATGCCTCGAGCTCGGTCGGGACGGACCAGCAAATAAGAAAGGCGCCCTGAGCTTGGTCGGGGCGAGGCGGCGAATACGGGAGGCGCCCCGAGCTTGGTCGGGACGGGTTGGCGAACACGGGAGGCGCCTCGAGCTTGGTCGGGGCAGGTCGACGATTATCTCTAAGGTCGAAGGAGCTTTCGACGGGATCCGAGGTCGGGCTGGTTCTGAGCCGGACCGAGGTTCCGTCTCGCAGGCGTTGGTGTCTATTGGACCGAAATTGGGTGACCCTTTTGTTGTGTGCAAGACAATCTATTTCGCCCCCCATCAAAACTATTACGCTTTCCTACCAACCTCCTCGAAATAAATGCAAATAATTTGCCAAACAAAGAATGCTAAGTTTTTCTAAATCAACTTTGTGCTTTGTCATTCAAAAAATAATTATGAACGAACATGTTTGATGGTAATTTTAGGAAGTACGATGCATTTTTTGGTCAAAAAAATGAATATCATGTGCAGCAAAAATGGGTAGTTCTATATACACCCCCCCTATTGCTCAGGACACCCCCCAAAAACCAAAAAAAAAAAACCCAAACTAACCTTTAGTGTAATTACCATATTGCCCTTGAAATTTTCTCATACACCCCCCCTCCTCCTCCTCCGTTTCGTTTTGAAAAGAAAAAAAAAAACACCCCTCAAACCCCCCTTAAACCCCTCCTCCCCCGTTCCCCCTTCTCCCTCTCGTCGCCGGCATTCTCCCGATCTCCGACCACCTCGCCGGCTTCTTCCGGAACCACCTCGCCGGCTTCTTCCGAAATTTTTTTTTTTTCACGGTTCGTGCTCCGTTCGGCACTGGATCGCCGAACAAAAGGCTTCTGTTCGGCTGAACAGTGCCGAACAGAAGCCTTCTGTTCGGCAACCCTCAACCGAACAGATCTGTTCGGCTGCACAGTGCCGAACAGAAGGCTTCTGTCCGGCACTGTTCAGCCGAACAGAAGCCTTTTGTTCGGCGATCCAGTGCCGAACGGAGCACGAACCGTGAAAAAAAAAAATTTCGGGAGAAGCCGGCGAGGTGGTTCCGGAAGAAGCCGGCGAGGTGGTCGGAGATCGGGAGAATGCCGGCGACGAGAGGAAGAAGGGGGAACGGGGGGTTTTGGGCGTTGGCGAGGTATTTTGGAGGGGAAGAGCGGGGTGGGGGGGGGGTTTGGGGGGTGTAGAGAGCAATTTAGGTGAGGGGGTGGGGAGGGTGGGGGGTAATTTAGGAATTTTTAATTTTTTAGGGGTGTCCTTAGCAAATGGGGGGGGGGTGTAGAGAGTATTTAATTTTTTTTTAATTTTTGGGGGGTGTCCTGAGCAATAGGAGGGGTGTATATAGAACCACCCAGCAAAAATGGATGTCATTATTATATAATCTTTTTTGTTTTAATTCTAAAATAAATTGAAACTGAATTGTTCCCTACTAAGAATTTGATCATGCGAGACCAATTTGAAGAATCACGTGGCCAGGGAAAAAAGGTTTTTATTTTTTTTATCTTATGCTGCATTTCTCCTCTCTGCCATGCACGTGGCCCAGAGAATTTTTTTAAACAATACTAGTGTCTCAGCATCAGGCCCTCCATTTCAGGTCCGAGGGCCGAGATTAAAGGACTCCGTGGACGTGGCCGCTTTAAAGCCGTGCACTCTTACCCTGGTCGAAGGTAAATACTAAACTCGCCCTCCTCCTTAATTTTTTCCATATCAATTAATAGTATCGAAGGTAAATCCCAAAGATTAAGAAAACGCCAATTTATAAAAAGAGCAAAAATAATTATTTTATAGATTTTTTTTACATACATACCCTCCTCATACTGAAATTTGCATAAATATCCTTCTAAATTGACATTTCCATGTATATCCTCATCAAACACTTGTTTTGTATATATATCTTTTTTTTTTGGCGTATATATCCATACTATCTAACGTCATTAAGAAGTTAGCGATTTAAAATTAAAATGATGAAAATATCGTTATTGAGTAAACATGCAAAAAAAAATCTTTATAAGGATATACATACAAATAGCAATTTTGAAAAGTATTCATACAATATCATACATTTAAGAGGGTATACACGCAAAAGAATTTTTAAATTTTTACATAAATATCCTTCTAAATATTAAATTTTTATGAATACTCTCTAAATTGATATAAAATTTGCATTAATAGAAAATATAAAATTAAAATTTTTTGTATGTAAACCCTCTTAAATATATAAATTTTTATGAATACTTTTGTAAAGTATTATTATTATATATGTATATATCTTTATATTTTTTTTGCATATTTATCGAGTAAGGGTACTTCAGTTATTTTGAATTATAAACCACTAATTTCTTAATGGTGTGGCCATATATGTAAGAAAAAAAAAAAAAAGAAGGATATACCAGCAAAACAAATATTATATATATATAAATATTAATTTTAAAAAGATATTCACATAAATTTTAATATTTAGAGGATATGTAGGAAAAACAATTATTTTATTTATGAACTGACCGGCCGTGGCGTCGCTTTCGCTGGTGCAGAGGACTACGATGAGGAGAGTGCCGTCGCGCACGTGAGGAGGCTTCTTGACATCGTCGCCTGCACCTCCTGCTTCGGCCCCTCGCCCGCCAAGGACTCCGCCGGCAAGGATGCCAAGGACTCCGCCGGCAAGGATGCCAAGCGGAGCGCCGCCGGAGCCGGTGGTGTCGCGTCTCACAAGACGTCTCCGCCGCCCAAGGAGGCGCCGGCGGACGTCGAGGCGGAGATGAACGGCGCGTGCCCCAGGCTCGGGGCCTTCTACGAGTTCTTCTCTCTCTCCCATCTGACCCCTCCTGTCCAGTGTACGCTTCTCTCTCCTTCTCTTCTTCTTCGGATCTTTCTTTTCTGATCCACGAATAAAGAAGTGTTCTTTTTCCCAGAATCAGGAAGTGTTATGTTCTTTTTCCAAGAATCAAGAAGTGTTCTTTTCTCTCTCCGTTTCTGGGATTCAAGAATCAAGAACCTTTTTTTTTCCGTGATTGATTTCTCTTGCAGTTATAAGGCGAACGGAGAAACCTCGGCAAGAAGAATCTCCCTCTGATGACCATCTCTTCTTCCTTGAAGTACTTTTTTTTCTTGTTTTTTCCTTTCAAGAATCATTTTTCTGAAGATAATTATGCATTGTTTACTAATCCTGATGCAAAATTGGATCTAAAATTGGAAAGGCGAAGCTTTGCAATGGGAAACTGGTGGTCGTGGAGGCTCGCGCCAAGGGGTTCTACAGCCTGGGAAAGCAGCGGGTGCTTTGTCATGATCTCGTCGATCTGCTGAGACAACTCAGCAGAGCTTTCGATAATGTTGTCCATCTTCTTCCCTTCTTATTACTTCTCCCGTTGTTTTCAAATTATTTGGATTAACGATGCTTTTTAGATGGAGTGATCCTGGAATTCGAGCATTATGATTTTGTTGCCTTGTTACATTACACTAGCGGAATCAAAATCCTAATGCAAACTTCAACACTTTTTTATGTGCTGACAGGCTTATGAAGATCTCATGAAAGCTTTCTCGGAACGTAATAAGGTTGGTATGTTGTCTAGATAGTCTGATTGTTTCTTGTCCTTGTAAAAGGCTTGCATTGGATTTATGCTAAGTTTTACTTCTTGGCCTATACTCTTATTCTTGCAGTTGGAGATGTGTTTCTATGTAGAGAAAAACTTGAATTAAGTTACTTGGTATAGAAACCTGCTTGTGGGCTTAAAAATTGTTAGCATTTTTGTTGTTTGTAGATAAGACTGATTTCAACCTTTGCAACGGAGGATCTTATGCGACATTTGACATAATCACTTTCTTTATTCCTAGACTCCTACCTCGGTAGTTTTATTGTCCCTTACTTCTAGAATTTTTTTATGGTACCTTACGCTCTGCTACCACACCCTCAGGAAACAAAAAAAAAAAAAAGAAGGAAAAAGTGTTCTCTATGTGGCAAAGTGCTAGATGGCTAAATTATATTGCTTATAAATGTCCTGATGAGTTTCTGGGTTCATCCCAAGAGCTCAGTTGGTATACATTTTATCATAATACTTTTGAATGATCTATAATATTCTGAAAGATTGTGCACCATCTTAATCATGTTGCTGTTGATGCACATGGTTGTCATAACCAGAAATCTTTTTGTTTGTTGGTGTCGATTTTATAACATGTATATCTTCGCCTTGCCAATTTGATAAATACAAGCTATCACTAGTAAATTAAGAATTCATAATTTATCTCCCCTTTTGTAGTTTGGAAATCTTCCTTATGGATTTCGTGCAAACACATGGCTTGTTCCTCCAATTGCTGCTCAGTCACCATCATCGTTTCCTTCCCTTCCAGTAGAGGATGAAACATGGGGAGGCAATGGGGGTGGTTGGGGAAGAGATGGCAAAAGTGATATGTTGCCTTGGGCTAATGAGTTTCTGTTTCTCACAACTATGCCTTGCAAAACAGCAGAGGAGAGGCAAATCCGTGACAGGAGAGCTTTCCTGCTGCACAGCTTATTTGTAGATGTTGCAGTCTTCAGAGCCATTGCAGCTGTACAACATGTTATGGGGAGAAAACATGTTATACCTTTGGCAGAGGCAGATGGAGTTTTGCACTTTGAGACAGTGGGGGATTTTAGCATCACTGTCACTAAGGATGCTTCAGATGCGAGCTGCAAGGTGGATACTAAGATTGATGGGAGTAAAACAACAGGGATGGACTTTCAACATCTTGCTGAGAGAAACCTGCTTAAAGGAATCACAGCAGATGAAAATACAGCGGCCCATGTATGACACATTCTCAGCTTTATTTATTTATTTTTTAAAACCATTTTCTCACCATCATGTACATTAGGGCCAAAGGATAAACTTGTGGGCTATTAAGTGCAGGATATTACTACATTAGGTGTTGTCGATGTGAGATACTGTGGTTACATTGCAGTCGTGAAAGTCAATCATCAGGAGAAAAGCAAAGCCAATTTTCCTTTGCAATCTGTTGATATCACAGATCAACCTGAAGGGGGAGCTCATGCTTTGAACATCAACAGGTATTCATAATTATCTTTTCTGCTATGAAGAATACTTGACATGGCTTTATTTTGTTGAAGCAATCATTGGTTATTTCAGTTTAAGAATGCTACTTCACAAAAACCGTACATCGGGAGAGAAGAGAATGTTGAATCAGTCACAAAGTTTAAAGCAAGAAGAACTCACTGCAGCACAAGCTTTTGTAGAGAAATTGTTGGAGGAGAGTCTAGTAAAACTTGAGGAAGAGAAAGCTAGCCCCAATATTTTCATGAGATGGGAACTTGGAGCCTGCTGGATACAGCATTTGCAGGATCAGAACAATGCAGAGAAAGAGAAGAAACAGACTGGTGAAAAAGATAAGAAGCAAAATGGTGCAAAGGCTAAAAGTGAGACAAGAGTTGAAGGCCTTGGGAAGCCTCTTAAGATTCTTAAGAATCTGAAGAAGAAAGCAGATTCAAGTGAACAAGGATCTTCATCTCTTGACAAAAAATCATCTAGTGAATTAGTTGGTGGGGAAAGCCAAAATGCCAATTTGCCTTTTGTGGAACCTCAGGGAGATGGCAAAGCAAGTGAGAATGGATGCACACTTAAAGATCTGTTACCTGATCCTGCATTTACACGTCTGAAGGAATCGGAAACAGGACTTCATCTGAAGGTAAGAATATTAATGAAGAACTAGCTTCCTTGTCTTCTCTTGGAATTAATCACTTATATATCTTTGCTTCTGATGTAATGGAAATAGAACTTGCATAAAAAAGGCACTGCTTTTCAGCTTTATATGAAAGCATAATGCAGTGCAATATTTTATTTTTTAACTGTGTTATCGACAACAGGTTTTTCATGTTCAATTTCTGATGTCAAATTCTGGGCTTTTGTTCTAATTTGGCATTTAGGTCTTTAAATTACACATCAAAGATTTGGTGCAATGCCCATATCAAACATTTTCATTTTAAAGTACCCAAGTATGGTTTTCCAGGTTTTGATGAGCTCAGATTTTTCATGCCAATAATTATGTCGCCTACCTACGAATTGGTTCTTTATGTTTCATAATTGGGCCCTTCTGGTCCCACAGGTGCTTAGTTTAGAAATTTAGAACCAATCGATGGAGAATCAATATTAGGTTGAAAACCAATGTGAGATTCTCTCAAACTTTTTTATATAACCATATAGATGGATAAGGTTGCTGTTTTTTCTTCCCTTGATATTTAATTGCTTTCAGTTGTCTAATTGTAGCCAGTTGCAACCAAATTGACTACGTGCTTCATGCTAATAAATTCTTCCCAAACTGATTACTCGACCATGAAGTTAGTAGTTTTGAAATTTGGACATGGTCATATGCCAACTGTTCACTGATTTTCGCTATCATCTTATGTTTTGGTAGTTAGTTTCACATGCAGGTCACCTTTATTTTTTTCTCCTTATACTATGCTGAGAGATAACCCTCTTTCCATTCATTTAGTTATTGTACGATGTTCCACTATACCAAGCATCTGTCATAGTTTTCTGTTTCTCAACAACTAAATTGCAAGAGCTCATGGAATGTGGGTTATACCATTTATACATCAGCTAGATTAAGAATTTTTGATGTGACATCAGTGTGATGGTGAAAGAATAATCTCTTGTATCAACAGTCTCTGCAGGAATTAACTGAGATGGCTCTGAAATATTATGATGAAGTTGCTATTCCAAAGTTGGTAAGCTTCAATATTTGATTTGGCCGGTATATATTCTTTATGTACTTATTTCATGAGGGCATGTTGACTCTACATCATGTTATTTGGTCCATGGCATGTGTTTCAGGTTGCAGATTTTGGCTCATTGGAACTTTCACCTGTTGATGGTAGGACTCTGACTGATTTCATGCATACTAGAGGTCTACGAATGCGCTCTCTAGGGCAAGTTGTAAGTTCGCTGTTTATAAACTGTCATTTTTACCTGGACAGGCCAACTTTACATATATTTATATCCTGCTAATTATCATTGATATCATGCATAATGATTAACTTTATTAGGTCAAGCTTTCGGAGAAGCTGTCACATGTGCAGTCCCTCTGTATCCATGAGATGATAGTAAGAGCTTTCAAGCATATTCTCCGAGCTGTGATTGCTGCTGTTTCTGATAGTGGAGAGTTGGCTATATCAATTGCTGCGGCACTGAATTTACTCCTTGGTGTTCCTGATTCCGGAGTTTCAAATTGTGCTGCCAATGTGCATCCCCTTGTGTGGAGATGGCTTGTAGCATTTCTGAAAAAGAGATACGAATGGGAACTTACAATCACAAACTTCTGTGAAGTGAGAAAATATGCTATTCTGAGAGGACTATGTCATAAGGTAACACATTCTTGTGTTGTCCGAAAACTTGTGGATGACCTGTAATTAGCCACTGATTTCACATTTTCCTTTTTCTTTAGGTGGGTATTGAACTGGCACCCAGAGATTTTGATATGGATTATGCATTTCCCTTTCACAAATTGGATATTATCAGCATCGTGCCTGTGCATAAGGTAGAAAACATAAATTTTGTTATGATTTTGGATCTGTTATTTGAAGCCAATTATACTGTAAATATGAACCACAGCATGCTGCTTTTGGATGTTTTGCAGCAAGTTGCATGCTCATCTGCAGATGGACGGCAACTTTTGGAATCTTCAAAAACAGCTCTTGACAAGGGCAAACTTGAAGATGCAGTCAACTATGGCACAAAGGTAGTTTTGTTGTCAAATATCCATGTAGATGACACTGCTTCACCATAGTTGTCCTGTCTTTTTCTTAATTTTGCATATTAAACTTTATGTGAATGCAGGCTCTAGCAAAGCTGATAACAGTGTGTGGTCCTTACCATCGGATGACTGCTGGAGCCTATAGCCTTTTAGCTGTTGTCCTCTACCACACTGGAGACTTCAATCAGGCATGTTTTCAATGTTCTTATTTATTTTCTAGCATCTCTACAAAACCTTGGCAAGGTTTGGAGACCATATGATATAGTTCTCAGGTTATCATTAATGAATAACTTTATAGTAGCCAAAACTTAGAAAAATTTTGATCCTGACTTCGAAGCAAGGTAGGTGTGCCTTGATAGTGCATGATATCTGTAACCTGAGTGCTTTAGTTTACATCTTCCATCTTTCTCTTCTCTCCCTGAACATGTTTCAGTTATAGTTTACACACTCTGGAAT